>NC_044033.1:197823909-198126854 GCF_901765095.1 Microcaecilia unicolor | reverse complement strand
TTTGCTTCGTTGGGTCTGTCTGAGGGTGTCTCCCGCGTCTTGCTTGCCTCTAGAAAGGATTCCACTAAAAAGAGTTACTTTTTTAAGTGGAGGAGGTTTGTCGTTTGGTGTGAGAGCAAGGCCTTAGAACCTCGTTCTTGCCCTGCACAGAACCTGCTTGAATACCTTCTGCACTTATCAGAGTCTGGCCTCAAGACCAACTCAGTAAGGAATCACCTTAGTGTGATTAGTGCTTACCGTCATCGTGTAGAGGGTAAAGCCGTCTCTGGAGAGCCTTTAGTAGTTCGATTCATGAGAGGCTTGCTTTTGTCAAGGCCCCCTGTCAAGCCTCCTGCAGTGTCATGAGATCTTAACGTCGTCCTCACCCAGCTGATGAAACCTCCTTTTGAGCCACTGAATTCCTGCCATCTGAAGTACTTGACCTGGAAGGTCATTTTCTTGGTGGCAGTTACTTCAGCTCGTAGTCAGTGAGCTGCAAGCCCTGGTAGCTCATGCTCCTTATACCAAATTTCATCATAACAGAGTAGTACTCCGCACTCACCCTAAGTTCCTGCCAAAGGTGGTGTCGGAGTTCCATCTTAACCAGTCAGTTGTCTTGCCAACATTCTTTCCCAGACCACATACCTGCCCTGCTGAACGTCAGTTGCACACATTGGACTGCAAGCTGAGCGTTGGCCTTCTATCTGGAGCGGACACAGCCCCACAGACAGTCCGCCCAATTGTTTCTTTCGACCCCAATAGGACAGGGGTCGCTGTCGGGGAAACGCACCATCTCCAATTGGCTAGCAGATTGCATTTCCTTCACTTACGCCCAGGCTGGGCTGACTCTTGAGGGTCATGTCACGGCCCACAGTGTTAGAGCCATGGCAGCGTCAGTGGCCCACTTGAAGTCAGCCAGTATTGAAGAGATTTGCAAGACTGCGACGTGGTCATCTGTCCACACATTCACATCACATTACTGCCTCCAGCAGGATACCCGACGCGACAGTCGGTTCGGGCAGTCGGGGCTGCAGAATCTGTTTGGGGTTTGAATCCAACTCCACCCTCCAGGACCCGATTTTATTCTGTTCAGGCTGCACTCTGTTAGTTGTTCTTCGTAGGTCAATTTCTGTTATGCCCTCGCCGTTGCGAGGTTCAATTGACCTGGGTTCTTGTTTTGAGTGAGCCTGGGAGCTAGGAATACCCCAGTCATGAGAACAAGCAGCCTGCTTGTCCTCGGAGAAAGCGAATGATACATACCTGTAGCAGGTGTTCTCCAAGGACAGCAGGCTGATTGTTCTCACCTACCCTCCCTCCTCCCCTTTGGAGTTGCGTTTTTACTCATTCCTTTGCTTGTCATTCAACTGAGCGGGAATGGTCGCGCACTGGCGGGTAAGACGGCCGCGCATGCGAGGTGGGCGTGCCCTGCATGCGGGACCGCCCGCGAAGTGTTCTTCCGGTTGGTGGGGGCTGTCGTGGACGTCAACCCAGTCGTGAGAACAATCAGCCTGCTGTCCTCTGAGAACACCTGCTACAGGTATGTATCATTAGCTACCTTGTTCCATCTAGGTTTATAGATATAACATCTTTACAGTATTGTGATGTTAATACGAGGCACTGGGTTTATCTTTGAGCTTTAGTTTGAAAGCTGTTCTGCATGATTCCATGGTAGTTACTCTTGATTGAATTTTGTGTTTAATTTCTGATATATCCTTCTCAAATGCTATATAGATGGTGATACTGTCTGCATATAGAAATGGGTTGAACCTTTTTTTTTTTTTGGCAGGTGTATTAGCTAGAGGTATCATCATAAGATTAAAAAGTAAAGGAGGTAGTGGTTGTCCTTGAGGTAATTCACATTCTGCATTCTAGAGAGGGTATGTTGGGGATGCCCATTTTCACTTGGCAGGATCGAGTCGTCACGAAGCCTTTTATCCAGTTCAGTACTGTCTCTCCCAACACCGAATTTATCTAGTTGACGAAATAGAATTGAGTGGTCTACCATGTCGAAAGTGCTCAACATCAAATTGAAATAGGAAGATTTTAATACCTTTACTAATCTCTTGTCTAAAGTTAGCCATTAATGTGATGAATGCTGTTTCCATTCATAGAGAGAGGTTGTTAAGTAGTCTGTTAGTTGTTTGGCAACAGTTCTATCCAAGATAAGAATTGGTAGTTTGGCAATGGCACACAGAATCTTTTCCAAGGTAATGTTTGTCATGGCTGTGGCTTCACAGAGGGAGAATTAGTTAATCCCTACTTGGACAATTGGCTTATTCAGCTCAAATAAAGTGAGGGCTACTGGACATGTAGCTTCTCTTCTTAGGTAATTGAGTACGTAGGAGTGTGATATGATACCAAGCTAGGTCAAATTTTCTGATGGAGGATTGGGCTTTGAAGCTGCATTCCAGGTTTAGAGGTTACTCAAGTTTTCTTGTGGAGAATAGGGCATTGAAGCTGCATTTCCAGGTTTATAGGTTGCTCTGTTTTCAGACCTCGTACATGGGGACTATGTTCAGGATTTGGGTGCTGTGGGCAGCATCTTTAGAGTTGGTCCTGTGGGCCAGGGCCCAAGTGCGGCCTTTACAACACTCGGGATCTTCAGATATGCCTCTCCTTGATGGTTAAAAGGACTCTTACCTGTGCAGGGGAACAGTCCTCGAGATCCTGGAATGCATAATGGTTATCACAGGCACAAGTCTCAGGGATTGTGGTGCCCACTGCCTGGGTCATGCGGTGCAGAGCTGGTGGTCTCCAGAGAAGGTGACGTGGTCCATCAACAGACCAGAGACCAGATTGATTCAGTTGGAGCTCCAGGTCTCCCACAGTATTGGTCAGAACAAGTCAGTATAGATTTTGTATGAGAAAGATCAGTGTTGGTATATGTGAATCAACAAGGGTGAACAGCGAGCCCTCAGGTGGAATTGGCAAGGCTTCTCACCTGTGTGGAGATGCACTTGTTGGAGCTTACAGCGGTGCGTGTAGAGAGAGTGAAAAATGTGCAAGGGAAAAAGAGGAACAGATTATGCAGGGTAGTTAAGGTTGAAAAGGTGAGTTTTTAAAGCTGCTTTAAACTTAAGAGGCTTCTGACTGGAGATAAATAGACAAAGTGTTCCAGAGCTTGGGAATCAGCTTAGCTGAAAGCAGAGGCACAAGTGGAGTCCAGGCAGACAACAGAAGGAGGACAGAATTGAAGAAGGCTGGAGGTACTAGAATGGAGACGGACATAAAGATTACAATCAAAGTGGACACCAAGGATTTTCACAGATTTGTTGTAGTGCCGAGAATGCTGATTGATGATGGGATAGGAAGGGAACGGGTGTGTAACTCTTAGAAATAGCCTCGCATTTATTAAGAATTCAAGAATAGATGGTGATAATGCAGCCAGGAAGAAACTTTCTGAAGGCGGAGATTGAGGTCAGTTAAGTCAGAATGTGAGAGATGAACATGAGAGAGTATCTGGAAGGAGAAGTGATTGACTAGATCAGAGGCTGAGGAGAGGTCACGAGACAATTACCACAGAGGTACGATTATCCAGTGATGATGTAATGGCATAGTATGTAGCTACAAGCAAGGTTTCAATATTATGATTCTTCCTAAAACCGATATGGATGAAGAATGAGAAGCATCTAAGAATCCTGGCAGGTGGAGTCTTGGTCAAAAACTTAAGAACATAAGAATAGCTGTACTGGGTCAGACCAATGGTCCATCTAGCCCAGTATCCTGCTTCTAGCAGTGACCAGTCCAGGTCACAAGTATCTGGCAGAAACTCAGTTAGTAGCAACAGTCCATGTTACTAATCCCAGGGCAAGTTGTGGCTTCCCCCATATCCATCTCAATAACAAGACTATGGACTTTTCCTCTAAGAACTTGTCCAAACCTTTTTAAACCCAGATAACGTTTACTGCTTTTACCACATCCTCAAATATTTCCGTGTATTTTCATTGAGTTAATAATTCAGCATTGGAGGTTGTCGGTGATGGGTCTAATGCTGACAGCAGTGCAGAGGTTCAGTCACAGGGATGATGCCCGTGCAGAAGGCATAGATGCCTCAATCCTACCTTGGCCCAAACCTGTCTTGTATTTTCCCATCATGGCTGCTGCTGGACAGGAGTGTCATGGGGTCCATTGGTACTGGTGAGGCCTGATACGATGCAACAACTGTTCTACAGAGATCTGGTTCATCTGCAAGTGGAGGTTCCCTTTCGGCTCTTAGGGTTGGCCAACCTGTTGTGGCAAGTACCGATGTAGGATCTGTCTTTGTGTTGTCTTGCGGCTTACCTCTTGAAAGGGCATGGTTATTTCAGCAAGGTGATTGTAGCGCTATAGAAATGATTAGTAGTAGTAGTGATTGCTACCTTGCTTAGCACCAGGAAGTGTTCCACCTTCTTACCTTACATCTGTGTCAGAAGAGTTTTCGATGCATGGTGTTCAGTCAGTCTCGAATACCTTTGCTTTTGATAAAGATTTGGCTTTACCGTAATTGATGGTTCATATATTGGCCAGAGTCTCCTGTCCTGGATAAACGGTTAACCTCACATCTGGATGTTGTCTACTTTCTTTGGGGGTCAAATTGATCAGGCCTCAAGCTGTTCTGAGGGTTTGCAACTTCATCTTGGTGCTGGTAGATTTGCCCTTCAAGCTGCTGTCGGCAGTGTCCTTGAAGGATTTGATTCTTAATACGATCTTACTGGTTGCAAATGAAAAAGGATGTCTCTTGGTCACTTAGTAGTTGATGAGATTTCTTTTTCTGCTTTTTTTTTTTTGGTACAATACTAGTATTACAAAAAGAGAAACATTTTACTACTACTACTTATCACTTTTATAGCGCTACAAGGCATACGCAGCGCTATACACCATACATGAAAAGACAGTCCCTGCTCAAAGAGCTCACAATCTAAATAGGACAGACAGAACAACTAAGAGGTAAGGGAATTAAGAGTTGGGGGTAAAAGGGTTAAGGGCAAGTGAGTAGTGGTTAGGAATCAAAAGCAGCGTTAAAGAGGTGGGCTTTTAGCCTGGATTTGAAAATGGCCCAAGACGGCTAGACGTACAAGCTTGGGAAGTCTATTCCAGGCGTGAGGTGCAGTGAGATAAAAAGAACGGAGTCTGGAATTAGCAGTAGAGGAGAAGGGGACAGGCGAGAGATTTATCCACAGAATGGAGTAACCGAGGGGGGGGGGCGTAGGGAGAGACGAGAGTGGAGAGGTACTTGGGAGAGGTAAAGTGAATGCACTAGGTCAGTAAGAGAAGTTTGAATTGAATGCGGAAACAGATAGGGAGCCAGTGAAGTGACTTGAGGAGAGGGCTAATTGTGAACATAGCGACTCTGGCGGAAAATGTCGCGCAACAGTGTTTTGGACTGATTGAAGAGGAGAGAGATGGCTAAGTGGGAGGCTGGTGAGAAGCAGGTTGCCATAATCTAGGCGAGAGGTGGTAAGAGTGTGGATAAGGGTTCTGGTAGAGTGCTCAGAGAGGAAGGGACGGATTTTGCTGGTCTTATAGAGGGAGAAACGACAGGTTTTGGCAATCTGCTGAATGTGAGCAGAGAAGGAGAAAGAGGAGTTGAAAATGACCCCAAGGTTACAAGCTGATGAGACAGGGAATGAGAGTGCCATCCACAGAAATAGAGAAAGGGGGGAGAGGTGGGTTTAGGAGGAAAGATGAGAAGCTCAGTTTTGGCCATGTTAAGTTTCAGATGACGTCGAGACATCCAGGCAGCGATATCAGATAGGCAGGCTGATACATTGATCTGGATGCTGGTTGAGATTTTGGGGGTAGAGAGGTAGATCTGGGAGTCATCAGCGTAGAGATGGTATTGAAAGCCATGGGATGGTATCAGAGAGCCAAGGGAGGAAGTGTAGAAAGACTTAAGGGAGTTACTCGTCTAGGTTTGTTGAAATACTGGCTGGCCTTGAACTACACAGGGTACTTATAGGCTCACTTTCAGATCAATGTTCTCAGTTTCCATGTACTGGTAAGAGTGCATAACCTGCTCATCTGAACTGACCTGGAGAAACTAAAGGAAAAAAATTATCAAATAACTAATTTCTTCTCCGAGGATAAGCAGGCTGCTTGTTCTCACTGATGGGTGACGTCCGACTGCAGCCTCAGAATCTGAGATCTTCCTAGCAACAAAGTTTGCTAGCCCTCGTGCGCATGCGCGAGCGTGCTTCTGTCTCTTTTTTTCTATGGCTCAGGACGGCTGTTTTCGGTTGTTCTGCGCCTCAGAGCCCTCACCGCGTTTTTTGCTGCTTTTAGCCGCTGTTCGGTTTCTTTTTCCGAGCGAGTTCACTCTTGTTCTTTGTTTTCAAAAAAAAAAAAAAATTTCCTTTCCTGTATTTTTTGTTTTTGTTTTTTTCCCCGTAAGTTTCCTTTCATTGTTGTGAGCGGCCATTTTGGCCGCCCGTACGGGTATTTCCCCAGTTTTGGTGCCTTTTTTTGGCATCATCGCAAATTTTGACTTCGCCGGCGCGATTTTTCCACCCATGTCCTCGAAGCCTGTCAGCGGCTTCAAGAAGTGCACGCGGTGCAACCGGACGATCTCGCTCACTGATCGGCACGTTTCATGTCTTCAGTGTCTGGAGGCTGGTCATCGCCCCGACGCCTGCACTTTGTGTCTTCAACTGAAGAGGACCCAGGCGGCAAGATTGGCTCAGTGGAACCTTTTGTTCGGAGCCCCGTCCGGTACGTCGACGGCGCCAGCGGTACTGAGGTCTTTGGTATCAATATCGGCATCGGAGAGTGAATCGGCGTCTGCATCGGAGAGTGCATCGACGTCGGCATCGGAGAGTGCATCGACGTCAGGAGCGCAGGTGATGGCTGTCCAGAGACCCTCCTATGCTGGTAGCAGTGAGCCATCGAGTGGGTCTCCACCTGCTTCGAGGGCCCCTGCGGTACAGGCCCCCCCGGGACCGACCTATTTTGGACCCGGCCCTGAGGAGACGTGTGGATTCCACTTCTTCCTCGTCGGTACCGGGAGGTACCAGTGACGTGCTTCAAGCGAAGGCGAAGAAGCACAGTCATCGGTCGCCTTCCCGTCACGGTACCGAGAGCTCCGGGGCGCCGAAGGAGTCGGCACCCGTGAAGCATTGACACCGGGAGGACCGCTCACCCTCCATATACGAGGTGTCGATGCACTCTTCTCTAGACAGCTCGGTACCGCCTCCTCGCCCCAGGCAGATTCTGACTTCGTCGCCTGTACCGGCCCCCACTGCCTTGCTCGACAGACACTCTAGACAAGCGCCTCAGAGCCATTCTTCCAGAGATCCCGGAAGGGCTGCTGCGACCATCTGTTCCGGTACCGTCGAGAGATGCAGCGGTTGGCTCCCCGCCTGTGGTGAGGACTGTAATGCCGGCACCGCTTGCAGCATCGGCTTCTGCTGCCACCCAAGTTGACTCAACATCGCTGGAGGGAGCTTCAACGCCGGCGGCGCGGGGGTCGTCTTCTCGGCATCGCCATCGAGGACATAGTTCCTCGGCGTCGAGACGGGCCCGGATTCGGACTGAAGTCAGGGAACTTGTGTCCGATACCGAGGGTGAGGCCTTGTGGGAGGAAGACCCGAGATATTTCTCTGATGAGGAGTCTTGTGGTCTTCCTTCTGATCCTACTCCTTCGCCAGAGAGAGAACTTACTCCCCCTGAGAGTCTTGTCTTTCTCTTCCTTTGTACGGGAAATGTCTACGGCCATTCCCTTCCCAGTGGTTACTGAGGATGAGATGTTCGAGGTCCTGGACTATCCTTCGCCACCTAAGGAGTCGTCCACTGTTCCCCTGCATAATGTCCTCAAAGAGACATTGCTGGCGAACTGGACGAAACCATTAACTAATCCCTCCATCCCCCAAAAGATTGAGTCCCAGAATCGGATCCACGGAGACCCAGTTGCCTCATGACTCTGGCGCTGTGGACTCCGCTCTCAAGAGGGCCAAGAGTTCTCGGGATTATGTCTCGGCGCCCCCCGGGGCGGGAGTCTACAACTCTGGACTCTTTTGGGAGGAAGGCCTACCATTCTGCTATACTCGTGTCCAAGATCCAGTCCTACCAGCTCTACACGAGCATCCACTTGCGGAACAATGTGAGGCAGCTGACGGACTTGGCCGATAAGCTCCCGTCGGAGCAGGTCAAGCCTTTTCAGGAGGTGGTCAGGCAGCTTGAAGGCGTGTTGTAAATTCCTGTCCAGGGGTGCTTACGACACTTTTGATGTTGCGTCCAGGGCCGCTGCTCAAGGTATAGTGATGCGCAGACAGTCATGGCTGTGTGCCTCTGACCTGGACAATCAGACCCAGCAGCGGACTGTGGATGCTCCTTGCCGGGGGGATAACATTTTTGGCGAGAAGGTCAAACAGGTGGTAGAGCAGCTCCACCAGCAGGACACCGCATTCGACAAACTCTCCCACTGGACGCCTTCAGCATCTACCTCTTCAGGTAGACGTTTTTATGGGGGAAGGAGGAATGTTCCCTATGCTTCTAATAGACGTAGGTACAATCCACCTTCTCGCCAGCCTGCTCAGGCTAAGCCCCAGCGCGCTCGTTCACGTCAACAGCATGCGCCTCAACATGCCCCTGCAGCTCCCCAGCAAAAGCAAGGGACGGGTTTTTGACTGGCTCCAGGCGAGCATAGCCGACATAAAAGTGTCCGTGCCGGACGACCTACCGGTTGGGGGGGAGGTTAAAATTTTTTCACCAAAGGTGGCCTCTTGTAACCTCCGACCGGTGGGTTCTTCAAATAGTCCGGCTGAGATACTCCCTCAATTTAATATCAAAATCTCCAAATTGCCCTCCGGGAGCTCAGTCTTTCAGCTTCCAGCACAGGCAGGTACTTGCAGAGGAACTCTCCGCCCTTCTCAGCACCAATGCGGTCGAGCCCGTGCCACCGGGGCAGGAAGGGCTGGGGTTCTATTCCAGGTACTTTCTTGTGCAAAAGAAAACAGGGGGGATGCATCCCATCCTAGACCTAAAGGCCCTGAACAAATATCTGATCCGAGAAAAGTTCAGGATACTTTCCCTGGGCACTCTTCTTCCCATGATTCAGGAAAACGATTGGCTATGTTTTCTGGACTTAGCTTATACACACATCCCGATACTTCCAGCTCACAGGCAGTATCTTCGATTTCGTCTGGGAACACAGCACTTTCAGTATTGTGTACTGCCCTTTGGTCTCGCCTCTACGCCCAGGGTGTTTACCAAATGCCTGGCGGTGGTAGCGGCGTTGCTGCGCAGATTGGGAGTGCATGTGTTCCCTTATCTCGACGATTGGCTGGTGAAGAACACCTCGCAGGCAGGAGCTCTACAGTCCATGCAGATGACTATTCAACTCCTGGAGCTACTAGGGTTTGTGATAAATTATCCACAAAGTTCCACCTTCTTCCAGTTCAAAGACTAGAATTCATAGCTCTGCTGGATTCCCAGGATTCCCAGACTACTCATGCCTACCTCCCCGAGGCGAGGGCAGACAACCTTCTGGCTCTTGTTTCCTGGATCCGAGCATCTCAGCAGATCACAGCTCGGCAGATTTTGAGATTGGTCAGCCACACGGCCTCCACAGTTCATGTGACTCCCATGGCCCGTCTTCACATGAGATCAGCTCAGTGGACCCTAGCTTCCCAGTGATTTCAAGTTACCGGGGATCTGGAGGACGCGATTCAGCTGTCCACGGGGTTTCTCCAGTCCCTACATTGATGGACTATTCGATCCAATTTGACCTTGGGACGTCCCTTTCAAATTCCTCAGCCACAAAAAGTGCTGACAATGGATGCGTCTCTCCTCGGGTGGGGAGCCCATGTCGATGGGCTTCACACTCAAGGACGTTGGTCCCTCCAGGAAACCGGTTTTCAGATCAATCTCCTGGAGTTGCGAGCGGTCTAGAACGCTCCGAAGGCTTTCAGAGATGGCTGTCCAATCAAATTATTCTAATTCAGATGGACAATCAAGTTGCAATGTATTACATCAACAAGCAGGGGGGCACCGGATCTCGCCCCCTGTGTCAGGAAGCCGTCCAGATGTGGCTTTGGGCTTGCCATCACAGCATGTTTCTCCAGGCCACATATCTGGCAGGTGGTAAACAGTCTGGCCGACAGGCTGAGCAGGATAATGCAACCTCACGAGTGGTCTCTCAACTCGAGCGTGGTACGTCAGATCTTTCAAGCGTGGGGCACCCCCTCGGTGGATCTCTTTGCTGCTCAGACCAATCACAAGGTCCCTCAGTTCTGTTCCAGACTACAGGCCCACGACAGGCTACCATCGGATGCCTTTCTCCTTTATTGGGGGAAGAGTCTCCTGTATGCATATCCTCCCATACCTTTGGTGGGGAAGACTTTGCTGAAACTCAAGCAGGATCGTGGGACCATGATTCTGATTGCGCCCTTCTGGCTGCGCCAGATCTGGTTCCCTCTTCTTCTGGAGTTGTCCTCCGAAGAACCGTGGAGATTGGAGTGTTTTTTTTTTAACCCTCAGAACGAGGGGGCGCTTCTGCATCCCAACCTCCAATCTCTGTCTCTCATGGCCTGGATGTTGAGAGCGTAGACTTTGTGTCCTTGGGTCTGTTGGAGGGTCTCCCGAGTCCTGCTTGCTTCCAGGAAAGATTCCACTAAAAAGTTACTCTTTTAAATGGAGGAGGTTTGCCGTTTGGTGTGACAGCAAGGCCCTAGACCCTCGCTCTTGTCCTACACAGACCCTGCTTGAATACCTTCTGCACTAATCTGAGTCTGGTCTTAAGAGCAACTCCGTAAGAGTTCATCTTAGTGCAATTAGTGCTTTTCATTACCGTGTGGAAGGTAAGCCTATCTCTGGACAGCCTTTAGTTGTTCGCTTCATGAGAGGTTTGCTTTTGTCAAAGCCCCCTGTCAAACCTCCACCAGTGTCATGGGATCTCAATGTCGTTCTCACCCAGTTGATGAAACCTCCTTTTGAGCCACTGAATTCCTGCCTTCTGAAGTACTTGACCTGGAAGGTCATTTTCTTGGTGGCTCTTACTTCAGCTCGTAGAGTCATTGAGCTCCAAGCCCATGCTCCATATACTAAATTTCATCATAACCGAGTAGTCCTCCGCACTCACCGTAAGTTGTTGCCCAAAGTGATGTCGAAGTTCCATCTGAACCAGTCAGTTGTCTTGCCAGCATTCTTTCCCCGTCCTCATACCCGCCCTGCTGAACGTCAGTTGCACACATTGGACTGCAAGCGAGCATTGGCCTTCAGTCTGGAGCGGACAAGCCCATTCAGACAGTCCGCCCAAATGTTTTTCTTTTGATCCCAACAGAAGGGGAGTGTCTGTCGGGAAATGCACCATCTCCAATTGGCTAGCATATTGCATTTCCTTCACTTATGCCGAAGCTGGGCTGACTCTTGAGGGTCATAGCTCATAACGTCCGTTGCACACATTGGACTGCAAACGAGCATTGGCCTTCTACCTGGAGCGGACACAGCCCCACAGACAGTCCGTCCAATTATTTGTTTCCATATCATCATGCTGATCAATCCATAGACTGGTGGGTTGTGTCCATCTACCAGCAGGTGGAGATAAAGAGCAATCCTTTTGCCTCCCTATATGTGGTCATGTGCTGCCGGAAACTCCTCATTATGTTCTCTATCTCAGCAGGTGGTGGTCACACACAGCAGCAGCTCTGGCTAGGTCTCCAAGCCTAATTTTTAGGTTTTGTTAGTGGATACTCTTTCCCCGATTGAAGATTTAATTGTTTATGGAAACCACTTTCTGCTTGGTATGAAGCCTTTAAATTCATCTGTTTTAGTGTTTACATCTAGGTATGGATACTGTAGCTCATTTTTAATTAACTAATTATGTAGTTTGGGGAAGGCAATTTCGATCTCTTGTTGGATCGTAATAGGGTTGTTTGATTTTTTTTTTGGAAACTGCTACTACTACTACTACTACTACTTAACATTTCTAGAGCGCTACTAGGGTTACGCAGCGCTGTACAAAATAAACAAAGGAGGACGGTCCCTGCTCAAATGAGCTTCCATATCATCATGCTGATCAATCCATAGACTGGTGGGTTGTGTCCATCTACCAGCAGGTGGAGATAGAGAGCAATCCTTTTGCCTCCCTATATGTGGTCATGTGCTGCCGGAAACTCCTCAGTATGTTCTCTATCTCAGCAGGTGGTGGTCACACACAGCAGCAGCTCTGGCTAGGTCTCCAAGCCTAATCTTTAGGTTTTGTTGAGTACCTGGGGTTGAGGGCTCTTCTTGAGCAAGTGCAAACCTGGTGGTGCCAGGTCCCTCCTTTTCTCCCCCCTCCCGCTGGCTCCATTAAAAAAAAAATTTTTTTTGGACGTCCTTTAAGGGCGTTTATTTCAACGTTTATATCAGCGTTTATTGCAGCTGCTCACTGGGACACCAGTTCGTTACAGCTCGGAGCGAGAAGCAGGTAATTTTTACCTTTTTGTAGCGGGCAGGGGGTTCCCCGATCGGTCTCCACGTGGCCTATGGCGTCCGAGGGCGCGAAGAATCGCTCCCCGGACCGCGTATGCCCCTCTAGCGGGGATGCGGGGGTCTTAAAGCCTGATTCGCCCTTTTTGGGCGTCAGTTTGGAGGCCGGTCAGTGTCCCGGTTCTTCCTCAGGTGCGGCAGTTTTTCCCCGCCATAAACGCCCATCCCCCGCTGCTCGCCCCCACCTTTTTGGCCGGCCACTCTGCTCGGACAGCTTCTTCTTGGGCCGCCCTCGAGGTGGGAGACATTAATGCTATGGTCGCCCTTAATTCGGGCGACGGCAAAAAGGCGGCCAAAGTTAAGCGCCGTTCTTCCCGCGCGGCTCCTCGGAGTGTCGCGCCGGACGCCATTTTGGATGCACAGCATGTTTCTCCCCCGCTCTTGCGAGCGCCGATTGAGGGTGCGTCTAGGGCTGTGGCACAGGCTGCAGAAGTGCACAGTCTGGGTGGTTTCTCCCCCGAGTTTATTTTGCTGCTGCATCAGGCCTTCCTTATGCAAAACGCTGCCCCTGCTCCCTTGTCCGATAAAGGGGTTGAGGCCTCCGGAAGCAAACGCCCTCGGGTGGATTTCCAGGCCCTAGAGGATTCTGTCTCCTCTGATGTAGATGAGGGCAGCGTATCTGAGTTTTCCCAACGGTCCTTTGGGGGATTCCTTGGAGGAGACTGATTCCCGCTTGGATGGAGCGGATGACCCCTCTGCAGCACGGATTTTTCGCTCAGAGGATTTGCCCAACCTGTTAGTGCAGGCCATGAGCATTTTGAAGATTTCCTCTCCGGAGGACGTCTCTCCCTCAGCCTCTGTTGGCTCCGCCATTATGCTGGGGACGAAGCGCCCACCTAGAACCTTCCACGTGCATGAGGCCATGCGCACCTTGATTTCGGCTCAATGGGATGGTCCCGGAAGCGAGCCTCAAAGTGGCTAGGGCTATGTCCCGCCTCTATCCTCTGCCTGAAGGTGAACGGGGGAAGCCTTTCTTTGGCCTACCGTGGATTCTTTAATCACTGCGGTGACTAAGAAAATGGCGTTGCCGGTGGAAGGTGGCACGGCCCTGAAGGACGCCCAAGACAGAAGATTGGAGGCGGCTTTAAGGTCGTCCTTTGAGGTGGCTGCCTTAAGTTTGCAGGCCTCAGTTTGCGGCTCCTATGTGGCCAGGGCGTGCCTGACTGTTGTGCAGCGGGCTTCCCCCTCGGATCCTTCCTTGAGGGCTGATTGGCCGGCCCTGGAATCGGGCTTGGCCTATTTGGCAGACTTGCTGTATGATGTCTTGAGAGCCTCAGCTAAAGGTATGGTTCAGACAGTCTCTGCACGGCGTTGGCTTTGGCTGAAGCATTGGTCTGCTGACCACGCCTCTAAGTCTCGCCTGGCTAAGTTGCCTTTTAAAGGCAAGCTGCTCTTTGGGGTCGAGCTGGACAAAATTGTGACCGATATCGGCACGTCTAAGGGCAAGAGGTTACCAGAGGTCAGGGCTCGGGCCAGTGGTGCCCACCCCGGTTCCTCCAAAGGGCGGTTTCAGGAAGCCCATCGGTATCGCCCGGGCAAGTCTGGCTCCTCTGCCCCCTCTTCCTTCAAGAGGAACTTCTCCCCCAAGCAGCATTTCTTTCGCAGAGACCGCCGTCCCGGAGGTGCGCCCTCCGGTCCTTCCCCAGGGTCTCGTACCCAATGACGGGGCTGGTCTATGGCCCAGAGCAGATTGGAGGACGCCTGTCCTCGTTTCTGGGCGAGTGGACCAGGGTAACTTCAGACGCTTGGGTACTGGAAATCATCAGAGACGGCTACAAGCTAGAGTTCTGCCGACCCTTAAGAGACGGTTTGTACACTCTCCCTGCAAGTCTCCAGTCAAAGCTGTGGCAGTGCAGCAGACTTTGGACAATCTGATCCGCCTGGGTGCGGTCGTTCCGGTGCCAGAAGATCAGCTTGGCAAAGGACGTTACTCCATTTACTTTGTGGTACCAAAGAAAGGAGGTTCTGTATCCTCGACCTCAAAGGGGTCAATTGGGCCTTAACAGTTCGGCACTTCAGAATGGAGAGACTCCGCTCTGTTATAGCGGCAGTGAAGGCAGGGGAGTACCTGGCATCCTTGGACATCAAGGAAGCTTACTTGCATATTCCCATCTGGCCGCCTCATCAACGCTTTCTGCGTTTTGCAGTCCTGGGCCGACACTTCCAGTTCAGAGCCCTCCCGTTCGGGTTGGCTACTGCTCCGCGGACCTTCTCCAAAGTAATGGTGGTCATCGCGGCCTTCCTACGAAAGGAAGGAGTACAAGTCCATCCTTATCTGGACGACTGGTTGATCCGAGCCCCCTCTTATGCAGAGTGCGGCAAAGCTGTGGACCGGGTGATTGCTCTTTTGAGCTCCCTGGGGTGGATCATCAACTGGGAGAAAAGCCAGCTGCGCCCGACTCAGTCCCTGGAGTATCTGGGAGTTCGATTCGACACCCAAGTGGGCAGAGTGTTCCTGCCAGACAATCGGATTGTCAAGCTTCAGGCTCAGGTGGACCAGTTCCTAGCAGCCTCTCCTCTTCGGGCTTGGGACTATGTGCAGCTGTTGGGCTCTGTGACGGCCACGATGGAAGTAGTGCCCTGGGCCAGGGCTCATATGAGACCACTACAGCACTCTCTGCTGCAGCGTTGGACTCCAGTGTCGGAGGATTATGCTGTGCGCCTTCCCTTGGACCCAGCGGTGCGCAAGGCGCTGAGCTGGTGGCTGAGGACAGACAAGTTGTCTGCAGGAATGCCTCTTGTGACCCCGGAGTGGATTGTCGTCACGACGGACGTCTCTTTGACGGGCTCGGGAGCCCACTGCTTGGGAAGGACAGCGCAGGGGCTCTGGTCTCCTGCAGAGGCAAAGTGGTCTATCAACCTCCTGGAACTCAGAGCCATTCGGTTGGCGCTTTTGGAGTTTCTCCCGGTACTAGCGTTGAAGCCAGTACGGGTCCTGTCGGACAATGCCACGGCTGTGGCCTATGTCAATTGCCAGGGAGGAACCAAGAGCGCCCCTCTAGCCAAGGAGGCCATGAATCTATGCCAGTGGGCGGAAGCGAACCTGGAACAGCTGTCGGCGGCCCACATTGCGGGAGTCATGAATGTCAAGGCGGACTTTCTCAGTCGCCATACCTTGGATCCCGGAGAGTGGCAGTTATCGGCTCAGGCGTTCTTGGACATCACGAAGCGCTGGGGCCAGCCGAGCCTAGATCTGATGGCGTCATCGGCCAATTGCCAAGTGCCGCGCTTTTTCAGCAGAGGACGGGACCCTCGATCTCTGGGAGTAGATGCTCTTCTCCAGCAGTGGCCGACACAGGAGCTTCTCTGTGTTCCCGCCCTGGCCCATGTTGGGCAGGGTACTAGACCGGGTGGCAAAGCATCCGGGCCGGATAATCCTGGTGGGTCCGGACTGGCCCAGACGTCCCTGGTATGCGGACTTGATCAGGCTCTCAGTGGACGACCCTCTGCGGCTGCCAGTGGAGCAGGGCCTGTTGCATCAGGGTCCCGTGGTGATGGAGGATCCCTCCCGCTTTGGTCTTACGGCCTGGCTATTGAGCGGCAGTGTCTGAGGAAGAAGGGCTTCTCAGACAAGGTCATCGCCACTATGCTGAGAGCGAGGAAGCGCTCTACTTCTACTGCTTACGCCAGGGTTTGGCATACCTTTGCAGCGTGGTGTGAGGCAGGCTCACTTTCTCCCTTCACTGCTCCAATTTCTTCAGTGTTGGCGTTCCTGCAAGAAGGTCTGGAGAAAGGCCTGTCGCTCAGTTCCCTTAAAGTCCAGGTAGCGGCTCTGGCTTGCTTCAGGGATCGCCTGAAGGGTGCTTCCCTGGCTTCGCAGCCAGATGTGGTGCGTTTTCTCAAGGGAGTTAATCACCTGCGCCCTCCTCTGCACTCAGTGGTGCCTGCGTAGAATCTCAATCTGGTGCTAAGAGCCTTGCAGAAGCCGCCTTTTGAACCCTTGTCGAGGGCATCTCTGAAAGACCTGACGTTGAAAGCAGTCTTTTTGGTGGCTATCACTTCAGCCAGAAGAGTTTCCGAGCTCCAGGCGCTCTCATGTCGAGAGCCTTTTCTGCAGTTCATTGAGGCAGGAGTGTCTATTCGCACAGTGCCTTCCTTCCTGCCCAAGATTGTTTCTCGCTTCCATGTGAATCAGCAGCTCTGTCTCTCATCCCATCATCAGATACTTGGAAGTGACCAATGATTTCCGGAAGTCGGATCATCTGTTTGTCCTGTTTGCAGGTCCTCGTAAGGGTCTGCAGGCTGCTAAGCCTACAGTGGCAAGATGGGTCAAGGAAGCCATTGCAGCGGCTTATGTGGCCGCGGGGAAGGTGCCGCCTATCCGGCTGAAGGCTCACTCTACTAGAGCTCAGGCGGCCTCGATGGCAGAGGCCGGGTCCGTCTCCTTGGAAGAGATTTGCAAGGCGGCAACTTGGGCATCGGCCCATACCTTCTCCAGGCATTACCGCTTGACTGTGGCTGCTCAGGCGGAGGCCCGGTTTGGAGCTTCAGTGTTGTGGTCAGGGATTTCAATGTCCCGCCCTGGGTGAGTACTGCTTCTGTACATCCCACCAGTCTATGGATTGATCAGCATGATGATATGGAAGGTAAAATTATGTATCATACCTGATAATTTTCTTTCCATTAATCATAGCTGATCAATCCATAGCCCCTCCCAGATATCTGTACTGTTTATATTCTGGTTGTATTTCAGGTTCAAGTTTAGTCTTCAGTTCCTGTTCAGGAGGACTTCGTGTTCAAGTTTTTTCATTTGGATTCTTCAAGAGTTGAGACGAGTTTGTGTTACAGTGAGCTGCTGCATTCCTCTCCCCTCCGTTTTACGGGGCTGGATTGAGACCTAAATTCTGCCGGCGCTCCCTCCCGCTTTGTGCGGCTTGTAGGGCAGCTTTGTACCCTTCCCGCTTCGGCGGTGTTGGGGTCAGTCAGCTCCTCCCGCGGTTGCAGGATAAGCCAGATCTCCCCCCCCCCCCCCCCCCCCCCCCCCCCCCCCCGCATCGGCGGGTGTGGTATCCCTCCCCTGCTCCGCGGGGATGAGCTGGACGGATTCCCCTCCCCCACTTGTGTGGGGATGAGTTGGGTTAATTCCCCTCCCCCGTTTCGGCGGTGGTGAGCTGGGCAAAGTGTCCCTTTGTGGGTGTAATTTAAGTGCTGAGTCCTGCGGATGGAGCTTTGATATTGACATACTGAGGAGTTTCCGGCAGCACATGACCACATATAGGGAGGCAAAAGGATTGCTCTCTATCTCCACCTGCTGGTAGATGGACACAACCCACCAGTCTACGGATTGATCAGCTATGATTAATGGAAAGAAAATTATCAGGTACGATACATAATTTTACCTTCTTTCGACCCCAATAGGAAGGGGGTCGCTGTCGGGAAACGCACCATCTCCAATTGGCTAACAGATTGCATTTCCTTCACTTACTCCCAGGCTGGGCTGACTCTTGATGGTCATGTCAAGGCTCCGTGTTAGAGCCATGGCATCGTCAGTGGCCCACTTGAAGTCAGCCACTATTGAAGAGATTTGCAAGGCTGCGACGTGGTCATCTGTCCACAAATTCACATCTCATTACTGCCTACAGCAGGATACCCAATGCGACAGTCGGTTTGGGCAGTCTGTGCTGCAGAATCTGTTCGGGGTTTAGAATCCAACTCCACCCTCCTAGCCCCTGTTTTATTCTGTTCAGGCTGCACTCTGTTAGTTGTTCTTCGTAGGTCAATTCTTGTTCTGTCCTCGCCATTGCGAGGCCCAATTGACCCTTTTTGTTGTTTTGAGTGAGCCTGGGTGCTAGGGATACCCCATCAGTGAGAACAAGCAGCCTGCTTGTCTTCGGAGAAGCGAAAGATACATACCTGTAGCAGGTATTCTCCGAGGACAGCAGGCTGATTGTTCTCACAAACCTTCCCTCCTCCCCTTTGGAGTTGTTCTTGTTTCATTTTTGCTATTCATTTAACTGAGCAGGAGCGGTCGTGCACGGGCGGGAAGACGGCCGCGCATGTGTGGTGGGCGTGCCCCGCGCGCTGGTCCTCCCACGAGACTTTTGGAGTTTGCTTGGGAAACTCTCCGGTTCTGAGGGGCTGCCATGGACATCACCCATCAGTGAGAACAATCAGCCTGCTGTCCTCGGAGAATACCTGCTACAGGTATGTATCTTTCGCTTCTTACTATAACTTATTATCTGGCTTTTATCTGGTCCGTTAGTGTACCAATTCAGGCTCTACTTCCATGTCTTGCTGCCAAATACTCTGCGCGCACAAATCCTTCAGCAAGAGATCTGGTAGAGCAGAGTGATAGAGCTAGCATTGGAAACAAAGACCAGGGCTTCTATTCCACATACTCTTGGGTTCCAAAGCAGTTCTGATTCTTGAAAAATTCAAAATGAGCTCCATGATTCTGATCTGCACAAGATTTATGTGCAGTGGAGATCAAGAACACTCATCTCCTTCTCTCTCTCTCCTGGGATTTCACTATTTGTAGAGTCCTCATGAATGCTTAGCAGTACTAGTGACACCTATGCAAGCAGAATTTTTATCTAGATGATTGGGATGACTGGCTAGTGAAGTGGGGTGGGGGGGCTTTTTCTCTACAGATAAATGGGCAATGCTGGCGGTCTTGCCTCAACTAGCAGCTGATTTCCCCTCTCCATCAGCAGAATTCACCAAAGGGGGGGGTAAGACCCTAACAGCTCTGTTCATAAGCATCATTCTCCCTATCCGCTCTGCTTCTGTCATAGCTGCTCCCAAATTTAGGTCAGCGGTACAGACAATCCTCAGTTTTAATTTAAAACAAAAAAAAACCCAGCCTATTCACTACATAGGAGTTCTGATGGACACTCATGCAGTGCAAGTGTCTTCCCAAAGAAGGGCTTGTTTTCTTGGTGAGTCAAGCTTACAAGCTCAGAGCTATATATATTAGACTGGTCAAGATGCTTGGGTTATGTACACCTACTAGCAGAGGGAGACTGAGAACCACTGACTTTAAACACTATATCTACCCTGTGCAAACCCCTAGGCAGCCAGTATTTCTCAGTGTCCCAGCAGGGGTGGATGAACTGCCTGTGCAGTCTTGCCAGTCTGGTAGGTCCTAAGGAGTTCCCTTGGGGTGTATTTAGTATTGTTTAGCTCTTTCGTTTCAGCTGTACCCAGGGGCACCTTTATATAGTGAGTGCTGCTGCACACTGGAGCCCTTTTCAAATGCAAATTTATGCCAGTGAAAGTTGGTAGTAATTATATATCAAAGCTTAGCTTGGTACAACAAGCCATGCATTAATGGCTCAAGCATATGAATTGTGTATGTCTTAAAAACAATGTATCCTTCCTACCCCCTGCCTGGTGCTCAGTAAGGAGCCAACAGATGACACCCACTCATCACTGATATCTTGTAACTCCAAATTTGCTGGAGATTCCTCAGTCTGGAGCAGGAAACATCTTCAAAATGTCATGCAGTTTGCTATAATAATTTATGGGAACATGTGCGTCCAGTTGAAGTACTTGTCTCCATTTGGCTGCTGTTCCTGATCAGTGCCAGGCAAGTAGGTTATGTCCCCCTTTCCAGCAGATGAAGACAAAAAAAAAAAAAGCTAACTGACTTTGCTTTCCTTATAGGGGTCTGGTGTAGCCTTCAGCTCCTCAGTCTTTTCTAGCTCCATTAAACAACACATCATCTTAGGATACCCTCCTGATTGCAATTGAATTTTGCTATCCCTTAAAAGTTTTGTCTGTGGCTTACAATTCTAAATATCATAAAAGAAAAAAATGGGAAAAATAGCAAAGGGAGGGAGAAAAAGGGTATAAGCAAGGTAAGAGTGACTCTAGCAAAGGGAGGGAGAAAAGGGGTATAAGCAAAGTAAGAGGAACTCGTGCACTCAGTTTATCATAGTTGACGTCAAAGCTGTTAACTGCTAAGCAATGTTTGAGCATCTTGTGATTTTTGCTTCTTTCTCAGGTCAGTTTTATAGTAATAGTGGGCATTCAAATGCTGGTGGCGGTGGTGGAGGCGGCGGCTCTGGATATGGTTCTGGGTACGGGAGCTCTGGCTATGGATCCTACTACCAGGGTGGTGATGGCTACAACACAGCACAAAACAAGCCACATGCCGCAAAGAAGCAGCAACATGGTGGTGGGCAGCAGAAAACTAACATGAATCAAGGGTACCAGTCCCATCAAGGGTACCAGTCCCAGAATCAGCATCAACCATCATACAACCAGAACCAGAATCAGAATCAGTACAGCAACTATACACCATCCCAGAAGAAGCAAAATTATAACCAGGGAGGTCAAGGTGGAGGTGGTGGTGGTGGTGGTGGCAGCAACAGTGGCGGCGGTGGGGGAAGCTATTCTTACTCCAACTCCTACAGCTCTGGTGGAGGACAGGACTACAACTATAGCGAGAACAAATACAGTAAGTTTTGGTGCTTGTCTGTTGAAATGAATTTGTTGGCCTGGAGAGAAACTGTTCTCTTGTTCTTTCTCACTTATTTAAATGTTGACAAGGGTTTAGGGGGTCAATTGAGTATAGTAGGTCTTGAATTGTTAATTTTCTAGGTGGTGGTGAATGTGGCTTGACTCTCATGCCGATTACTTGAACTCTCCTTGTTTGTCACTGGCTTTCAAAGCTAAATCTGTTGTAGGAGGATACAGCGGGGAAAGCAATGTTGGTGGCGGCGGTGGCGGTGGCGGCAGAGGTGGCGGCAATTCCTACGGCACTGGAGGTGGTGGAGGACCCGGTTACTCTGGCCCACAGCAAGGATATGGTAGTGGAGGTTCAAGTGGTGGAGGCACCTCATACCAAGGTGAGCAAATGGCAAAAACTTCACAATACTTTTAGCTTTTCTTGGCCACTGACTTACCGTATATACTTGCCTATAGGTTGCATCCCTAGATCCCCCTTAATTTCAGTGTCCATGTGATGTTGTGTATAGGTTGCCATATCTATCCACAGATCCAGCATTTCCCTCCCCTACCCACCCATTCCAGTTTAGCATTTCCCTTTTCCCTCTATTCCTCATAGGAATGACTCCAGTCCTGCCAGCAGCCACAACCATAGTGTCCCCTTCCCTTCTCTTTACTGCTTTCATCCAGTGCTCCAAAGCAGTTTCAGCACCCTCTGCATCTGTATAGATCAGTGGTTCTCAACCTTCCTTCTGTTGTGATACACCTGACATGAGCATTCAAATGTATATGACACACAACACTAAAATTCACAGCTGAACAATGCGCACCTAGGGTTAGTATGAATTTGCATATCCCATATCAAAAAAACTGTATGCAACACACCAATCCGATTTCTCACTCATTCTACAACACAACAAATATATATTGAAATTTTGGAGTCATCTTAGTTACAGCAACACAACATTCTTTTATTGCCAGAAACTGTGAAGCAACACGCAAATCTGCAAAACCTACTCAAACTCTATAGCAAACAATCTATGGACAGCAGACCTGCAACATCTTCAGTTGGGGCTAGTGGCAGAAATTATTTTTGGGGTTCGTGGGGAAGCAGAAATAGGGACCAGTTATGGGGATTGCAGCTTGCAGGCACTGATAGTTGTAAAGGAACTCCCAACAAGATGACCACCAGACTGGATAGCTGAATTGCAGTGAGCTTCCAAACCTTTACCGATCAAGCCCACTTCCACAGCGGCAAATGTGCTAATCTCTGAGTGATCCTGCTCAGAAGCAGAAGACTCACCAACATCCTTGTTCTGATGTTAGGCCTGGATCGGGAGGCAATCCATGGATACAGCCGACTTTCTCCACAGCGGTGAGCCCCCAAAACCTCCAACAACCTGCCTGAAATCAGAAGACCAACACCGTCCTGGTGTGAAACTTGATCTGGAAGTGCTGCTGCTCTTCCATGAATCACCGGCTGCATCGGTGCGAACACCCACAAGAGACACTTAGTGGGCTCCCGAGCCCTTTGTTCTCCTGAACCTATCAGGGATGTCGACAGGCAGAGTGTCATTTAAACTTGCATCCAGGACCGCTCATGAGCTAAGAGTGAGACTCCAATCTAGAACAGGGACTTTCACCTCCAACCAGGTGAGTTGTGGACCGGTGGGGAATTGAAGGAGCCACCAAGTTCCCCCCTGTCCCCCCCCCCGCCCCCCACTGAACTTACAGGAGCTGCCCAAGAGACACAAACTCAGCCAGGATCGTGCAGCCACAATGTCGGAGGGACACAACCAAACCACAGGTACCATGAAGCCACACGGTTTGAAGAACGGAGGGATCTGAACCGTTTCAGTATAAGACTCTCTCGCGACTGTCACACTGCAATCTAACCATTACCGAAGTCCCGGCGTGGCCTTTCCACCTTAGGGGCACCCCTTGTTAGCAAGCATTGGCAGTCCAACGAAGCTCCTACAAGTGCAGCAGAGAAAACTCTGCACTCAGGCAAAGATGCTATCACCGACCATGCCGACATCAGTGCACTCAGCCTATCAGCAGCAGTACTCACAAGAAGTGATAACGACATCGCATGTAAATAGCTGATCATTCAAATCAGAACAAAATGGTAAGTAAGCAGGTTTAATAGAATCTACTTGACTGAACCTCAATGAACTCTTCTGAAATTTCTAGCTGGGGAAAAAAAATCCCAAATTAAAAAAACAAAACAAAACTATGATGACTTCCTGAATAGTGAGGACCAACAATGAGGCAGTAGCGATAACAGCAAGACCCACCTGAGTTTATCCTCTGTCTACCAGACTCCCAAAACAAGAGATTTTAGGCTGCCACCAAAGGATTATTCAACTTGACTTCAAACACCAGCCCCTTTCCCCTTACCAACCACTCTTTACCACTTATCTGGATACACCTACATGAAAAAATCTAGCCTGTATGACACCAAACAAAATTTACTCACTATAGAAACAACCAATTATGGCATCCCTACAAGAGACCTTTACTGCTCTCATGATCATCTAATGTCCCCTAACCTGTTAAAAAAAGTCCTCAAGTATAAATCCCTATCCTACCCTATTTGGGTTGTCACCTGTATGACCTTAGATCGATGGCCAAAAATAGAGAACATGGAACATGAGACTACTTGAATATCCACCACCCTTACCCTCTCCACCAAAGGGAGAATCCCAAAATGGCCCCAAAAAAGCCCATACACCATTGGACATCCATTAATAATCATCCACATGGACTACTATCCTCATTCCTACTTACGTATTCCAATTGCCTACATAAACGCACACTCAGCGGTAAACAAATCGGAACTTGGTCTTGGGTGGAAGATTTAGATCTAGCCCCATTTGCCAGAGACCTGGATATGTGATGAGGACCTCATAATAGACAAATTATGCCCACCAGGTTTATAAAGTAATCCACATGACATGGCCCTACAATAGAGGAGGTTTAGCGGTAATACACAAATTGTTCCTTAACGCAACCATAACTCACATTCTCCGTAAACGACTGCTGCATACTCTTCTATAGACCAGGCAGCTGGGTTAAAACAAGAGATGACTTCACCAACTTTATCGCAAACATATGTGCATCCTACTCAAACATTATACTATTAGGCGATATCAAATCTCCACCCAGAAGACCCAAAGGACCTCTAATCTCAAGAAGCTCTAGATTTCCTGTCATCCTGGAACCTCACCTTATCCTACAACACCCTAACCCACTGCAAAGGCCACCTCCTTGACCTGTTCAATTACAAATTCATAAACCAAGAAGACCTACATTATCCTACAACACCCTAACCCACTGCAAAGGCCACCTCCTTGACCTGTTCAATTACAAATTCATAAACCAAGAAGACCTACATTATCCTACAACACCCTAACCCACTGCAAAGGCCACCTCCTTGACCTGTTCAATTACAAATTCATAAACCAAGAAGACCTACAGATACCCAGTGTTTCAGGTCACCTGTCCCATGGTTGGACCACAGCAAACTACTTTACACTCAACTGGAGAAGACACACATAGAAAACACCCCAGTTTATCTCTAGAGGAAAGATAATACCCACAAACCTCTGGACCAAAATCTCTATGCCACCAAACACTAGCTTCTGATTCGACAGAATTCCTCAATACATGAGATCAACTAAGTAAAGTCACTCTTCCAGTTGCTCAACTAAAAACGGTCCATGGTTTAACAGGCACTCTCTGCCAAAAGACTTTGTAGGCAACTCGAGAGGAAATGGATCAAAGAGCTCATGCCCGAGTACAAGACCATCTGGAAACAAGCAACCAAAACTTACAAAAAGATCATCAGACAAATGAAGCTGAAATTCTACAAATCCTATATAGGCTCAGGCAAACTCAATGTTAAAAAAATTATATGAATTTAGTCGATAGCGTTCTAAACAAAAGTGACTACTTAAAACGAAAACCTGCCAAATGTGACTGACCTAGCCCCATACTTTAAACAAAAGGTGGCCAACATCAGGGCCGGTCTCCCTTCACATTATACCCCTAGAAAACTACCTAGACTCCCTGAAGATCCAGAACGAAGCAAAACACAGACAAAACCTGGACCTCATTCACCACACCTACAACAGTAAGAGTCTTAAACTCTCTAAAGAAATATGCCAAATGTCACTGTATTATAGATGTGCCCCTTCTAACTTACTGAGACGCCCCAGCTTGGTTCACAGACCTACTAACCAAACATATTTCCTTCTCCCTATGAATAGGGAGCATCCCTACAACAAAAGGTGGTATAATGCTGACCCCATGCTAAACAATGTGACCCAATTACAGACCAGTTGCATCCCTCCCATCACTGTCAGTCATGGAAAGACTGGTCACTCGATGGAAATACCTATCGACCCACTCAATCCTGTACCTCATCTCCTTAGTAAATGACATCAAACTGGAAATTAGCAGGTGTACCACACGGATCTATGCTTTCCCCTCGACTTTGCAACATAACGATGGCCCCCCATTGGCAGGAACCTTGAGAGTAACTGCCTAAAAGCACACATATATGCCGATGTCACAATTTATATCCCCTACACAGATATAAACACAAAGAATAGTCTAGACATCATGGAGACATGGGCCTCAACTTTCAAACTAAAACTGAGCAAAGAGAATACTAAATTCCTAGTTATAACAAGCCCTTTCTCACCATCAACCTGTTTCACAGTAGGCCAAACCAGCTTCCCCTTAGAACGAAACCTCGAAATACTGGGTGTGACATTCAACCAACACTTGAGATTTGACAACCAAATACTCACCAAAAAAGTTTTTAGGTCACTATGGAAGCTAAGAAGAATCAGGAACTTCTTCCCAATATCCACATTTCAGCTTCTGGTTCAAACTATAATTTTAGCCCAGTTAGATTACTGCAACAGGCTATACACAGGATGCATGTTGAATGTTGTTTCCTCAGCAATCCTCCAGACCATTCAAGACGCTTGGGTTATGCACTTCTACCAGCAGAGGGAGACTCAGAACACTAAAACTTCTTATACAAGTACCCTGTGCAGACCTTCTACTAACCAGTATTTTCTCAGTCTCTGCAGAGGGTAGATGTGTGCAGCCTGTGCAGTGTACTCAGTCTGGTAGGCCTATTTGGGGTTTCTAGGTTGGGTTGTAAATGTTAGAGAACCCACACTTGGATCTCTATTACAGGGTGTAAGTCCTAAGGGGCTTCTTATTCCCTGTGGGGTGTCACACCCGGGTGGCCGGGTCCCTCCGCCTGTGCTCTTCCTCTGGAGGACTGCTTGACCTCAGCTACAGACCTCATTCTGTACCCTTGAGGAGTTTAAGCATCAGCAACGAGGTTTAAAAAAAATGTTTTTAAAAGGCGGCTATTTTGGCCGTTCTTGTGGCAGTCGAGATAAAATGTCTTCAAGGGCGTTCTTGCCTTAAGCGGTTTTGCCTATTAGTCTGTCAGAGCACAAAGCAACTGTTTGTTTTTATTGTGTTCACGGCCAGACGTTGGAAGTGAAAGGTGGCCAATGTAAATTTTGTGGGGAGCCTACGTTGTCACCGCTCTTGCCCCCCGTGCTTTCCCCTGAGTCGGTGGAAGTGTTGGGCGGCGATTTGACCGCACATTCCGGGCCAGGAATGGCGGGGCCGGTTTTGTTGGGAAACGCGGCCATTTTGGCTGCGCGTCCTGGGTTGGCCTCGACGGAGCCGTTTTTTGCGGGAAGCGCGGCCCTTTTGGCCATGCATTCCGTACTGGCGCCAGGGGGGGGCCATGTGTGGCAGGAAGCGCGCCTAGTTTAGCTGCAGATCACGCGATGGACCTCCCACCTCGGGAGCTAGGGGGGTCCGTAGCGGAGACTGCGGGAAGTGTTGGGGCTTCAGCAGCGTTGGGGGGGGGGGGGGGGGTCTGGCTTCCCCCCTGAGTTTGTTTGGTCTCTGTATAATGCCTGGAGAGCTGGCCCCTCTCAGGCTGTTCGTTCCCCGGAGGCTGCTAGCTCAGTGGGAGTTAAGCGCCCACGGGTGGATATTTCGGAGCCTATGGAGATACTTTCTCTGCCTGGGTCGGACATTAGGAGTGACGCAGGAGAGGAGGATCTCTCAGATGAGTCTGAGGATCAGGATGGGCTAAGGCCTGGGGACGATTCTTCAGTAGTTCGCATTTTTCATAAGGAGGAGGAGTTAGAGCTCAGTGATCAGGTGATATCTACTTTGAAGTTCGCTCCGGCGGCCACTCCCTCTGCAGAGGGACCCCAGGTAGATCCCTTGGTTAAGGGGATTCGGAGAGCCTCCCGTTCCTTTCCCATGAATTCAGACATTAGGGACATGGTTTTTGAGGACTGGTCTGTGCCGGAGGCTGCTTGTAAGGTGTCTAGGGCTATGGCGCAGCTGTATCCCTTGCCTCCGAAGGATTTGGCCCTGCTGAAACCACCTACTGTGGATGTGGTGGTTATGGCGGTTACTAAGGCTACGGCCATTCTGGTGGATGGCAGTACAGCCTTACGGGATCCTCAGGATAGGAAGCTAGAGTCCTTTCTGTAGCGCAGCTTTGATTTGTCGCCTTTGGCCTTGCAAGCCTCTGTGTGTGGGAGCTTGGTAGCCAGAGCTTGTTTCCGTTGGGCGGAGAAGCTCTTGGATGAGTCTGCGTTAGATAGGACTGGTTTGGTTCAGGACCTGGCCAAATTGGAGATCGGGTCTTCGTTTTTGGTGGACACCATTTGTGATTTGCTAAGGGCTTCGGCTAAGAATATGGCTCTGGCGGTGACAGCTCGCAGGGCTCTTTGGCTTAGGGGCTGGCTGGCAGATGCAGAAGTAAAGTTGTGTTCTCTACCTTTCAAAGGTTCTATGTTGTTTGGAGAGGACTTGGATAAACTGATGAGTGGTCTTGGGGTTACCAAGGTCTCACGGTTGCCGGAGTTACGGCCTAAGGCGGCTAGTCGAGGTGGTTCGGCTAGAGGTCGGTTTAAGGACGCGAGGCGGTACAGGCCGGGCAGATTTGTATCGCCTAAAAGCCGTTTTTTCCAGCAGACGCAGTCCTTTCAAGGGGGTTGTTGAGGAGGTCGGGACTCCTCAAGAGGTGCCGGAAATGGTAATAAGTCCTCCTTATTGAAGGTGTGCGGGTCCAGCCTCTGGTGAAGGTCGGGGCGTGCCTTCGTCTGTTTTATCAGGGGTGGGACCCAAATTACTTCAGATCAGTGGGTGCTGGAGGTAGTTCGCAACGGTTATGCACTCGAGTTTGAGCACCTGCTGCCGGATCTGTTTCTTCCCTCTCCTTGTCACTCTCGAGTCAAGTTAAAGGCTATTCAAGAGACTCTGGGTCGCTTAATCCAGTTGGGAGCTGTGGTACCCGTTCCTCGGCACGAACAGGGAATGGGTTGTTGTTCCATTTACTTTGTGGTGCCGAAGAAGGAGGACCAGTTTCGACCCATTTTAGATCTCAAGAGGGTCAATGGGGCGCTCAAGGTGCCATCCTTCCGCATGGAGACTCTGCGCTCGGTCATAGTTGGCTGTTCGTCAGGGAGAATTTCTCGTGTCACTGGACCTCACGGAAGCGTATCTGCACGTGCTGATTCGAGAGGCCCTTCAGCGTTTCCTTCGTTTTGCTGTTTTAGGGAGGCAATTTCAGTTCTGTGCTCTGCCTTTTGGTCTGGCAACGGCTCCACGCACCTTCTCCAAGATAATGGGTGGTGGTAGCAGAGGCTTTGCGGAGGCAGGGAATTCTGGTGCATCCGTATCTGGACTGGTTGATCCGGGCGAAGTTCGGGCTCACAGTGTTGCGGCGACTGCTCAGGTGGTCGCGTTTCTGGAATCGCTCGGATGGGTAGTGAATGTAGTCAGAAGTCGATCCCATCGCAGAGTCTGGAGTACTTGGGAGTGCGGTTCGACACGGCAGTGGGTCGTGGTTTTCTGCCGGATTCTCGGATCGCCTGTCTTCAGCAGCAGGTCCGGCTGTTAATGTCCAGAGTCCGACAGTTCGAATGTACCTTCGGGTTCTGGGCCTCGTGGCAGCGACAATAGAGGTAGTACCATGGGCCAGGGCGCATATGCGTCAGCTTCAGGCGGCTCTGTTGTCCCGGTGGTCTCCCCACATACACAGTTTGGAGTTGCGGTTGCCATTGAAGGGGGCTTCTCGGCGCAGTCTCCAGTGGTGGCTGTGCTCAGCCCATCTGAAAAAGGGCATGCTGTTGGAACCTCCTCAGTGGGTGATTCTGGTAACGGATGCCAGTCTGCTGGGCTGGGGAGCTCAGTGTCTCGGTCGGTCCGCACAGGGGTGGTGGTCGACGGAGGAAGCTCAGTGGTCTATCAACCGATTGGAGACGAGGGCAATTCGGCTAGCTCTGTTGGCGTTTTGCTCATGTGGTCGGAAAGGCAGTAAGAGTCATGTCCGACAACGCAACAGCGGTAGCATATGTCAACCGGCAGGGCGGTACAAAGAGTCCGCGGTTGGCAATCAAGACGGCTCTGCTCATGAGTTGAGCGGAAAGGCATCTAGTGCAGATTTCGGCGGCGCACGTGGCTGGGGTGGACAACGTGAACGCGGATTTTCTAAGCAGACACATGTTGGACCCTGGAGAATGGTCTCTGCACCGGTCTGTGTTCGACCAGATAGTTCTAAAGTGGGGAATGCCAATAGTGGATCTCATGGCGTCGGCACAGAATGCTCAGGTTCCTCGGTATTTCAGTCGGCGTCGGGATCCGTGAGCGGAAAGGATCGATGCGTTGGTCCTTCCGTGGCCTCAGCGGGTGTTGCTGTACTTGTTTCCCCCGTGGCCCTTGATAGGTTGAATCCTAGGGTAGAATGTCATGCGGGTCCGGTGGTGTTGGTGGCTCCAAATTGGCCACGTCGGCCGTGGTTCGGGGATCTGATGCGGTTGTTAGAAGGCGAGCCTCTGCGGCTGGGGTCTCGGTGCTGTTGTGTCAGGGTCCAATTGTCATGCCGGATCCGGCTCGGTTCTCTCTTACAGTGTGGCCCTTGAGAGGGAACGGTTGAGAAGCAAAGGTTTTCCCATCAGGTGATTCAGACGATGCTGCAGTCTCACAAATGTGCGACGTCTTTGGCCTATGTGCGTGTGTGGCGCTTATTTGAAGATTGGTGTGGGGACCGGGCGTGTGTCCCTTCGACAGCTTCTGTGTCGTGCATTTTAGATTTCTTGCAGGATGGTTTTGAGAAGGGCCTTTCGTTGTCATATTTGAAGGTGCAGCTGGCTGCTTTAGCGTGTTTTTGGGGTAAGGTGCAGGGCAGGTCGTTTGCGTCTTTCCCGGATGTGGTCCGTTTTTTTGAGGGGGATGAAGTTGCTTCGTCCTCAGCGGCCGGTAGTTCCTCAGTGGGATCGTAATATCGTTCTTGACTGTTTGGCGGGTTCTCCTTTTGAGCCCTGGGAGTCTTGTTCGATAAAAGACCTTACTATGAACGTGATCTTTTTGGTAGCTATATCGTCGGCTCACAGGATTTCGGAACTTCAGGCTCTTTCATGTAGGTCTCCGTTTCTGTGGTTTTCTAAGGAAAAGGTTTCGCTGTGTCCAGTCCCTTCGTTTTTGCTTAAGGTGGTATCCTCCTTTCATGTCAATCAGGTGATTTCGTTGCCGGTCTTGGGGGACCGGACGGGGGATACTTCTCAGCGTCGTTTGGCGAAATTGGATGTGCGCAGAGTGTTGAAGGTTTACTTGCGCAGGTCGGAGGAATTCAGGTCTTCGGGCAGGTTATTTGTCCTTCATGGGGGGCCCAAGAAGGGAGCGGCTGCTTCTAAGGCATCTATAGCTCGGTGGTTGAAGGATGCCATCTCTTCGGCTTACATATTGCATGACCGTATGGTGCCGGTGGGGCTCAAGGCACATTCCACTAGGGGGATGGCGGCTTCTTGGGCAGAGAGTAGTTTTGTTCCACCGGTGGACATTTGTAGAGCAGCGGTGTGGTCCTCCCTGCATTCTTTTGTCAAACATTACAGAGTGGATGTACAAGCAAGGGAGGATGCCAGTTTGGAGGTGCAGTCCTGTCCTCTGGGCTTCGCAGGTCCCATCCTTAGATGTGTTTACTGCTTTGGTACATCCCAAGCGTTTTGAATGGTCTGGAGGATTGCTGAGGAAGGTGAAATTAGGCCTTACCTGCTAATTTTCTTTCCTCTAGATCCTCCAGACCGTTCAAGAGCCCACCCAGTGTATCGGACAGTTCAGTATACTTTCTTTAGACTTCAGTTGCTGATATTTCTAGTAGCTCCTGTGATTTGGGTCCTGGAGTTTTACTAAGGGCAGTTTGTGGTACCGTTTGTGCCCATCTGCAGTTGAATCCCCCCCCCGTCTTAAGGGGAGGAGATCTGAGTGTGGATTCAGTGGTTTTGATTATGTGGAGGTGTTTTGTTCCTCTGCTTTGTTACTGTTTTACTGGTTAGTAGAAGGTCTGCACAGGCTACTTATATAAGAAGTTTTAGTGTTCTCAGTCTCCCTCTGCTGGTAGGAGTGCATAACCCAAGCGTCTTGAACGGTCTGGAGGATCTAGAGGAAAGAAAATTAGGTTAGGCCTAATTTCACCATAAACCTACAAGTATTGCTCACTGTTATAATGTGAGATCTTTCATATTTAGAAGAACTTGGAAAATGACAGCTCATTGTTACAATGTAGGTTTCATACTTGTTGCTTAATTTTCTCTCGGTATTATATTGAATGTTGTATAAAGTTACAACTATGCTAAAATGCAATATTATAACAGATCTTTCATGTTCTGAAGGAACTTTGCAAAATGTCAGCTCATTGTTATAATGTAAGTTTAATGCACACTGCTTAATTTTCTCTCAGTTTTATGTAAGCAACTGTTTGATCCTATTTTATATAAGCCACATTGAACCAAACATGCTTTGGGATAATGGATATAAAAATAAATAAAAATGTAAGGAAACACGCTGTCTACATCAAATTTTTTGTGACACACTTCTCACCACTTGAGGACATAGCAGTGTGACCTGACACTGGTTGAAAACCATTGGTATAGATAATTTTTGAGATGGAAGCAATATTATTTTCTTTTTTTTTCTTTATTAGTAGTAGTAGTAGTATTACATTTCAAGGAGTATCAAAGTAGTCAAATTGTAGGAAAGCAGTTTGAAAAGCTGGAACAGTTAACTTCAGCTTCATTACAGCATGGTTCTCTTCTGTGCCCTGAATGTAGGGGACAGCCGATGTTTGAATTAGCAGCCAAACTAAAACGATTGCAGTGTGAAATTCAAAATTGCTTCTCTCTTCCCCTGCAGGGTACACACAGCCAACCTACAATCAGAGTTCAGGTCAGAATTATGGTGGAGGATCTCAAGGCACCTACCAGGCCAACCAGGGTGGCGGTGGCTATGGCAGGAATCCAGATCACAGCATGAATTATCAGTACAGATAAAACACACTTTTCCACCTTGAGAGGAGGGGGAAAGAGCTTGTTGCTTTTTGCCCCCTTCTAAATGTTTTACTGCATCGCAGCAATTCTATAAACCTCAGTTTCTATGTTGCAGTGCTTCGTGATAACTTTGGTCACACTAGTGGTTGCATCCACCATGTAATTCTGTAATTAACCATGTTTGGCATCTCTGTACTTTAAGTGCTTTAGTAGTTCTGATTCAGCCCTGTCTGAAAAGAATTTGTTCATTTATAAGCCCACATCCTTCTCTTTAAAGCTTTGGATTAGTCAAACCGTAGCTTTAGAGATGGGACACTTCATCTGTTTATGGGATTGTTTTGCTTTGTTTTCTTGTTTTTGTTGGAAAATTCAAACCATTTTTGTGACGTGAGTAAGCTTTTTTTTTTTTTTTTCTGTAATTTTAATGCTGTTAGTGTTTTCAGTTTTATAAGTGAAGATTTTATTTTAAGAGAAACAAGTTGGGGCGGGTATTTTTTGTATGTCTATGGATCATTCAGGCAGTACATCCCAGAGTAAGCTGAATGTGGACAAATAAAAGAAAATTAACGTGAAATGCTCCTCATGTGTTGGTCTTGTGTGGTTTAAAGGGTTGAAACATTGAAAAGGCTAGTAAATCCTACTGTGAAATAGCAAACGAGAACGCCTAAAAAAAGTAAAAGGAGAATACAGGTACAAAGTGAAACTTAAAGGAAGATGGATTCTGAACGACACTCAAGAGTTACTGAAAATATCCATTAGTATAACCAGAGGACCAAGAATAGACGAAACAAGAAACTTTGTTTTTAAAAAAAAAAAAATATATATATATATTATATATATAACGCACCTCCAACGTTCTATTCAAGCCACCACAAGTCCCAACGTTCTACATCCGTGGTGGTGTAGATCAAAGTTTGCCCATGAGTGTTTGCCCCGCCCTCGCATCAAACGTGATGACGTCGAGGGCGGAGCAAAGGCACTCAACCAATCGCATCGCTCCACCCTCGACGTCATCGTGTTTGACGCGAGGGCGGGGCAGACATCGATCTACACCACTACACAAACGTTGGAACTTTTGGAGGCTTCAAAAGAATGCTGGAGGTGCGTTTTAAATAGAAGAGAGATGAGGAAAACCGATAGGTGGCTGAAGGGGGGGCAGGGGAGAGAGCAGAATCGCTGGGTGGATGAAGGAGGGCCAGTGGGGAGAGAGCAGATTCACTGGGTGGCTGGAAGGGGGGGCAGGGGAGATAGCAGAATCCCTGGGAGGATGGCAGGGGAGAGAGGAGAATCGCTGCATGGCTCAAGGGGGGGGGGGCAGGGGATACAGGAGAATCGCAGTGGGGGGCAGGGGACACAAAGACAATCATTGGTTGGCTGGAGGAGGCCAGGGTTGAGAGCAGAATCGCTGGGTAGCTGAAGGGGGGGGGGGCAGGGGAGAGAGCAGAATCGCAGGAGGGCAGGCCAGGGGAATAGCTGGGTGGCTGTAGTGGGGGCAGGGGAGAGAGGACAATCACACACACTTGCACGCAGTCTCTCTCACACACTCGCACAGTGCTTCAAACCACGCGGGGGGGGGGGGGAGGCAGGGAGTCCTGAAACGGGGGGAGGGGGTCCTGAGACCACAGAGGGAGGGGGAGGTATCTCTCACACACACATACTACTCTGTCACACACACTATCACATTCACTCTCTGTGTCACAGTCTGTCTCACACACTCAAATACACTCTCTTGGACTCACAGGGAGTCTTTGTATTGCACACATACTGTCTCACACTCACACACAGTGTATCTGTGTGCAACACTCTCACAGTCAGTGTCTCACACACACACACACACTTTCTGTCTCGCACATTTTCTAAACCCAGAAAATATGGAAAGGAAAACTGCACTATTTGTCCACAAGACCAGAACCAATGAATTATGTCCCTCATCAAACAGAGAATGGGACTTGAGTGCTGTACCAACTGTCCGATTAGCTTTCTTATCAAAAACAGTGAACAGTAAAAGTTTAAACAGGAACAGGTAAAATGTCAAGGATTTTGTGTTAAATCTAGCTGAACATTTTTTTTACTACCTAGGTAGTACCTAGGGAGGTCAGGAAAAAGGAACTGGCCATAGGAATTGAATAGGGACTTTTTTTTTTTTTTAAAGTTTTTATCAAAACTTGGGGGGGGGGGGGCGTTGTGTGAAATCTGATAAATACACATATAGGGGTCCTTTTACTAAGATGCGCTAACAGATTTTGCGTGCAGTAAAGACACCCATAGGAATGTATTGTGTGTGTTATCATTGGGTCTTGTTTTGTGAGGTGCTTTGTTATAATCAAAAATTGGATTCTGCAGGTCCTTTGGTCCACCCCTATTTTTGTGCTTTGTTGGATTACACGTGGGGGTGGGGTTGGTTCCCCTTTGCTTTGTTGGATTTTGTCTTATTTAGCACACCTTAGCAAAAGGACCCCATAATTTTGAACAAGTTAATGGTTTGAGAGTCTCACAATGCTTTACTTGTGGGACATGCCTAGTGGGAGCACTGTTGCGAGCTCTTAAAAGAGAGAGTATGCTGTAAAAGTGTTCCGCACAGGGTGATGTGGATTGTCACCCACCTGTGAGAATTAATGGCCTGCTTTCCTTGGAGAATACCTGCTACAGGTAATTATCTTCGCTTTAATGATGATTAAGGGTCTCTCAGTGCTTTGCTAATGGGACATGGATAAAGAGAGAGTACGTTGTAAAAGCATTCCCCACTGGGTGATGTGGATGATGTCACCCTAATGGCCTGCTGTCCTTGGAAAACATCTACTACAGGTAAGTATCTTCACTTTAATTATGTTTGCGGGTCTTGCAATGCTTTACTAGTTTTACAAGCATGAATATAAATTGAAATTCTTCCATGTTATTCTGGATAGCAGAGGCTTCTCTTTTGATATCGCCATTTTCGTAGTAGTCCTGTAGTGCCCCTTCGCGTTCAGGATATCCACAATTAAAACGCATGAAAGATTTGCATATAATGGAGGCAGTGCATGCAACTCAAGCTCATGCATATTCATTGTGGATATCCTGAAGACCTGACTGGCAGGGGGTGCTTCAGGACCGGACTTGGGAAACAGTGAATTAGCATGTAATTCCAAACCTATGTAAACAGTAGTTTTTTGGACCACTGGAGGTGGTGTTTTAGGTAAGTATTGGTCCATATATATATATACTATAATAAAACTCACCCTCAATGTTCTGAAGTCACTCAGTCACTCACTGAAGGGTTCATGGATTCATGGTGGTGAAGCCACAACACTGACCATGTCTCTCTGTCCCGCCCTCGCATGACGGACCAATCAGAAAAAACACCCTCAACATTCTGAAACACAAAGGACCATCACAACACCGTTCCCAGGCAACACTAGGCAACGTAAGACGGACCAATCAGAGGAAACTACGTGACAATAAGGGAGGAGCATTCCCCAGCAGAATGGCTCATTATCTGTGCAGCACGGAGAGCACAGAACCACCGCTGGAACAAGAGAAGAATATTCCTGCTGTGGGTATGTGCAAAAATAGACCAGGGGAGGGGGGAGAAATTTTTAAGTGCCTAATGCCAGTACTGAAGAGTGCCAGAAGGCCTATAGCACAGACTATATTTGGGAAAACAACGTGCCCATCACCATCTGGGACGTGGCCGAACAGGACAAGCTGCGGCCCAGCAGGAAGGATTACCCGCGACCCAGCCAGCAGCAAACAGCGACCAAGGAAGGGGGAGGAGTACTCCTTCCCTGCCTAGGAATCGCTGGAGACTGGCTGCCAAACTAACGAAACAACCGCACACCGACACACCACCTCCATCATTCGAAAGGCATCCACTTTCTTCAACAGAAATGCAAACTAATACAAAACAAAGAATACATGGTTTCTCAGGCGGCTGCAGGTAACTACCCACCCCCCTTCCTCTTCCCTTTTTGCCGAAGCAGCCAAGGATGTGCCCAACCATCCCCAGCCTCAGGCAAGCTGTCTCCCACCTTGGGGATTCCCCGAGTACCCGGAAAAAGACGGCGCTGATTCCTGCAGCGTATAAATGTTCCAGCATTCCCCTGCAGCTGGCCTGAAATGGACCAAACATACCGGATCACCCCCCCCCCCCCCCCCCCCCCGACGGCCCGAGACTGTGCTCTTCTCCCTTCCGCCAACTTAAAACAACCATCCCCGTCCTCAGGCAAGCCGTCACCCACCTCCAGGATGCCCAGAACCCCAGCCCAATGGAAAAAGATGGCGCTGCTTCCAACAGCACATTTCTCTTCCAGCATTCCCCTACAGCAGCCCTGAAACGGCCAAAAAATACCGACAAAGAACGTGCTCCTCTACCTTCCGCCCATCTAAAACAACACTGCTGCCTCAGCACAAAAAAAAAAAAAAAAAAAAAACACAACAAAGGCTGACCCCCCCCCCCTACAACCACATTTACATTTTACCAACAGAAAGACCCACCCCCCCACAAACCTCCTTGACAGACAAAACCACACACACACAATACAACAGAAACACACCTTCAAAGCCACACACCAATAAGCCACTTTGCTAGCACAGCACATCCCCCAAGCAAAAAACAAAACAAAAAGACACACATCAACAACCTGCACACACACCGCACCCTCACACACACACACACAAAATAACTCTGTGACACATACACAAAAAAAAAAACCACATGCTAGCGCCCGTTTCATTGGTTTTGGAAACGGGCCTTTTTTACTAGTATATATATAATTTTGTATAGTTTGCTTAACTGTTTTGCTTTACTTAACACTTAATATCTCGACAGCGCATCTTCTCACTCTAAATTAACATTTATCGAAACAGCCCGTAACTTACGTATTCTGATCCATTGCCGACATGGCCTGTGTTTTGAGATCTGCATCGAGGGACTGCTCCAATATTCATATCCTCTCTTTGCAGTTCACAATCTGTGGCCCTGTGGTCTTAATATTAAATGACACAATGTAACATCTACAGGGGAGAAAGTGAAGGGATGACGAAAATGGGCGAGTTGCGAATTCACAATCGGTTGGTGACACCGGTAATTGGGAAACAAAACAGGAGCTGGGTAGACTTCTAAGGTCTGTACCCTGAGAAAAGCAAGAACAAATCAAACTTGGGTGTACGTATAAAATATCACATACCATGTAAAATCAGTTATCTTGTTGGGCAGACTGGATGGACCGTGCAGGTCTCTGCCGTCATTTACTATGTTACTCTTTGGGGTTCTACATGGAAGTGTACAGTGCTGCATACGTTTAGTAGTGCTTTAGAATTAATAGTAGTAATGTTGCTACTAATTGGGATTCCGGAATCTTGTAACTCTTTAGGATTCCAGAATCTTCAGAACTTTTAGTACAAGAACAGTGTTGGGCAGACTTCTATGGTATGTGCCCTGAGAATGGAAAGGACAAATCAAAGTTGGGTTTACAAATAAAATATTGCATACTTTGTAAAATTAGTTTATCTTGATGGACATGGACCGTTCAGGTCTTTATCTGCTGTCATTTAGTATCAAACATATAAATGGCAAGTGACCATACTCACTTGCAAATGCGCAGTACACCCCGAACGCTGAGTCCAAGCTCCGCCTCCATGGGCGTGGAAAGCAGAGGAGGAGGGAGGAAGGAGGGGGCAGAACTCAAGGAAACACACAGTTGCACAAGGAGACTGTCGCTACCGCCCCCACTCCACCCGGCCCGGGACCTCTCTTCACTATTGAACTTACATCGCCAAAACCGCAACAGCTCAGCTCCCGTCTGCCTTCCTTCCCTGCCTGTGTCCCGCCCTCGCTGACATTACGTCACACGAGGGCGGGTCACAGGCAGGGAAGGAAGGCCGATGGGAGCTGATCTGCCTGTTGCGGTTTCGACGCTGTAAGTTCTGTGGCAAAGAGAGGGCCCGGGTGGAGGGAGCGGCTGCGGCGACTCCGGGGGGGAGCGGTATCGGCAACCTTGGAGGGGGGCCTTGGAGCTGGGAGGGAGGAGGAGGGGCCTTCGAACTGGGAGGGAGTGTGGGGGGGCCTTGGTGCTGGGAAATAGAGGATTCTGGACATGGGAGGTCAGAAGGAGGGGAGGGGCCTGGGAGCTGGGAGGGAGGGACAGAAGGGGACCTTTGAGCTGGATGGGAGGGAGGGACGGAAGGGGGCCCTTGGAGCTGGGGGGGAGAGACGGAGGGGGGCCTTGCAGCTGGGAAGGAGGGCAGAGGGCCCTGCAGGGGGGAGGGGGCCTTGGAAAAAACACATCCCAATCGCCCGTTTTGATGGGCTTAACGGCTAGTGTTAATATATGTTACAAGAACCCCAAAGAGTAACATAGTAACATATATTAACACTAGCCGTTAATATATGTTACTATGTTACTCTTTGGGGTTCTACATGGAATGTTGCTGCTAATTGGGATTCCGGAATCTTGTAACTCTTTAGGATTCCAGAATCTTCAGAACTTTTAGTACAAGAACAGCGCTGGGCAGACTTCTACGGTCTACGCCCTGATCATGACTGGATAGGGGATGGGCTTGAGTGTAAATTTTAAGGGGCTTCGACGTTAGCTTCAGAACTTAGTACAAGAACAGTGCTGGGCAGACTTGTACAGTCTATGCGCTGAGAATGGCAAGGACAAATCAAACTCAGGTATAAAGTATCACATACCATGTAAAATGAGTTTATCTTGTTGGGTAGACTGTATGGACTGTTAGGTCTTTATCTGCCATCATTTACTATGTTACTCGGGGCCATTTCCTTTAAGAGCCTTGAAGATCAGACATTGAGTTTTAAATTTAGCCCTGTATTGTACTGGTAGCCAATGAAGTTTTTGCAAAAATGGTGTGAGGTGGTCACGTCGCTTACAACCTTCTATGAGTCTTGCTGCTGCATTCTGAATCAACTGGAGCTGGAGCAGGCCCTTTGTAGTCAGACCATTGTATAGTGCATTGCAGTAATCCAGTCTTGATGTTATCATGGCATGCACAACTGGGATAAGATTTACCTTCTCGATGTAAGGAGAGAGGCAACGTAGCTGTTGCAAATATTAGAAGCAGCTCTTGAAGGTTGCTTGGATTTGGGGAATCAGAGTAAGTGTTTAATCTAGCTGTATTCCAAGGCTCCTGACTTGTGATTTGAGGGGGAGTTCATACTTCCCAAAAGGGATTTTGATGTCAGGTATATATCCACTTGTGTTAGGGACCCAGAGAAGCATTAGCCAGTACTTTCCCTATTAGTGGTACTAACTGCAAAAAATTAACATAAGACCATGGTGCGTACTCTCAAGCTAATTCTGCATTAGCCATTCTATGGTGGTTCCCTATAATGTGCTATCGCCCCAAAAAAATTATAAAAAAAAATAATGCACAATTATTATTATTATTAAAGCATAATTATTAAAGGAATCCTGCTGAGAAGGAAGGGAGCCCCAGAAGCTTAGCCGAGATTGGGAGGCAGAGTCGGTGGGGGGAGGCGGGGCTGGTGGTTGGGAAAAGTAGCACATGTGAAATTATCTTGTTGGGCAGACTGGATGGACTGTGTAGGTCTTTTTCTGCTGTCATCTACTATGTTACTATTAGGACATGCTGACAGGCAAATGACCGCCAAATGCTTTAATGCACTGTAGTAAGCCTTTTTTCCTGCGCTAAGTACACAGCATGGAATGTGGTTTATTAAAGGGACCCCTATGTTTTTTTTAATCAATAAGTTAATAAATAAAGCAGTGAAAACAAATCATGTCCTTTAGGTGAAATTTAAAATTCAAAAATAAAACAAGCAGGCCAGAGAGCAATCATACATTTATTATTTTCTATTGTAATTTTTATTTAAAAACACATTTTACTTTTTTAGTGAAGCATGAGGGCCCTAAGTTCTACCTTGTCTGGCTTTTAAGTAAATCCTGCTCTGAAGGTAAGGAAATCTTAACTGCAGGGGTTCAAGATTATGGAGCTCCATACATCTGATTCTGTCTGCAAAAGTTTAAACTGCCACCAGATGGCAGCATTGCTCTAACACTCATTGGAAGGGGATGATATCTTGCTTTCTGGGTTTTCAACCTTTCTCCAGATTTGCTCATGTTGCCCGACAGTACTGGGCCATAATGAAAAGCTTTTTCCGTGATAGGCATTAGTATCAGATTGTGAACCCAGTTGATGTGCCTGATTGTATTTGCCTGTGAACTTAGATTTGGAAACAGTAATTTAGTAAGTTCAAATCTGTATCAGTTTAATTTATAATGAGCCAAGCACACCTGGGGATTTTTGCAGGTATTTCAAGATTCTGGGAGACCTTTAGCGTGTTCAGTTTGCTTGATTTTTTTTCAGGAGCAGGCAGTGGTGGTCTGGAAGTCAGGCCAGATCTGGAGAAGCTCCTGTGGGGTGTAATGGTGAACAAAGATGAGGTTCTTAAACCTACATTTATTGTAATCTATCCGATGTCCATTGAAAATATTGGGGGGTGGCTTTGTGATCTTGATCTTCAGCTCATAAAGACAGATCCCTAAGAAGACGTCCTCCATGTTGATTACTTTGAGGCCCTGAGCCACATCATAGATCCTCTTAGCCATGTCCCCTGAAAATACATAGCCCACCCCTGAGCAGTAAGGGGGATAGGTGTCATTGGGGTAGATCTCCTTGGGCACGTACCATTTGTACGCCTTGCTCCTCAGTGGGCCTGTGTTGGCCACTATGAAGCCAGAGATATATCGCTCCCTCACTGGCAGCTCTGGCCTGAGGAGCCCATGTACCAAGTAGTCTATGTTGAAGAATGTATCGCTGTCCACTTTCATGACATAGCTGGTATTGGGGCAGTACTGGTTCACCCACTGTATGCCCATCAAGGTCTTGAGGGTCAGGTTGTTATAGGTATCCAAGAAATCCTGTTGAATAATGTCCTGGAATGTGTTGCTCTCCTCTTGAAGAGTATCCTGCACAGAGGCAGTAAATATTGGATCTTTCCCAGTTAGAAAGAGCCTTATAATGGGCACTGCAGGAAAGTAACTTTCATTGCCCCAGGTTTTGCGGATGGCATTTCTAGAAACTGTGTCCCTGGCTTCTGTTATGATCAGAAGGACAAGGAATGGTGCCTTCTTGCATTTGTCTGGCTCATTCAGAAGGAATTGGTAATCGTATGGATAGACAACCTCGAGGGGGTGCCTGGTGTGTGGTGGTGCCATCGTGGAGTACTGCAGTGGCTTGGCCTGGGTTAAGAGCTTAAGTCTGTCATGTTGCCAGTCCTTGTTTTTTGCCCTGGTAACCACCGAGAGTAGGAACATGGCTGTGAGCATGAGCAGAGCAGTGAGAAATTGGAGACATGCAGATTGTTGCCTTAGGAGCATCCTCATGCTTGACCTCTGAGCAAGAACAGGATTACCTTCAGCCTGAAATGAATCATAGACTCATTAGAAATGCAGGCCTAGAGTACAGAGCAGTGGAAAAGGGCAGAGGAGGAAAACCCTGAAACAACATGAGTGCTGACATACAAGCTTCCCTAAATCCCTCGGCCTCTGATGATGGAGATTCCCCCAAGACTATCCCTGATTATGGACTATCTTCCCTTTCTGGTACTGTTTATTATGCATTAATAATATGACCATTTTATGTACAAACTCCCCAGAGGAAGTCTGAGCCCTGTAGTTCAGTCCCTCTTATCATGGCTTCATTAGTTAGCCTCTCTGTGGATTTATGATAAATGGAGAAGCCAGCCTAACTGGGGAAAAGCCTTTGTACCCTCCAGCTCCTCAGTTCTGCTGCCTTGGCAGAGAACTGCCCAGCTCTGTGCACTAGCATTCAGTGAAGAAAGCAGAGGACCTAGCACTTGTTTGTTACCTTGGTTAGAAAGGTTCAGGCGAATGTCTTTAGGTGTTGTCCCTGTAGTATGCATGAGGCAGAAGAAGTCCAGAAATTTTTGGTATTACACCTAGGTCAAGTGCAGAGTACCAGATATCCTGAGGTTTCCTCACACTCACACCCCCGCTTTACCAAACTGGATCTTGTGTCCTTCCCAGGCACGTCTATGGAGGAAAAGAGAGAAGAAGGTAATCAGGGATAGTGAAACAGATCTGCTCTCTCTCCTTTATATGGAAACATGAACCCTAGTGCTAATAGTGTGAGACTACAGCTTGGAGTTGCTGGTACCATTTTGGGTTATGGTGCTGGCTAGGACAGGAGCGACCTGCCTTTTACAGCAGGCCCAGGGGTGGGGTTAGTAGGACTTTCATGTCTTGAGGGGAGGGTGTTCCTGGTGGTGCAGGACTCTGAGTGGGTGCAACTGCTAGAGGGGAAACTTAGATTGGGGAGGGGGTGCCTCGGAGGGCTATTTAGCTTAGTGGTGACCCTAGGGCTTACATATATTTGGTCCACTGATGGCCCAATGCAGTCTGGGAGCAGCAGGCTGCACCATGGCGGCCCGATGGTCTAACCCTGCTTGTGAGGTGGCTCACACACAGCATTATTTCTTTATCCTTGGAGTCAGCAACGTGCAATACTGAGACACCACAGGTTTGTGATTCTCATGGTAAAGCAAGGTGTGGTATTGTATGTTGATAAACTTTCCCACCTCAGGGTACACAGAAATCATTTGAATGTGTGCAAACTTATTAAACATCCTTTTTGAGTTTTAAATCAAATCTGAAAATGCACCTGTTCCCTAAAACATTTAATCCCTGAACCTTGCTTCAGTGGATGAGGTGGGGGAATTCAGATCAGCCCTGATGTGTAGAGCAGATAATGTTCCATTTACTTGTTCCATTTACTACCTACTCTTCCACTGATACCAATGCAGTCTCTTTTTTTTTCATCAGCTTGCTTTCATAATTTATTTCACTGTGAAGATTGCCTAGATGACCTACCTACAGGTGGTAATAATAAACCTGACACTTTGATTTACAAATATTATTATTTTCATGTGCACAGAAACAACCCACACATAGACACAAAACTGAAAAAACATAACAAAATCTCATAAATGTAATTTAAAACAAGGACTAACCCAACTATTCTAGGTCATGCAACACCTTCATAAGAACATAAGTGTTGCCATACTGGGACAGACCAAAGGTCCATCAAGCCCAAGATCCTGTTTCCAACAGTGGCCAATCCAGGTCACAAGTATCTGGCAAGATCTCAGAAGAGTAAAACAGATTTTATGCTGCTTATCCTAGAAATATGAAGTTAGCATATCTGAGTTTAAAAAAAAGGTTTGGACACGTTCCTGGAGGAAAAGTTCATAGTCTGTTATTGAGGTGGACATGAGGAAGCCACTGCTTGCCCTGGAATTGGTAGCATGGAATGGTGCTGCTATTTGGGATTCTGCCAGGTACTTGTGACCTGGATTGGCCACTGTTGGAAACAGGCTACTGCGTTCGATGGACCATTGGTCTGACTCAGTATGGTTATTGTTCTGTTCTTATGCTGTCAAGTGTTGTGGGTATCAATTGACAAACTCAGCTATTTCAAGCACTTTACCAATGCCTTTTTCCAGGGCTGGTGCTACCTTTTGTGCTGCCCTGTAAAAATGATTACTGTGCTGTCCCTCCCAGACCCCCCCCCCCCCCCACCTCACCCAGTAGGTTCCTATGGCGACTCTCACAAACTTCTCTGCTGCCCTACTAATAACTTCATGAGATCCTGAACACCCTTAACACATGCAGTGGGGCTGGAGTAAGGCTACCACTATTCTACATGTCTTCCCATGGACAGAATGTGGCTGTCTATACAGCAAGTACCTTTTACCAGGGTGTGAGGTTTTTTTTCTTTTTTAATGAGCAAGTGGGTGTGAGAAGACCCCCATTATTCAGAAGCTAGGTTTGGGCTTAGGATTGGCTGTAGCAGTTGTCCCATACTTAAACATAAATTAAGCCCCCAAGGAAAAGGGCAAAGGCTACAGTCTAGTAAGAAGGGGAGAGGGACCAGGTCTCTTGGAGTGAAGAAATCTGTTTTGGTTAAGTAAAAGGTCGGGGCACAATGTTTTGCTCAACCCCTCTCCCCTTTCTGAGAGTCAGTATAGCAGAACTGAGTTACTGAGGCGTTCTTATATTTTAAACTGTTTTTCATTCCAAAAGAGGTGGCCTTAGAATACCAGCTGCATTCTTAACATTTTCCTAGTATGCTGCTAGAATCAAGATTTTCAGATCATATGTGACTATTAAAGTGATAAGTTAGAGACAAAACAATTTTGTTTAAAAATAGCACTATTTTGACTAACTCTGAATAACAAATGTGTTTGATCAGATATTTCTGCTTCAGTTTGCATTTTTTTTTCTAGTGCAGGTTGTTTTCTGTCTTGTTTGGTTAGGTATCAACTGTTCAGGAATTTCACTTCAATTGCAGGAGCACTGTAAAGTCCCAGTGAACGCAGGTCTCTAGGATTCCCTAATGTGTCTGTACACACAAACCTTATTCTACCACATTACTGTATTTGTTCATACCGGCATTGGTGAACGCCTTTACGGCAGGGGCGTATCTGCGTGGGGCCACAGGGGCCTGGGCCCCCGCAGATTTCGCCCTGGCCCCCCTCCCCGCCGTCAACCCTCCCCCGCTGCTTACTTTTGCTGGCGGGGGGCCCCAACCCCCGCCAGCTGAGGTCCGACCCGCAATCTCCATATTTCGTCTTCCTCCGTGGCCATGTGCTTCAAGGAAGTAACGCTGCAGTGCTGATTGGTTGAATCCAGTTCGGCGTCTGACGTCGCAGTGACGTCAGACGCCGAACTGGATTCAACCAATCAGCACTGCAGCGTTACTTCCTTGAAGCACATGGCCACGGAGGAAGACGAAATATGGAGATTGCGGGTCGGACCTCGGCTGGCGGGGGTTGGGGCCCCCCGCCAGCAAAAGTAAGCAGCGGGGGAGGGTTGACGGCGGGGAGGGGGTGGAGAGAGGCGGTGGCGGGGGGGTGGGGGGAGAGGGAGGCAAAAATATGCCCCCCCTCTCTGGCTCTGGCCCCCCCTACCGCTGGATTGCAGATACGCCCCTGCTTTACGGTATGCATAGGAGCCACCTTTTTAAAATTTTTGGGGGTGCTACCCCCAGTGGAGATCACCCCTCCCTGGATACATACAAGGCATTTATTCTATATTGGGGGTGCTCAAGCACCCACAGCAGCCACCGAGTTGGCTCCTATGACGGTATGTAAGCCACATTGAGCCTGCAAATCGATGGGGAAATGTGGGATACAAATGTAAGTAATAATAGTGTCAAGTGCCAGATGTATTCATAATGTAAACCCTGCCTCAGTCAGATCCTATAGCAAAATCTATCCTACCCTAACAGCACTTAACACAGGTGAAAAGGCAGAGCTACAAGGAAGAGAAGTACATCCTTACACTGCAAGAAACACTAGCAGAATACCACACCTCAGTCCCTCAGGCTCCTCTCCAAATACAGAACAAGGGACCACAATTTAGAAATATAAATATGCAGACAAAAATGTAACCAAAAACTCTCAGATCTGAGACTGCATGCAGTGGGATACTCCAGAAATAGAACATAGTACCTGACCTCTTCAGGGCACAGACCGTACATGCATTTCCTCTTGTACTGTGTACAATGCAAAGACATCAGAGTAGCACATTTCCTAAAGTTGGCATTGTCCAATGAATACATTCAAAATAAAATACCACTTCTTTTTGGTGTCTGTGCATTTAATTTTCCAATCACATTGGTTTTCTAGTGCCTCTTTTCTGCTTTCACCTCTGCAGTTCATTTGCCATTTCTCCTCTCTCCTCTTTTATCCTTACATCTCTTTGACACTGCTTGCTGCTGCCATCTGTCGAAGGAGCTTTGTTCAGATTGAATTCAGTGAAAACGCCAGGACTCTGCCACTGCTCCTGCTGCTGCCGCCTCCGTGGAGCATCTGCCGGTGGGTTGGGGCTTGAGCTGCTCCAGGACACCTTGTAGCTATTCAAACCCGGACCCCTCTCTTTCCTGGGTTGAGGGTAGTGTGTGTCAGTCCTTTTTCTTTCCTGGGGTGGGGGTGGTGTGTTTGTGTCAGGGACCCTTGTCTTTCCCGGGGTGTTGTGTTTGTGTCAGGGACCCCCTCTGTTTCTTGTGGGGGTCAGGGATCCCCTCTTGTTCACAGTTTGGGGGTGGTGTGTGTGTGTCAGCGACCCTTCTCATTCCTGGGTTGGAGGTGTGTGTGTCAGGGATCCTTCTCTTTCCCAAGGTGGGGGTATTGTGTTTGTGTCAGGGACCCTCCTCTCTTTCCTGTGGTGGGGGTCAGGGATCTCCTCTTTTTCCCGGGTGGTGTGTGTGTTAGGGGCTCCCTTAAGCCTTTCTCAGTTTCTCCTGGTCTCTAGCAGCTCGTTCGGGGGGGGGGGGGGGGGGGGGGGGAATATGGCTGCAGACTGTGGGGCTGAATTTCACTCCTCATGTCTAACCCACTAAAGCTTTGAACTGGGAATCTTCATTAATTAATATTCACTATGCCTACAAGAACAGTATCCTCAAGTACCTCCCCTCCCCTAGCCCCTCCAGTACAAAAGAGGTCCTCTTATTATCCTATTCCCCAGGTAATAGAGGGCTCGCCAGACATTTCCCCCTTGCTAAAAAAAAAAAAAAAAAAAAACAACCCTGACCACTCATCACACAGAGACGCTCTCTCTCCCACCCTCCCCAAGCACACACACTGATCCCCCTCCCCATCACTAACTGCTCTGCTGCACTCACCCTGATTCGCCCCCCCACCCTCCTCCAGACCAACACTGGTACCTTGGTGGAGCTGTCTGGCAGCTGGTTCAGCGATTCCTCCTTCCAGTTCCAGACTCAGTGGTGCCAGAGCCAGGTTTAAGAGTCTTTCCTGCATATCTACTGATACTTTTCAGGATGTTGACTGCTGGAGACGTGGGAGGCTGGCTCTATGCATCCTCCTCCTCCTCCTCCTCCTCCTCCTCCTCCTCAGGTGAACAGGTGAGTGCCAGGCAGTCACTAGCCTAACACAGCCTAGCTGATGGGTGTCAGTCATAGACAGAGAGGGCGTCACAGGACACACATGGAAAGAGTTGCTTCATAGCCACCTCTAGATTAAGGGAGGGGGGAGGGGGAAGCGCTAGGTTTACCACCCCATACCAGTGCAGAACCAGAGCCAGAACTGTGTGATCTTGGTTTCACTGGATCTGGAGCACAGATTTAGTAAGCATTGTCAGAGCCCTTGGAGCATCTTGCAGTCAGACACTTTAAAGTAAAAAAACAGCAGTGGCCAAGAATACCCCCATGTTGCCAACAGGCTAAGCAGAGGACACTGCAGTGACTAGAGGTCACATAGGGAGTGGGGATGGTTGGTGGACAGGAGTAAAGAGATTCATTCTGATCCTTTACAGCTTGCATGGAGTCCAGTCTAAATTGGGGACTGCACTGATTTCTGTTTATCTCCTGATACATTATGAATAATAATTATTGCCCTGGGACTGTACAGTGCTGTGTACACTGATGGAGCCTTATAAATAATAATCACTGTTCTGTGATGTACAGTGCTATGTACACTGGTGGAATTGTATAAGAACATAAGATTAGCCATACTGGGTCAGACCAAAGGTCCATCTAGCCCAGTATCCTGTTTTCCAAACAGTGGCCAAGCCAGGTCACAAGTACCTGGCAGAAACCCAATTAGCAGCAGCATTCCACGCTACCAATCCCAGGGCAAAGCAGTTGCTTCCCCGTGTCTGTCTCAATAGCAGACTTGGACTTTTCCTCCAGGAATTTGTCCAAACCTTTTTTAAACCCAGATATGCTAACCGCTATTACTATATCCTCCAGTAACATAGTAGATGACGGCAGAAAAAGACCTGCATGGTCCATCCAGTCTGCCCAACAAGATAATTTCACGTGTGCTACTTTTTGTGTATACCTTACCTTGATTTGTATCTGCCATTGTCAGGGCACAGACCATATAAGTCTGCCCAGCACCAGCCCCGCCTCCCCCCCACCGGCTCTGCCTCCTAATCTCGGCTAAGCTTCTGGGGATCCCTTCCTTCTGAGCAGGATTCCTTTAATAATTGTGCATTAATAATAATAATTGTGCATTATTTTTTATATAATTTTTTGGGGAGATAGCACATTATAGGGAAACAGCGTAGAATGGCTAATGCAGAATTAGCTTGAGAGTACTTACCATGCTCTTATGTTAATTTTTTGAAGTTAGTACCACTACATAAACCACATAAAGCTAATAATAAATATTTGGACTGTGAGTAGGCTAGAAATTAGCCACGGACTCTCAGGTCCATCCTAAAACAGCAGTCTGAGTGGAAGCTTTCTGGCGTCCATCCAGTGGGAGAGAGAGCTCTGGGGAGAAGCCTCAGTGGCAGAGAGTGAACCCCATTCCTAGACAGTGCTGCCAGCCCTGAGAGCCTGCCTGCTTGTATTTTGTCCTGGAAGCACTGAGCATCAGCAGAGTGAGAAATGTCCCCAGTCACAGATCCCACAAAATCTGAAGAGGATTTTGTTTGAAAAATGAATCAAGCTTCAATGATCTTCAGAAAATGGGACGACAAAGCCCTTAAGGTCCTGGGGGTGGATTATTAAGAAACATTCAATTAAATGTGTTCACTTCCTAGCCAGGCACAGAATACATTTGCATACTTACAGACTGCAATGAAGTGAATTTGTTTGAGCTGTGGGCAAGTAACAGCAGTGCTGGTGTGGGTCCTGCTTCTTGCAGGCTGTCCTGTAAAAAGTCTTTTTCAAAGCTGAACACCCCAGTTGGCCTGGAGGTATCTGAGACCCTAGGTGAACCTTTAGCTATGTACCCCTCCCCTTCTGAGACAGATCAAGGCCTTACACTCCTCCCTGGGGCAGCTTAAAACCCTGATCCATAGTACAGCTTCTTCCCTTCCTTTGCCTACCCCTCCCCCCCCAAAAAAGTGGCTTGTATCTCCCCTCTTCCACCTCCCTGTCACCCTACCCCCCCTCCGGTGGCCACTATGCCCTCTTTTCCATTCCCCTTTCACCCCCTCAGATAGCCATTACCTCCCCTCTTCCACTCCCCATCACCCTCCCCCAGTTGTCATCTCCCATTCCCTATCACCTCCCACAGGTGGCTAGTATCTCTCCTCTTCCACTCACTATCACCCCCAGGTGGCCAGCATCTCCCCCTCTTCCACTCACTATCACCCCCCAGGTGGCCAGTATCTCCCCCTCTTCCACTCCCTATCACCACCCCCAAGGCGGCTAGTATCTCCCCTTTTCAACTCCCTATCACCCCTCCTGGTGCCCAGAATCTCCTCTCTACCACTCCTTGTCCTTTCCCAGTTGGTCATTGTCGCCCACAACCACTCCCTGTCCTCTCCCAGGTGGCAAATACCTTCCCTCTTCCACTCCTTGTCCTTTCCCAGTTGGTCATTATCGCCCACAACCACTCCCTGTCCTCTCCCAGGTGGCAAATATCTTCCCTCTTCCACTCACTATCATTACCTCCAGATGGCCAGTATCTCCCATCTTCTACTCTCTATCAACACTCCCGGGTGGCCAGAATCTCCCCTCTACCACTTCCTGTCCTCACCCATAAGTACATAAGTAATGCCACACTGGGAAAAGACCAAGGGTCCATTGAGCCCAGCATCCTGTCCACGACAGCGCCCAATCCAGGCCAAGGACACCTGGCAAGCTTCCCAACGTACAAACATTCTATACGTGTTATTCCTGGAATTGTGGATTTTTCCCAAGTCAATTTGGTAGTGGTTTGTGAACTTGTCCTTTAGGAAACCGTCTAACCCCTTTTAAAACTCTGGCAAGCTAACCGCCTTCACCACGTTCTCCGGCAACGAATTCCAGAGTTTAATTACGCGTTGGGTGAAGAAAATTTTTCTCTGATTTGTTTTAAATTTACTACACTGTAGTTTCATCGCATGCCCCCTAGTCCTAGTATTTTTGGAAAGCGTGAACAGACGCTTCACATCCACCTGTTCCGCTCCACTCATTATTTTATATACAGTGGTGGAAATAAGTATTTGATCCCTTGCTGATTTTGTAAGTTTGCCCACTGACAAAGACATGAGCAGCCCATAATTGAAGGGTAGGTTATTGGTAACAGTGAGAGATAGCACATCACAAATTAAATCCGGAAAATCACATTGTGGAAAGTATATGAATTTATTTGCATTCTGCAGAGGGAAATAAGTATTTGATCCCCCACCAACCAGTAAGAGATCTGGCCCCTACAGACCAGGTAGATGCTCCAAATCAACTCGTTACCTGCATGACAGACAGCTGTCGGCAATGGTCACCTGTATGAAAGACACCTGTCCACAGACTCAGTGAATCAGTCAGACTCTAACCTCTACAAAATGGCCAAGAGCAAGGAGCTGTCTAAGGATGTCAGGGACAAGATCATACACCTGCACAAGGCTGGAATGGGCTACAAAACCATCAGTAAGACGCTGGGCGAGAAGGAGACAACTGTTGGTGCCATAGTAAGAAAATGGAAGAAGTACAAAATGACTGTCAATCGACAAAGATCTGGGGCTCCACGCAAAATCTCACCTCGTGGGGTATCCTTGATCATGAGGAAGGTTAGAAATCAGCCTACAACTACAAGGGGGGAACTTGTCAATGATCTCAAGGCAGCTGGGACCACTGTCACCACGAAAACCATTGGTAACACATTACGACATAACGGATTGCAATCCTGCAGTGCCCGCAAGGTCCCCCTGCTCCGGAAGGCACATGTGACGGCCCGTCTGAAGTTTGCCAGTGAACACCTGGATGATGCCGAGAGTGATTGGGAGAAGGTGCTGTGGTCAGATGAGACAAAAATTGAGCTCTTTGGCATGAACTCAACTCGCCGTGTTTGGAGGAAGAGAAATGCTGCCTATGACCCAAAGAACACCGTCCCCACTGTCAAGCATGGAAGTGGAAATGTTATGTTTTGGGGGTGTTTCTCTGCTAAGGGCACAGGACTACTTCACCGCATCAATGGGAGAATGGATGGGGCCATGTACCGTACAATTCTGAGTGACAACCTCCTTCCCTCCGCCAGGGCCTTAAAAATGGGTCGTGGCTGGGTCTTCCAGCACGACAATGACCCAAAACATACAGCCAAGGCAACAAAGGAGTGGCTCAGGAAGAAGCACATTAGGGTCATGGAGTGGCCTAGCCAGTCACCAGACCTTAATCCCATTGAAAACTTATGGAGGGAGCTGAAGCTGCGAGTTGCCAAGCGACAGCCCAGAACTCTTAATGATTTAGAGATGATCTGCAAAGAGGAGTGGACCAAAATTCCTCCTGACATGTGTGCAAACCTCATCATCAACTACAGAAGACGTCTGACCGCTGTGCTTGCCAACAAGGGTTTTGCCACCAAGTATTAGGTCTTGTTTGCCAGAGGGATTAAATACTTATTTCCCTCTGCAGAATGCAAATAAATTCATTTACTTTCCACAATGTGATTTTCCGGATTTAATTTGTGATGTGCTATCTCTCACTGTTACCAATAACCTACCCTTCAATTATGGGCTGCTCATGTCTTTGTCAGTGGGCAAACTTACAAAATCAGCAAGGGATCAAATACTTATTTCCACCACTGTACCTCTATCATGTCTCCCCTCAGCCGTCTCTTCTCCAAGCTGAAAAGCCCTAGCCTCCTTAGTCTTTCTTCATAGGGAAGTCGTCCCATCCCCACTATCATTTTAGTCGCCCTTCGCTGCACCTTTTCCAATTCTGCTATATCTTTCTTGAGATGCGGCGACCAGAATTGAACACAATACTAAAGGTGTGGTCGCACCATGGAGCGATATAACGGCATTATAACAATCTCACACCTGTTTTCCATACCTTTCCTAATAATACCCAACATTCTATTCGCTTTCCTAGCCGCAGCAGCACACTGAGCAGAAGGTTTCAGTGTATTATCGACGATGACACCCAGATCCCTTTCTTGGTCCATAACTCCTAACGTGGAACCTTGCATGACGTAGCTATAATTCAGGTTCTTTTTTCCCACATTCATCACCTTGCACTTGCTCACATTAACCTTCATCTGCCATTTAGCTGCCTAGTCTCCCAGTCTCGTAAGGTCCTTCTGTAATTTTTCACAATCCTGTCGCGAGTTAACGACTTTGAATAACTTTGTGTCATCAGCAAATTTAATTACCTCGCTAGTTACTCCCATCTCTAAATCATTTATAAATATATTAAAAAGCAGCGGTCCTAGCACAGACCCCTGAGGAACCCCACTAACTACCCTTCTCCATTGTGAAAACTGCCCATTTAACCCCACTCTCTGTTTCCTATCCTTCAACCAGTTTTTAATCCACAATAGGACATTTCCTCCTTTCCCATGACCCTCCAATTTCCTCTGTAGCCTTTCATGAGTTACCTTGTCAAACGCCTTTTGAAAATCCAGATACACAATATCAGCCGGCTCCCCTTTGTCCACATGTTTGTTTACTCCTTCAAAGAATTGAAGTAAATTGGTCAGGCAAGATTTCCCCACACAAAAGCTGTGCTGACTTGGTCTCAGTAATCCATGTCCTCGGATGCGCTCTGTAATTTTGTTTTTAATAATAGCCTCTACCATTTTCCCTGGCACTGACGTGAGACTCACCGGTCTATAATTTCCCGGATCTCCCCTGGAACCTTTTTTAAAAATCGGCGTTACATTGGCCACCCTCCAATCTTCCGGTACCACGCTCGATTTTAAGGATAAATTGCATATCACTAGCAGTAACTCCGCAAGCTCATTTTTCAGTTCTATTAGTACTCTAGGATGAATACCATCCGGCCCAGGAGATTTACTACTCTTCAGTTTGCTGAACTGCCCCATTACATCCTCCAGGTTTACCGTGAAGTCAGTAAGTTTCTCCAACTTGTCCGCTTGAAATACCATTTCTGACACCGGTATCCCACCCAAATCTACCTGGCAAGCGTAAACAACAGTCTGGCCGACAGACTGAGCAGAATCATGCAACCGCACGAGTGGTCGCTCCATTCCAGAGTGGTACGCAAGATCTTCAGAGAGTGGGGCAACCCCTCGGTGGATCTTTTCGCCTCTCAGACCAACCACAAGCTGCCTCTGTTCTGTTCCAGACTACAGGCACACGGCAGACTGGCGTCGGATGCCTTTCTCCTCCATTGGGGGACCGGCCTCCTGTATGCTTTTCCTCCCATGCCTTTGGTAGGGAAGACCTTACTGAAGCTCAAGCAAGACCACGGCACCATGATTCTGATAGTGCCTTTTTGGCCCCGTCAGATCTGGTTCCCTCTACTTCTGGAGTTGTCCTCCGAAGAACCGTGGAGATTGGAGTGTTTTCCGATTCTCATTTCGCAGAACGACGGAGCGCTTCTGCACACCAACCTTCAGTCTCTGGCTCTCACGGCCTGGATGTTGAGGGCATAGACTTTGCTTCGTTGGGTCTGTCTGAGGGTGTCTCCCGCATCTTGCTTGCCTCTTGAAAGGATTCCACTAAAAAGAGTTACTTTTTCAAGTGGAGGAGGTTTGTCGTCTGGTGTGAGAGCAAGGCCCTAGAACCTCGTTCTTGCCCTGCACAGAACCTGCTTGAATACCTTCTGCACTTATCAGAGTCTGGTCTCAAGACCAACTCGGTTAGGAATCACCTTAGTGCGATTAGTGCTTACCATTATCGTGTAGAGGGTAAAGCCATCTCTGGAGAGCCTTTAGTCGTTCGATTCATGAGAGGCTTGCTTTTGTCAAGGCCCCCTGTCAAGCCTCCTGCAGTGTCATGGGATCTCAACGTCGTCCTCACCCAGCTGATGAAGCCTCCTTTTGAGCCACTGAATTCTTGCCATCTGAAGTACTTGACCTGGAAGGTCATTTTCTTGGTGGCAGTTACTTCAGCTCGTAGAGTCAGTGAGCTGCAGGCCCTGGTAGCTCATGCTCCTTATACCAAATTTCATCATAACAGAGTAGTACTCCGCACTCACCCTAAGTTCCTGCCAAAGGTGGTGTCAGAGTTCCATCTTAACCAGTCAATTGTCTTGCCAACATTCTTTCCCAGACCGCATACCCGCCCTGCTGAACGTCAGTTGCAAACGTTGGACTGCAAGCGAGCGTTGGCCTTCTACCTGGAGCGGACACAGCCCCACAGACAGTCCGCCCAATTGTTTATTTCTTTCGACCCCAATAGGAAGGGGGTCGCTGTCGGGAAACGCACCATCTCCAATTGGCTAGCAGATTGCATTTCCTTCACTTACGCCCAGGCTGGGCTGACTCTTGAGGGTCATGTCACGGCTCATAGTGTTAGAGCCATGGCAGCGTCGGTGGCCCACTTGAAGTCAGCCACTATTGAAGAGATTTGCAAAGCTGCGACGTGGTCATCGGTCCACACATTCACATCTCATTACTGCCTCCAGCAGGATACCTGACGCGACAGTCGGTTTGGGCAGTCGGTGCTGCAGAATCTGTTTGGGGTTTGAATCCAATTCCACCCTCCAGGACCCAAGTTTTTCTGTTCAGGCTGCACTCTCAGTTAGTTGTTCTTCATAGGTCAATTTCTGTTATGCCCTCGCCGTTGTGAGGTTCAATTGACCTTGGTTCTTGTTTTGAGTGAGCCTGAGAGCTAGAGAGATACCCCAGTCGTGAGAACAAGCAGCCTGCTTGTCCTCGGAGAAAGCGAATGATACATACCTGTAGCAGGTGTTCTCCGAGGACAGCAGGCTGATTGTTCTCACCTACCCTCCCTCCTCCCCTTTGGAGTTCCGTTTTACTCATTCCTTTGCTTGTCATTCAACTGAGCGGGAACGGTCGCGCACGAGCAGGAAGACGGCCGCGCATGCGCGGTGGGCATGCCCTGCGTGCGGGACTGCCCATGAAGTTTTCTTCCGGTTGGTGGGGGCTGCTGTGGACGTCAACCCAGTCGTGAGAACAATCAGCCTGCTGTCCTCGGAGAACACCTGCTACAGGTATGTATCATTCGCTGTATGGCGTACCGGTACCTTTTTTTTGCCCCCCAACGACCCCCCCCCCCCAGTGAGCCCTGCACCTCCTCTCAGAGCTCAGTCCTCGACAGATGACGTAAGCAAGGCGAAGCGCGAGAATGAACAGATCGCACGGAGCTTGGGTCAACCCAAGGAGGTTTGGGTCGTCCAATAGCGGAGTGTGGAGTGGGAGCTTGCGCCGTAAGGCGGGAAAAGCTAACGGATGGACGGTGAAAGCACACGTGAGCCCTGCCCCCTCCCTCCCGGGATTGTGCCTCTCCGCCATGGAGAACTTCTAGAAGGTGGAGAAAATTGGCAAGGGCACCTACGGGGTGGTGTATAAAGCTAAAAATAAAGTCACTGGGGAGGTGGTGGCGCTCAAGAAGATTCGCCTTGATACGTGAGTGCCCAAGGGAAGAGCGCAGGGTGTGGCGAGGAGATAACATTTTGTTTTGTAATTGAAGAGTGGGATCGTCTGTGGTGTGCTGATTAATAAGGAAGCTGGAGACGGGGAATCGTGTGGAGTCTTCACTGGGGTTTACTTTATTTTCTGTAATCTGTATAGCATCCTTTGTGAACAGTTTGGCCATACTATCCTAAATGTTTAAGTTGTTATCCACAGTCTTACCTATAGCTTGTGTATTAAAATGGGCCAGTAGCATCTTATATCTGACTTCTTTGTCCTTTTTATTTATGCCTATCTACTTTCCTCTCCCATCTCTTCCTGTGTGCTTTACTGTCACTGTGTCATGTGTAGTTTGTTTTATTGCCTGCTTTTTTTTTAAAGTTGACTTTTTGTGCTTTGCTTTGCTGTTGTCTAATGAAAGGTGGTATTTTAAAACTAATGAATCATACATACATAACCACTATATGATAGTGAGGTAGAGGTTCTTGCTACTATTTTAGGGACGCTAGGGTCTTTCAGAAAGAGGCAGGTGCAGTAATTTTGACTGATGGGTGATGCTATCCAGTGGAGTCCAACTGGTCATTGCTTGCAGGTGCCTTCCTGCTTCTGTTGTGTGGGATCAGGTCGGAGACTTCTGTGGAGCTCAGGGGATGTGTTTTTTTAGGACCTTGTTTACAAAGGCACGCTAGCGTTTTTAGTGCGTGCTAAAAATTAACACATGCTAACCATGTAGATACCCATAAGAATACTATGGATATCTACATGGTTAGTGTGTACTAAAAAGCTATTGTGCTGTTGTAAATAGTGCCCTTAATCTCTCCTCAGCTTGTGTCTTAATTTTCAGTACGTTGCAGTTTTGTGGCCTTTCTCCCTCTTCTTGTAACCTTTTGTGCAAGGCCAGAACCTCATTTTAACTGGGGAAGCACTGTTCCAAACAGTGCTCTAAAAATAGCACTGGAACAGTGTGGGGTTATAACGCCCTTATGATCAGAGCTAATAGCATTCAAATTTAGGCATGCTATTAGTTCGGATCATAAGGGTAAAAGTGTGGAAGGATTGCTCAGGCACAATCCTGCACTTGTTTTGACTCACTGTCAAAAGCCCAGACCTGTTAAACATAGGGGCTGTAGGGAGAGAGAATTATTGCTTTATATGGATACAGGGGAGGGAAGAGAGGAGAAATGCTGGACATGGATGGAGGGGAGGAGGGAGGAGTAGTGCTGGACATGGATGGAGGGATGGAAAGAAAAAAGAAGGCACATGGTTGGAGATGAGGGAAAGAGAAGAAAGGAGAAAAACTGCACATGGATGGAGAAAATAGGGAAAAGGTGGATCCACGTTATACCTCCTCCAGTCAATTCCATGGAGGACGACCCAGCTTTTACTTATGGATGTATGGCAAGAAATGAAGAAGAAAGGAGGAAAGTAAATAAATGAATGGAAAGGAAGCTCCAGAAATGGAGTTAAGGGAACAGATAGAGAGCAGCAGAATCATAGACTGGGACCAATATGGATAGAAAAACTAAGTCACCAGACAACAAAGGTAGAAAAAATCATTTTGTTTTCATTTTAGTGTTTGAAATATGTCCAATTTGAGAATTTACATCTGCTGTCTTATTTTGCACTGGGTATACTGGAGCTGTAACAGCTTTCAGAAATTATTTCTGATGAAAAAATCACGTTATTTTTTCTCCTATACTAGTATAATATTTTCAATGATGTCTGTTTATATGCGCCATAGCTGGTATAAGGGGTGTGGCTAATGTGGGTGTGGCTATCATAGGGGTGGAGGCATATGTGGTGACCCCGCCCATGAGTACCGGCACTTTTTTTTAAAGAAAAAAAGTACTGCCCTTAATACTAAATTAGATCCTGCAGTGCCTGTTAGATTCTATCTGTTAATGCTGTGGTACAAAGCTTTTAAAACTAAGTCGAAAAGACTATGGAGATTAGTTGTTAAAATTTGCTTTTTATATTTTTATTTTGCCTAACACTAACCTACAATTCCTCCTTTAAACCCCAACCTTTAAGTTCCCAAAGCACAAAGCAAAGTAGCGTTCACTTACCAGAGAAATGTCCTCTTCTCTCAGAACTTCTCCTCTTGCCCTGCTTACCCTGCATATCTCCTGTTCACCTTCCTAACTGGTCAGCATCTCTCTTTTTAACTTCCTTTTTAACAGGCCCACCCCCCTCTGGTTTCCAGAATCTCATCTCTTTCCCCTGCAACTGCCCTACCTCTGCTGGGACAGCTCACTGCAGAGATTACAGGGGCGTAGCTACGGGTGGGCCTGGGTGGGCCTGGGCCCACCCAATTTTGCCCCAGGCCCACCCAGAAACACACATCCATTTCTTTCTCTCCTTCTCCCACCCCTGCTGCGGTGCTGGCAGCAACTCACAGACACGGCGTCCTGCTCCGGGGCCTTCTCTCTGCCGTGTCTCTGTGTAAACAGAAAGTTGCATCAGTGCAGCGGCGGGAGGACTCCGGAGCAGGACGCCGCATCTACAAAGTGCAAGGCAGGTGCTGCGGCAGGCGTGAGAGAGAAGATTGCTGCAAAAAGAAGGTATGTTGCTGCTCGAGGGCCCGCCGCGGCAATGATGTAGTCCTAGAAACTGGAAGAAGGCAGCGCTGGATCTCCCAGTCACGTTACGCTGATGGCTCTGCGGCGCCCGACACGAACTTCCTGTTTCTGAGAGGGCGGGAGCCGGGAGGGCTCCCGCCCTCACAGAAACAGGAAATCTGTGTCTTAGGGGTGAGACACCGCAGAGTCATCAGCGTGGCTGGGAGGTCCCGCGCCGCCTTCCAAGGAAGGACTGCTTCGTTGCTGGGTTTAATAATCATGGGTAAGGACTGTTGGTACTTGGCGGTTGAAGGGGGGAGAGCTGCTGCAGAGGACAGGAAGACTTCAGAGTGCCAGAGAACAAGAAGGGGAAAATTGGGCATAAGGAAGGACACCGAGGAGGACTGAAAAATAGAAGACATGCTGGATTGGGGGTGAGGAAAAACGACACAGGGGAGGACAGAAAATAGAGGAGATGCTGAATTGGGGGTTGGGGATATAGGGAAGGAATGGGGGGGGTGGATACAGGGAGGAACAGGACATAGAGAGGGCATGCTGGTTATGAAGGAAGAATGGTGGAAGATTTGGGATACCCAGGATGAATTCTCACAAGGGTTGCTGGATAAGTGAACTTGAAGGAATGAGGGAAGGAATGGCGGAGGGGGGAAGAATGGATGCAGGGAAGGACTGGACACAGAGGGGTTGATGGAACATGAGTCAAAGAATGGGAGAAGAATCTGAACACAAGGAAGGACAGGATGCAGGACCTGTTGGACATGAGGTAAGGAATAGGGGGAGATTATGGCCACAGGGAAGGATAAGAGCAGGGTCACAAAGGTGAGGTGCTGGACATGGGGGAGGATAAGAGCAAGGACACAGAGGGAGGATAAAGACATGGACACAGAAGGGAGATGGATGGTGGACATGGAGAGAGAAGAAAGGTCAAATGGACAGAGGATGTTGGAAAAAAAAAGTTAAGAGAAGACAGAGGAATGCAGAAACCAGAGACTGAGACAACATGATTAGAAAAATAATATGACCAGACAACAAAGGTAGAAAAAAATTTTATTTTCTATTTAATGATTGGAATATGTCATGCATGAGAACTGAGCATGCTATGGTGCCGAAGCCAGTGTCACTAGCATGGAGCAGTGCCTTTTTTTCCAAACAGGGGTCTGTGGGCTAGAGATCTTCACCAGCTAAAGTATTTCATTTTTTTAAGTTCATGGTTGGGGGAGGGGGGGGGGGGAAGGGAAGAGGAAATGCATGCCCACCCAACCTGCCCACTGGCCCACCCAAAAACTGCCTTCTGGCTACGCCACTGGCAGAGAATCCAAGATTCCTTTACTTCTAGATATGCTTTTAACAGGAATGCCCCAATCTACATTCGGTATGTTGAAATCACTTATTAATAACACTTACCCTTTCATGACAACCTTGTGAAAGTCCCCTGCTGTTCTCCATTTCCTCCCACATCTTCCCCTCCCCTCTCAAGGTTACATCATGGTCAAACACTGCACACAGCCTCCAGGGCTGCCACTGGTGCTGCTCACTTCCTTGCCATGAAACATCATTTTTAAGAATAGCTTTTGGGCTAGCCCACCTGTGAGCCTGGAGACCGCGGCTAGCCAAGTTCTCTGTCCTCCTGCCTGTTCATGTAGGGGATTGCTAAACAGCTGGATCTTTGAATCAGATTCAAAGAAAATCAAGATGTGACAAGAAATAAATTGGCAGCCATGGCTTGGTTCATTCGATATACAACTTTATTGTACATTTTGGAAAACGCATTTTCACAGTGTAACTATCAACATATGCGATGTCCGATGACAAAACGCTGGCCCACCTCCCTGCACTGGACAGCTAGAGACTTCATTTCCAAAGCAAGATCTTTGTGTTTATTTTTTCTTTTTATTCTGGGTGTGTCACTGGCAGGTTCTATAACTCATGTGGCATTTCAAAACACAGTACAGCCCACTCAATCTGTTCCCCAGGAAAAGCCAGGGGTAATGGGGAGTTTTCATACAATGCAGGATAGACAATCCTGCTGTGAACAAGATGAACTCCTTCCCCTCTCTGATTTAATATAATTTGCAAATTTAAGAACATAGAGTAGCCGTACTGGGTCAGACCAATGGTCCATCTAGCCCAGTATCCTGTTTTCTAAACAGTGGCCAATCCAGGTCACAAATACCTGGCAGAAACCCAAATTGTGGCAACATTCCATGTAGAACCCCAAAGTAACAAGATTCCAGATTCATAATGAGTAGCAAGATTCTGGAACCCTAAAGAATAGCAACATTCCATGCTACCAATCCCAGGGTAAGCAGTTGCCTCCCTTGTCTGTCTCAATAACACATATTTACAAAAATTGTCTGGTTGTGTGTGTGTGAGGGGGGGGGGGGGGGATACACACTACCTCCTGCAAGAGACTCTGCACACTTCCTCCATAGTCACTTGGAAAGTGCATTTATTTTAAACAATATTTCCCCTGCTGTTTTATATCTGTGTTTTTTTGCCCAAAATAACAGGAAGTAACCCAAAATTTCAGTCTTCCAAAAGAGTGTGCACTGTTCACTAAGAGTGCAGTGATGGAAAACAATGCCAACTATTCACTAAGAGTGTGCAGGCTTTCTGACTCTTTTCCAGAAGTGCTCTCTCTTTCCTGATATTGCACACTGGTTCCTGAGAGTGCACACCATGTAGCCCATAGAGTGTCTATTCCTTGTCCATGCGAAGGGTTCTAGGGCCGGCTCTAAAAATGAGTGAAGGTGATTTGGGGGGGGGGGGGGGGCGGGGGGGTTGCACATGGCCCTAATTTCTACTCCCTACCGACATGCAAATGAGACCCCACACTGAGTCTCTGCCCATTGCCCCACATCCCTTTACATCCCCCGCAGGCTGATCCAGACCCTGCCGTCTGTTTATCTTAGTCTATCTAGCTGGGACATCTGATTTCCTTAAAAACATCTCTTAGTATAACACAATCAGTTGTGGTTGGTCACAGTTGAACAAGTAGGTGGTGCCTGCTCTGGCTTAGGGGGAGGCAAGGCCAGGAGACTGTTTTCCAGATGATGGGAGAGGCCAGACCACTTCCGGACATGTTTTTCCTCTTCTTGGAACCCCCTTTGGGTGTTAGAATAGCATGTTGTATGCACCAGCCAACATGTATGACCCTTGGGCTCAGTTCAACAGTATTTAAATGGGTTTCTTCTTATTTGTTCAATCATTCAAAGATGGCAATTTGGAATCAAGAAATTTTGAGCGCCTAAGAAATTAGTTATGGGTGTTCCTCCGGGATCACTTTTATCAACTCTTCTGTTTAATCTGCGTCTTGCACCTTTGGCAAAATTGTTGGAGAGTTTAGATCTAAATGTTTTGCTGATGGCATCCAGTTGGTTGACTTTATGAAGGATGACCAGCATGACATCATCACCAATTTCAATCAGAAATTGGCAGTTTCTGGATAACCTGATTGAGTAGTGAAGAGCTGCTTTCAACTGTGGATAAGTCAGTGGTGATGTGGATTTCTCGTACGTCCAATCCGTTAGAAATTAAACCATTGTTTCAAGGAAAACGGTTTGCTATTGTCCATGATTTTGTTACTTTTGGTTTTCATTGTGATGATATAATGAGATGTAATCTTCAGGTCGCTGATGTGCTCAAGTCTTCTTGTTTTCAATTCAGGATTGATTAAGGCCACTATTGGCCAAAGTCAAGTTGGTGAAAATACACAAATGCTTTGGTGACCAGACTAGATTACTGTAATTCACTTTTCCAGGGTATGTCCCAGATTTATTTGAAAAGGGAAAGGGGAAATGGTGCTTGATATACTGCCTTTCTGTGGTTACAATCAAAGCAGTTTACATCTTATATACAGGTGAGGGGATTTCTAGCCTGAGGTTTCACCCTATACTATCTCTCTGATTTCCCTACCCCTGCTCTTTGGATTAATGTATATCTTTCCTATCTTCATATGGTTGTAGTTTTGTAAATTGCTCTGCACTAGCAAGTCTAAATAAACTATAAATAGGTACTTATTTTGTACACAGGGCATTGGAGGGTTAAGTGATTTGTCCGGAGTCACAAGGAGATGCAGTGGGAATTGAACCCAGTTCCCCCCGGTTCTCAGGCAACTCCTCCAAGATTACAGTCCTTGGTGGGCTTCACTGGCTACCTATTTAAAGCATTTCGAATAGGGGTTTCTGCAGTGATCAAAAGAAATGTTTCTAAAAGGCAGCTTCGGGCCTTGAGCAAACTTTGTTGGAACCTTCTGTCTTTATCTGTAGTTATCATCAACTATGAATCGGGTCTTTTGTTATTCTGGTCCTTAAGAAGTACAAACAGCAAGGGTGGGGAAGTAAAAACAAAGGATTTTATTACCTGACATAATATATATGGAAAAAAAAACAAAGCAAAACCCTGCCAATGGGCAATGCCATGTTTCAGCATGATGCCTGCACCAGGGATATGCTGGATCAATTAAAATCAAAAGGCACAGTTTGCATTAGATTTACAGTCAAAATTTGACCCATAAATCATCACAGAATATGATACAAAACACCTAGCTACTCCCCCCTCCCACCGTTAGTCCAGAGAGGGCCGTCTACCTCCAACATGGAAAGCAGAGAGCGAAATCTTGGCTGGAGTCAGTGATGCACCCACTGCAGGCTTCATGCCCAAACTTGCCCAGGTAGGGTATTTTTTTAATTTAATTGTATGTAACCAAAAATAACACTGGCTAATCTTTTGTATTTGGTTGTGTATACTAAGAGCTCTTTATCAAGCCGCTACAGTTTTTTTATATATTCACAATTTATTGTCACATAATTAAATCTTTTCTTTGTTTGTTTGTTTTTTGGCTCCCTCCCCTTCACCACTCCCTACTCTGTCTTTGTTCCTTGTGACCTGCCAGCAGAGGTGTCTCCCCCTCTTCCTCACCCTGGTAAGATTGCCAGGGGAGGGCTGCCCCCACCCCTATAAAAAGACTGCAGCTGGAAGAAAACTAACAGGGCAGGGTGGAGCTGAGCCCATGTACTGGGATTGCAAATAGGATTTGGGGTTTCCCTGTTCCAGGATTAGGATCTGTTTTTTTTTCCTTTTTAACACTCCAGTTCTCCTTTGCTGTCTCTGTCTGAACTTGTTTCTGTTGGTTTCCAGTGCCATGAGCCTACTTTAAGAACCACCAGTGGATAGCCCTTTCCCAACTCAAACCAGTCTACATTTCTTGGATAGGGATATAGGGTCACACTTCCTCTGACTGCAGCCAGAGCCCATTAAGGCAGAGAGCCAAACTAGGACTTGCCTTGGGCTGAAAAGTTTAGGGGAGGGTCTATCAGATATGCTGAGGGACTCAGTAGCCTTGGATTGCCAACTGTCTGGATTTTCTTCTTTTTAGGATTTTACAAATTTGTGAATTACTAGGCTCAGAGTCAGAATGATGGCTAAAATGTCAGGATATTATAACATACTGAAAGAAAGGAAGTTTTCACCTCAGGGGATTTACCCAGCTAGCTATTAAGTTTCCCAGGCAAATTTCTTGGAACACTGTCCTAATACTGGCTACTCTCTGTATGTTTATTTGGGATTTCATATACTGGTTTTTATTTTACTGCTTCCATGTATGAAGCTTTTCGCACATGTAAAACTTTGTAAATAGATACCTCAGACACATTGCCCCTTGTATCAGAGGCAGTGGAGGGTGAACACATAGGAGCTAACTTTTCAAAATTATTAGGGGTGCTAAGCCCAGCGGAATTAACCCCTCCTTGGACACATACAAGGAATTTTCTCAATATTGGGGGTGCTCAAGCACCCACAGCACCCACAGAGTCGGCTCCTATGGGTGAACATGACTTTGCACAAATTCTTTGGTTCTTGGTTCACTGCTGCAGAGCTGCCAAGTTACCCAGCTGCGGGAGGAAGACTTTTTGGCCAATCCAGTGGTTGAACTTTTATCCCAATTCAGTGTGCGTTATTTGTAGTCTCAGATACTACCAAGATAAATCAGTGCTTCATGTCCCATAATGTACCAGGACAGGGAAGCAGAAATCCAGGACTAGTTCAGAATTTCCTTCCTGGAACTGGGTAACTTGGCAGCTCTCCAGTTCTAACCATTAAGCCTCTCCATTGGAGGCATGTGCTTGCAGGCTCCTTTTGCTCACTCACAAAGTATTACTGCTACCATGTTTCCCCTGCTATTTCTGGAGAAGTAACATGCTGGGAGGGAGGGGTGACGATGAGAAAAGAAGTAAATTGGGGGGGGGGGGGGGGGATGGAGAAAGGAAATCCCCATAGGGGAGCCCACAATATATATGTTTGCCTAGGGCCCAACATAGTGTTAATCCATCCCTGACTGCAGCTGTATCATAGTCCCTCTCCTCTGGAGGATGTGAGCCCTGCTGCTGTCACATTCCTATCCAGCCCAGGTAACAGAAAGCCTAACCTGGGAAATTAACCCAGGTCCTTCTGCATTGCTATTGAGACTTTAGGCTGGCCATGCTTGGCGCTCTTCCCACTTCCCTCTGTTTGGTAAGGCCACTCTCTAAGCACAGCCAGACTGTACTATAGATCTGTACCCAGCAACAGTGACCAAGTGGCCAAAGCCTGTGCAAAGGCCACTCACCAAGTGAAGCAATAAAGTGAAAGCAGAAAATCCCCCCCCCCCCCCCCCCCCGCTTTTCTTTATCATGGAGGTTAAAAAGTAAAGTAGACATTCTGTAAAGTGGCCTCATGTCCTAGGTATAGCCACTGTCACTCGGCTGTGAGGTACTTCGATTGGGAATCTTGGAGATGCATCCATAGGCATAGCTACTGTGCATTAGACGCGCTTGTAAATTACCAGGGGACTAAGATTTTTGGGGTGTTGGAAAGGAAGTTACAGACTGTAAGAAGGTCCTTGTACCTTCAGCATGCCAGAATGAACGTGCACAGCATGGACTGAGGTCCATGCCCTACCCTTCCAAGGGACATACAATGGCTTATCATATCCCCTTAATATTATCATGTTAAGCACTCTTCAAGGCATAACAAAATGGTAAATGAGCTCAGACTTACAAGCAGCAGTAGACTAAGATCAGTGAAAGGGGAGGACCTTGGCCTATGTCTTGGTGGTACAGGTAGGAGGATGTGGCTTCACATACATTGATGCAACACAAGATCCCACCAACTGAACTGGAATTGCAGCATCTACTGTGAACTTTCCAGAAAAGGATCCTCTAGCTGAGGCGCCTTCTAGGCTGAAGTTTCCAAAGAGCCTCACTTGACTTCTCATTCTATAAACGGATCTGCCCCCACCACCAAGGCATTCTGGCACTTGGATCTTTGTCTGATCTATTAAAGTGGATGAGAGTACAACTCCCAGCATGGTGGGAAAGAAAAAAATCAGGAATTTTAGGCTGTGGCTGTCCCTCCTGTTCTGGCTCAGTGGATATCTCTACGACAACTTTGCCCACAGGAACTGAACAGCAGCCCACGAAAGAAATGCACCATGAAAATAGTAGGGCAGCCATCTAACCTTTGGTAACATGCCAGTGCATACGACATTCACCCAGTGGTCCTGTGCCAGTGCTGCTTTTGGCAACTGTAAGGGTACGTTCGAGGGTGTGCAGTCCCCTGTGATCATTTCCAATCTATGTGACTTCAACAATCTCCCCAACCCCACACCACTAAAGAGATTGAACAGAAGGGGAGATCTGTTGCCACCCCCACCCTCCAAGCTTCCATCCATGCCCAACAGCGCAATGGCAAAGCCAAGGCTATGGCTTTGGACGATCATCAGGGACCATCCATGTTGCCAAGGTGGAATTAAAAACCTCACACAATGCCATAGTGGTCAATACATGAGCCGCCCTTCTGTCTCGACTGGATCCAATCCGTCAGAACGCCAGCAATTCACAGTGATTATTCCCCTGGAGACGGTAGTCTGTGTGAGGAGGAGACTCCTCAGGGACTCCATTCACAGGTGGGTGCTGTCTTTAGTGTCACACCGCCCTCTGTCTGAGCGAGCCATGCCGGTTTTCTGGCTCTTGCTGCTGGATGAGACGAGCGTAAGGGGATCCGGCCGAATGACATAGCTGCAGAGAGAAGAGGCACCATTACTGAGAATGGCAGAACCCAGGAATCCCTTCCATGATGCACATCAGCAAGGACATGATTAGGGGTGCATGAGAGAGGCAGCTAGGGGAGGAAAGACAGAAAGGGGGGAAGTAGGTTGAGGGGTAATGGGGGCACAACACATGTATCTGCCCTGGATGTTAAGGAGGTAATTTGTATAAACTGACGTCTAGACTTACAAGCCACTTAAGTCATAGGCACCAGTAATTGGTATTTACCCGTGAATGTGTGCCAGGCGCTATTCTGTACGGTAGCATAACCACAGAGGGAGTGGAGTATAGCTGTGTCTTCAAGTGACGCATGTACTGTATAGAATATTATCAGTTCCACGTGTCACTTGGCGCATAGAGGCAAGCCATGTACACCCTCCATTGACATGGCATAACTGGTCACGTATGAACTGAGGCACATCCATGCCGACATACTGGCATTCTATAAAGCATCTTGGTGCACAGATGCCATTGTAAAATTGGCACCCGGCACATGTACATGAAGGCAGCAATTTCTACAACTGCCTTCTTTGATATGACTCTGGCCCCTCAGCACCTTGTGAGAGGTATCGGTTGAAGGGAAAAATTTAAGCACCAGTGAGGGGGGCCCTTGTCCCATGAGAAATCCTCTGGGCAGGGTGTTGCTAATTTGGAGTTTTTGGCCAGGACTTGATGTTGGTGATTTCCCGTCAGAAGATTCCATAAGCTGGACCTTTTATCCTTTGCTGATCAGAGACTTGGCTGAATTTTGAAGAATGGGGAAGAGGCAAGACGGCAGCTGTAGGTGTTTGACCCCAGTGCACATCTCTCTCATCTCTCTACCCATTGAGAAGAGATTAAGAGAAGAGATTTGGGAGGAGTAGAGATCTATGGTAGCTGATTGACCAAAGGAGTTTTCAAAAGGGGCCCTCTTAAGAAAGAACATGTGAAGAAGAGAACTTACACAACATCGTTGAGTTCCAACCTAGTATCCGGCGAGGGGTTGATGAGGATGTAGGAGAGTGGGTTGTCCTGATCCACCAATTCCACTGCAAAGATAAATAAAGCAAAATTAAGCTGGTCGACAGCCCACCACAGCACTGCTAATAATGGTCTCATGGATTGGGTTGGCCCATGATGACAATGAGTGAATCAACTGACAAAGGCGATGGGAAAAGAAGCCTGCTTACACATCGAAGAGGACGACTCCAGCAGGAATGAGCTGCATGCAACCTCTTGCCAACACAGGTACAACACATAAGCAGAAAGTTTACAAAGCCCCCATACTGTATCCAGCTGCCGAAAGCCCCAGGTGTTTCATTCTGGTTTTCACCAGGGCATTGAGCTCCTGCCTCTCGGAGCGTCTGTACAAAGTCATACGTTGCTGGCTGATCCTCTCCGTGGTGGATTTATTTGGCTGTCTCATGCTCTTCCGGCTCAGCCTCCGCGCCCACTGCATACTCTTCCGTCTCAGCAGTGGGCGATCTGATTGGTCACTGGATGTTGAATTCCGATGGTTGATTCGGCAGACGAGGGGATCCCGGCTGGATTCCCGTGTTTCCTCGGAGTCTTCCACACTTATTGAGACCTGGGACTGAAGAGAGCAAAGCAGAGAGGGGATGGGGGAAAGAAAGCGAGAAGGATTGATATGTAAATATAAACATGTCATCCAGTGCATTGCCCTGTTTTAAAATAGGTGACCCTTTTGGTCAAAAATCATCATTGGCAGGCTACCTCCATGGCCCCAGATTGCATGAGAATGATGAAGGCTGTGATAATCTTTTTTAAATTGGATCAATGGAAGACTGTCACAGCTGACAAAGGGATGGTCACCAAAACTCATACATCTTGCCTCAACTTTGGCTAAGTCCTTCCACCACAGCCTACATGTTTTTCTTGTGGGTTGAATATGCTGTTATTTTTATTTATTTGAACTGGTCTATCCAAATGGATATCACCCAACATCAGATTTTTTCCATCCTCCCTCTCTGCTCTTTATCTAAATTTTGACAAAGGGTTGTCCATGGCTTCCAGAAGCCTTTCTTCCTCCTTTTCAGAATCCCAATGCATGTGTTTGTATGTGAGTATGGTTGGACGGACAGACTCTTGGCGAATGGTGCTCTTGCCTAATGCGTAAGGTGTGCATTGGTTGAAATCTGCCCATCTCCTACCCCAAAATCCTCCTGTCTACATAAATGTACCCAGACAGGCACTTTCTTTCCCTCCTCCACCCAAACTATGGCTACCAGAGACCCCAAAATAAGCACAGAACTTGTATCCTGCCCAACAGTGCTGACCTTGCTGGGGCTGATGGTCGGATTGTGCTGGATTTGTTGGAAAGGGGAGAGAAATCATTCTGGAGAGCGGGGGTACAGAATGCCTCCTTCCCTATACACAGATACAACCCCCGCTGCTCACACATATATACCTCCTATACAGCAACCCTTATAAACCCCCACACCCCTCCCCCCAGCCACACACCTCCTGGCACCCTGACGCACTTCACCACGCTACTCCCCTCTGGGTCTCTCACATAGATGAGCCCAGGTTTGCCCATGGTGGAAAGGGAAGGTCGCTGTTCTGTCACACGATAAATGTGCAGCTTTCCAACTTGTTTGTAACCAAAGCACCCTTCCTCCTGATGAAAAGTAATTTAGCTCTGAGTTCAGTTAGGGATAAAAACCTTTGACTCTCAAGCCCACGCCTCTGCTGTGTCTGAACTCCTCCTCAGGTGTTTTCTTAGATAGTTTGACCAGTCTATCAGTATTAGGCAGAAGCACCAAACTCTAAGTTTATTCCTATTGACTTTACTGTAAAACAGTCAACTGCAGCTTGTATTTTTCTGTGCTCTCCTGTCTAATTTTGGCATTCTGTTCCATATCTATTATTATCATCTTTACAAACATTTAAAATCTCTGTAAAACCATATTTATTCCAAAAAGTGTTTACTCACTAGCTATCTAGTATTTCTTTTCTTCTGTTTTGGTATTTGTGTGTAAACCGCTGTGATCTGTTCGTCAGCTACAGCGGTATATTAAGTCTTGAATAAATAAATAAATAAATCTGTGGTCTGTTGGAATGTATTGTATTTTACATGCATTGCCTGTCACCTATTATTTCTCTGTGATTACTCTGTGACCTCTGATGTGAATTACTTAGAGAGGTCACACAGCTATGCAACTTCCTGTGGGGGTTTAGACACAGCAGATGCAGTAGATGCAGCACATGGAGCACATGGAGCTCATGATCTCTCCTAACCTGAGAGGATCTATGGTGTGAGCATCCATTACCATCTAAGCACATGGAAGGAGCTGATAATACAAATGTATAGTAATATGTATATATAAGCCTGTCTGATTATAATCTAACTACAAACTGTGAGTAAACAGATGTTTTGTTACTTCAACTTTAAAGTGACTCAGCAGTGAATTATTCAGGGGTGAATGAGAGAGAGATGAAGAAAGAAATTAACATTTCTAAAGCTGAAGCTGTGTGTACTAAAATCTGCTAATTATTTACTACAAATAATCCAACAAAAGGGTTACGGGCCCAGGGTCCAGGAATTGAAAAAGAAGAGAAATATTACCAGGCAGAAAAAAAGGCCACATTTTTCTCTTAAGTTTTAAAGGAAAGATTCAGTTTGTCTCTCTCTCCCCCCCACACAGCAGACAGAAGGCTAAGAAAATGGCTGAGGGAGGAAATTCACCATTTTTCTATTCTCTCAAGGTGCCCAAATTAACTGAGTTTAATTATCAGCAGTGGGAACTAAGATTCATATGTCTCCTTCGAGCAAAAAGATTAAATATATGCTTAGACCAAGACAGAACAGCTGAAAATATGGCTGAATGGGACAATGCAAACTATTATGTGAAGTGCATGCTTTTGGAAGCTCTCTCAGAGAAACAAGCCATATTAGTGGAGGGAAAAGATACACCAAAGGACATTTTATGTAAGCTGAGAACTATGTATGCAACTACATATGTAAAGCAGCAACCAATTTGGTTGGCAGAGTTGAATGAAACCAAATTAAGGGATAAAAGTAAATGTAATGATCACATTATGCATCTTATGTCTTCATTTCAAAAGTTAGAACTTTCTGGAATTCCCATGTGTGATGCATTGAAAAGAGCATTTCTTTTTACCTCACTTTCAAAGAAGTTTGATGTTTTTAGGTCTGTAAATGAGGCCATTGAAGGGCAATCTTTTGAACAGACAACATCAAAACTAAGGCAGGAATGCATAATAAATGATTCTGAGGAGATGTGTTCTCAAAGCAAGTCAGAGAGAAATGAAACAAATTTCTTGGCAAAGAACAGAGGAAGGCGGAGCTATGGGAAAACTCCACCCAAGGGCAAGCTGATTTGCTACTCATGTGGAAAGGAGGGACATGTATCTAAATGGTGTAAGGAAACACAAAACACTCCCTCTAGCTCACCTAAGCCAATGGAACTAAAGAATTTTCAAACCAGGAAATGTATGAAGGACAAAGATAAACACAAGGGCTTTCTAATGGCAGAAAAATCTTTGACTATGGTAAATAATAATTCAAATGAAAGTACTTGGATTTTGGATTCGGGGAGCACATGCCATTTAACCAATTGTAAGGATTTCTTTCAGGAAATGTGTCCAGAAGAAGGTATTCTTAAAACTGCAAACGCAGGGACTGCTCAGATCCAAGCAAAAGGAATTGGATTCTTAAAATGCAAAGTGTCTAATGAAGTTAAAGAAATTCCTGTAAGTGATGTCTTGTATATTCCCCAAGCAGTTTGCAATATGCTTAGTGTATCTACATTAGATAAGAAGGGATTTGTGATTCATTTTGAAAATAGTAAGTGCACAATCTCTAAAAATGATGAAGTGTATGCTGAAGCTTTTATGCATAATGATGTTTATAAACTGAGCATTTCAGGTGAAGCCTCACATATGGCGCAAGTAAGGAAGAATGATGGTAAATGTAGTCTGGAAATCTGGCACCGCCGCCTGGGACATCGTGATTCTAAGGTGATCCAGGATCTTTACAGTAAGCAACTAGCCACTGGCATTCAGATAAGTGCAGATGCTGGTAAAATGGAGAAATGCATAGACTGTGTTACTCAAAAAGGTGTGAGACCCTCATTTCCTGCATACACAGGAAATAGGAGTAATAAAGTACTGGACTTAATACACAGTGACTTATGTGGACCGTTTAATATCCCATCATTGGGAAATAACAGATTTGTGCTAATATTCTTGGATGATTTCTCTAGATATTGTGTGGCCTATTTGCTGAAAGAGAAAAGTCAAGTCACAGACATGCTGAAGAAATACGTAGCCATGGTGAGCAATAAATTTGAAAGAAAACCAAAGGTTCTTCAGACCGACAATGGTGGTGAGTTCACTTCACAAAGCATGCGCACATTTCTAGAACAAGAAGGCATTCAACATATCACAACAGTAGCTTATACACCAGAGCAAAATTCTGTTGCAGAGAGAAAATTTAGGTCACTTGTGGAAATGACCAGATGTATGCTGTCAGATAGCAATCTCCCTAAAAGACTATGGGGGGAAGCCATTCTCACAGCAGTGTACCTACAAAACAGAATGCCAACTAAAGGCGCTGAGCGCACACCACATGAGACATGGCATGGTAGGAAGCCAAACCTGTCACACATAAGAACATTTGGAAGTACAGCATATGCTCATGTACCAAAGCAAAGAAGGCATAAGCTGGATTCCACAACAGAAAGGGGCATTTTAGTTGGCTATACTCCAGGACACAAAGGATATAGAATTTTGAATCTGAAAACTGGCATTGTTGGCATAAGACATGTTACATATTTTGATGAAAACAAAAGGGTTGATAAAGGCTGGATTATCCCAGATGAGCCTTATCATCCAGAATATGAAACTAGAACCATAATAGACATGCCAGTGTATATAAATGCCATACCAAGGCAGATGTCTGAAAGCAACTCATCTGTATCTAACGAGGAACAGGCAGAGGAAGCAGACACAGAAAGGATCATTGAAGAAGACAGTACAGTTGGAGAAGGGGAATCAATTGGAGAAGAACTCTCAGATTTAGAGGATGCGGAAAGGTCAGACCAACCTGTTGTCAGACGCTCATCCAGGGAAAACAAAGGTGTTCCACCCCCAAGACTGTCTTACCTAACAAAGTCAGCAGAAGCTCAAGAGCCCTTAACATGGGATGAGATTGAGAAAATGCCAGCAGAAGAAGCTGCTGAATGGCATAAAGCTGCACAAGAAGAAATTGATGCATTGGATAAAAATAATACTTGGATTCTTACAAAATTACCTCCTGGCAAGAAAGCTATAGGATGCAAATGGGTATTCAAGTTAAAAAGGAATGCACAAGGAAAAGTGGAAAGGTATAAAGCCAGATTAGTCGCAAAGGGATATCTTCAAAAATATGGAGAAGATTTTGATGAAGTGTTTGCACCTGTAGTGAAACACACGACAATCAGAACACTTCTGAGCATTGCAGTCTCAAAAGGCATGCAAGTCAACCACATTGATGTGAAAACAGCATTTCTTCACGGAGATATAACTGAGGACTTGTACATGGAACAGCCAACAGGTTTCATAAATACAAAACAAAGACAGCTAGTGTGTAAATTAAACAAAGGTCTTTATGGATTAAAGCAAAGTGCGAAATGTTGGAATGACAAATTGGATGAAATATTGACAAATTTAGGATTTAAGCAAGGTGAAGCAGATAAATGTTTGTACACTAGGTGCAGAAATGGACAATATGCATACATTTTAGCTTTTGTTGATGATCTGCTCATTGCAAGCAAAAGTGAGCAAGAGTACAAGGACATTGTAAAGTGTTTAAACCAGAATGTTGAGATAAAAGAACTTGGTAATGTGTCATACTATCTTGGTATAGAAATTGAGAAACAAAATGATGGTTCTTATCTTCTAAGCCAGAAGCAGAAAATAAATGAGCTTATTGAAAGTTTAGGTATGCAAGATGCCCAAGTTGTAAGCACTCCCATGATCACTGATTTTCTGAAGGATGAAACAGTAAGAGAACCTTTACCAGATAACATCCAATATAGATCAGCCATAGGTAAGCTTTTATATCTAACTACCACATACAGGGCTGATATAGCAAATGCAGTAGGAATTTTGAGCAGAAGGGTCAGCTCACCTACCAAATCAGATTGGACTGCAGTTAAAAGGATGGTAAGGTATTTAAAGGGTACCATTGATTGTAAATTAAAGATTTCAGCCAATAGTAATCCAAAACTAATATGTTACTGTGATTCAGATTGGGCAGGGGATCATTCTAATTATAAATCCACAAGTGGATATGTGTTTATGTATGGAAATGTACAAATTTCATGGGCCAGTCATAAACAAAGTATTGTGAGTTTGTCTTCTACAGAAGCTGAATACGTGGCCGTATCGGAAGCGTGCAGAGAACTGATGTGGATTGAAAAACTTTTGCTGGATTTTGGAATAGCTGAAAAGAGACCAGTCCAGATAATGGAAGATAATCAGAGCTGCATCCGACTGTCACAGAATGACAAGGTTCAGTCACGCACCAAGCACATCGCAACGAAATACCACAACGTGCGAGAGTTGGCGAAAGAAGGGGTCATCAGTCTACACTATTGTCACACCAGTGAGATGACAGCTGACATCATGACCAAACCGTTACCCAGAGAACATTTTGTGAATCTGCGTATAAAGCTTGGACTTTGTATGAATAAATAATTGCATGACAGTTATGCATGAGAAGGGGTTTGTTGGAATGTATTGTATTTTACATGCATTGCCTGTCACCTATTATTTCTCTGTGATTACTCTGTGACCTCTGATGTGAATTACTTAGAGAGGTCACACAGCTATGCAACTTCCTGTGGGGGTTTAGACACAGCAGATGCAGTAGATGCAGCACATGGAGCACATGGAGCTCATGATCTCTCCTAACCTGAGAGGATCTATGGTGTGAGCATCCATTACCATCTAAGCACATGGAAGGAGCTGATAATACAAATGTATAGTAATATGTATATATAAGCCTGTCTGATTATAATCTAACTACAAACTGTGAGTAAACAGATGTTTTGTTACTTCAACTTTAAAGTGACTCAGCAGTGAATTATTCAGGGGTGAATGAGAGAGAGATGAAGAAAGAAATTAACATTTCTAAAGCTGAAGCTGTGTGTACTAAAATCTGCTAATTATTTACTACAAATAATCCAACATGGTCTGCCGAACCGCCGCTGTGTGGTTTTGTTTGGGCTTTCGGGATTACAGAAACACAGACGTCAGGTAGCATCTTTTTTTGTATCCTGTTTGAAAATTGTAGTTCTTTCTTTTAAATGCTGTTTGTGTTTTGATGGTTATCCCTAAAGCGGTTTATTGCGATTGTAAAACGTACCCACTAAAGACTGTAGGATAACCACATGAACAGGGTGGCAGTTTCTGCCATGTAAATTAAGCAGGTGCAGCCGTGCGTCAGACCAGCAACTTGTGATTAGAAAGACCGTGGACTGTGAAGAAAGTGAGGGGTCATTTTACTAAGGTGCGCTGAAAACGGCTTGTGGTAGTGAAGGCGTGGATTTTGGGCGCACGCTGGTCCATTTTTCAGCGCATCTGTAAAAAAAAGGCCTTAAGGCCTTTTTTAAACATTTTTGCTGAAAATGGACATGCGGCAAATTCAAAATTGGCGCATGTCCATTTTGGGTCTGAAGCCTTACCGCCAACCATTGACCTAGTGGTAAAGTCTCATGTGGTAACCGGGTGGTAATAACCTATGCGCATCCAATATGTGCGTCCGAAAATAAAAATTATTTTTTGGACGCGCATATTGGATGAACGCCAAAAATGAAATTACAGCAAGAGCCATACGGTAGCCGGGCGGTAACTCCATTTTGGCACGCGTTGAGCGCACATAGACGCTTATGCGGCTTAGTAAAAAGGCCCCTGAGTGTTTGGGGCAGTTTGGAAATGTCGAAAGTGTCTCTGGCTTCTCCTGGCGCTGAAGAGGCTGAATGTAGTACTGTGACTAGGGGACAAAGCTGTTATATTTAGGGGGAAAAGGGAAAGGGACTTGATATATTGCCTTTCTGTGGTTTTTTTGCAACTACATTCAAAGCAGTTTACATAGTATATACAGGTCCTTATTTGAACCTGGGGCAATGGAGGGTTAGATGACTTGCCCAGAGTCACAAGGAGCTGCAGTGGGAATCAACCCAGGTCCCCAGGATCAAAGTCTGCTGCACTAACCACCAGGCTACTCTTCCACTCATTCCTCTTTGGGATTCCAGAATCTTGCTATTCTTTGGGATTCTACATGGAATGTTGCTACTCTTTGACATTGTGCCTGGAATCTTGTTAATGGGACTTGATACACTGTCTTTCTCTGCTTTTGCAACTGCATTCAAAGCGGTTTACATAGTAAATACAGGTCCTTATTTGTACCTGGGGCAATGGAGGGTGAAGTGATTTGCCCAAGATCACAAGGAGTTGCAGTTCCCCAGGATCAAAGTCCGCTGCACTAACCATTAGGCTACTCTTCCACACTGGTTTGCACTGGTGTTACCATCTGGTCTTACAAGATCTGGCACTTCCCCATCCCTCCCCCCTTCCTTGGCAGGGGCCTAGCACCTCAGAGGTGGCAAACATCTGAGACTCCGTGCGATAGATGCCAATGGGTAGGTCACCAGAGGTGGAGCAGAGCTTCTGGTAAAGACGGCCATAGGAACGGATCCAAAGGTCTTCTTCTGTCACCTTCAGCTGTAGAAACAGAAAGCAGAGTGTTAGATATGATAAAGCTCTGTAGGCCTCCTGTCTCCCTCCCTAAATATTAGATGGGAAACTGTTTTCTTTTTTCTTTTATGATGCGAAAATAGTGCCAGATCAGCAGATGTGTTCTGTTAATTGCTTTGGGCTAAGGACAAAAGGTCATTTAATCCTTATTTTAGTGCTGGAATGCTCAGGCAGAGGTTATAACAAGAGATAAAACTGAAAAAAACTGTTTATCATTTAAGTGAAGACAAAGCTATTTAATTCAACATCCCCCACCCCTGCTCTCCATCTTCATGGCATTAACTATTCTGCTTTCTATCTCTATCTCAGTCGATAACACCCTCATCCTCCCCGTCTCATCTGCCCGCAACCTCGGAGTCATCTTCGACTTCTCCCTCTCCTTCTCTGCGCATATCCAGCAGATAGCCAAGACCTGTCGCTTCTTTCTCTTTAACATCAGCAAAATTCACCCTTTCCTCTCTGAGCACACCACCCGAACTCTCATCCACTCTCTCATTACCTCTCGCCTTGACTACTGTAACCTACTCCTCACTGGCCTCCCACTTAACCATCTATTTCCCCTTCAATCCGTTCAGAACTCTGCTGCCCATCTTATCTTCCGCCTAGACCGATATGCTCATATCATCCCTCTCCTCAAGTCACTTCACTGGCTTCCGATCAGGTACCGCATACAGTTCAAGCTCCTCCTTCTAACCTACAAATGCACTCAGTCTGCAGCCCCTCATTACCTCTCTACCTTCATCTCCCCTTACGTTCCCACCCGAAACCTCCGCTCACAGGACAAATCCCTCCTCTCAGTACCCTTCTCCACCACCTCCAACTCTAGGCTCCGCCCTTTCTGCCTCGCCTCACCCTATGCTTGGAATAAACTTCCTGAGCCCTCACGCCAAGCCCCCTCCCTGCCCATCTTCAAATCCTTGCTCAAAGCCCACCTCTTCAATGTTGCCTTCAGCACCTAACCTTTATACCTGTATTCAGGAAATCTAGACTGCCCAATTTGACTGCCCCTATTTGACTGACTTTACATTTGTCCTTTAGATTGTAAGCCCCTTGAGCAGGGACTGTCCTTCTATGTTAAACTGTACATTGCTGCGTAACCCTAGTAGTGCTTTAGAAATGTTAAGTAGTAGTAGTAGTAGTTTCTGGAGTCGGTGAGGTCCAAGGCATCGCTGAATGGAAGGGCATTAAATTCCATGATCTTAGATATGTCTTCCAGCAGAAACATCTAACCATGTTCCAGTCTTTGCACTGAGCACCTTCCATGAGTTAATGCCACCAACAGGCCTGGTTCAAAATCAATCGAGGCATGAGTGGGTTGGTTGAGCTTTTATAAGATTTATGGTGTAACCATTGATGTGTAGGTGAGGGTTGATTGTTGGGTGGGTGTATGAAGGGAAAGAGGGAGGAGGAAAGGAGTTTGGATTTAGCTTCACAATTTTTTTCAGTAGTAGCAGTTCAAGGTGAGTTATACTGAGATACAGCAGGTATTTTCCTGCCTCAGAGGACTTACAAGGAGCAGCAGTGGGGATCTGAACCCTGGCTTCACTGTTTTTTAGCCCACTGCCCTAACCATTAGGCTACTCGTAATGTATCTCCAAACTGTACATTTCAGAGAAGCCAAGTTATATAGTTCTAGGCTGGAGATTTTTGGGACAGTCCTGGATTTCTGACCTCTCCATCCTGGTGCACTATGGGACTTGCAGTGCTGATTTCATTGGGAAGGATCAGGCGCTACAAATCCCACACTTCTTTGGGATGTAAAGTTCAAAACTGGGACTGGCCAAAAAGTCTCCAGCCTGGAACTGGGTGTCTTGGCAGCTCTGACACTGCTATGATTTTCTCTTGGAATAAAGGTTAAGCAGGTAGGGGTAGGCAGAGGGGTCAATAGAGAGAGGCATGGAGATCAATGAGTAGGTTAAGATGTGGACATCAAGCATTGGCTGGTTCTTTGCCTACTTACCGCGCAGAGGAACCCTGAGCCTGGCATGGAGTCCAGACCAAGCAGGAGACGAGAAATGGAAATCATGTAATCCTTCACGAAGGACTGTGAAAGAGAAGGAGACACAGTGATGTTATTCTTCACAGCACCCTTTGGGATCCTGCCCTTGGACCTCTCTAGCTCTCCCCAGTAGGTGCATTTCTTCCTCAACCCCTCGCTCAAGCCTAGCCTGTGCTGTTTGTCTCTGTTACCTTTATGTGATTTGGCTAACTTGATAAAGTGCCTATCGCAAAACAGCAGGTGGTTTCAGGGCCGCTGAGAGACTGGGCCAGGCCCAGGGCAAGGCCGCCCCCGGGGCCCCAGCCCCAACCCCAAGGTCGCTGCCGCTGCTCCCCCCTCCCCGAGGTCGTCGCTGCTCCCTACCCCCCCCCCCCCCCCCCGAGGTCACCACCGCCGCTCCCCCCCCTCTGTCCGCCACCGGGCCGGGCCCCCAGCATTGAAATCACAGCACCTCTCACCTCCGTGTGAAAGCGCTGCAGGCAGCAGGGCAGCAGATCGCCTTCCTTCGGGCCTCCTTCCCTCCTTGTGTCCCCCCTCATGGAAGTTATGTCAGACGAGGGCGGGACACAGGGAAGGAAGGAGGCCCGAAAGGAGGTGATCTGCTGCCCTGCTGCCTGCAGCGCTTTCACACGGAGGTGAGAGGTGCTGTGATTTCAATGCAGGGGGCCCGGCCCAGTGGCAGACAGTCGACGACGGAGGGCGGGTGGGACTGTGGCGCCGGGCCCCCCCTGGGGAGCCTATTCCCCCCTGCCCCCCCTCTCGGTGGCTATGGGTGGTTTACAATATAATTAACGTTCTCTGCTTTAGCCTCAGCATTGGAGCTGACTCTGTGGGTGCTGTGGGTGCTTGAGCACCCCCAATATTGAGAAAATTCCTTGTATGTGTCCAGGGAGGGGTCATTTCCATTGGGCTTAGCACCCCCAATAACTTTGAAAAGTTGGCTCCTATGAGCCTCAGTACCATCCTGCAGGGAAGTGAGGAATAGGTATCCCAACCATGTTAGGGAGTACTAGTTTGTCTTCCAGGACATGAGCAGACCCACTTCTCTTCCTAAAATCCTTCTACTTTTACCAAGAAAGACCCCAAGTTTCAGTTCCAATTAACAGACTTAGGAGAAGCTGACAGATCAGAAGCAGACAGAGATGAGAATAGCCAATGGCAGACTTGAAGCATGGCTAGATTAGGGATGTAAGGAATGTTTTTTTTTGTTTTTTTTTTTTTTTTTTGGGGGGGGGGGGGGGGGGGGAGGTTAAGTGTGGACATGTCTAAGTTCACCAGAAAGGAAGATTGAGAGTCTGAGAACAGGTCAAGGACAGAAGGAATGATTTAAGAATATTTGATGTCCTTGCAGGAAAAAAATGTTGATAAACTTTGTGAAAGATTTTCTTAACACAGAGAGAGGGGGTGAATTCCACTTTATACCCTTACCCTCCACGTCCCACAGAGCAAGAATCAATTGGATTCTGAGCCGTGAAGACAAAAGGCTCAATATAGCTTTAAAATACAGACCCAAACCATCCATACAAAAAAAATCTCCTTCCCCCCACCCCAAGCCCATCTATGGTGCTGAAACACAGTGTGAAGTCAGCACTTAGGCATTACTGAGCAAAAGAGGGCGGCTTTGACTTCACCTTGCATCACCTACAGACAGCGCCAACTGAACCTCCCAAAGAGGCAGTTTCCAGGCTGAGGTTCCAAACTCTGGAAGTCGGGAAAGCGTTCTCAAAGTCAAGTACCTGAAGTCCTTGTTTCGAAATCTAGCAAAGCCCTGGTGCCAGGCTCTTTGCCCACACAGCCTCTCTCCTGGGGTCTGTGCCACCTAATGTTTCAAGCTGAGCTGTGGTATCACACAGAACTCACTAGATGGATTCAAAGGGTGAGGGTGGAGAGGGAGACGGTTAGGAAAATAAAATGCAGTGAGAACTGCAAGGCACCGGGCATGGGGTAGGGTTTGAAGGAAGCAGACAGGAGAATAATACAATTCTGCCAGTGAACCTCATAGTGTGTAAATAGACCAGGTGAGAAACTTGGATCAAAGGATCAGCAGGAAAAAGGAAACACACAAAAGGATAAATACCAGCTAGCAGGAATTTGTTTATCCACTCCTACCTGAGATTTTTTTTTTTATTACATTTGTACCCCGTGCTTTCCCACTCATGGCAGGCTCAATGTGGCTTACATATTATATACAGGTACTTATTTGTACCTGGGGCAATGGAGGGTTAAGTGACTTGCCCAGAGTCACAAGGAGCTGCCTGTGCCTGCAGTGAGAATTGAACCCAGTTCCCCAGGTCCATAGTCCACCACTCTAACCACTAGGCCACTCCTCCACTCCATTTTCCTGCACCTTTTGTGCAAAGTTTCCTTATGTTAGTCACTTAATTTTTATCTAGCTCCTGTTCCCCTATCTTATTTTTCTGGGTGTTCCATCTCTGTTTATACCTTATGCTGTCTATCCAAATTGACAAATCAAAGATTAGTAAATCACCTGGACAGGATGGCATGCATCCAGGGGTACTGAAAGAATTGAAATATGAAACTGCTGATCTGCTGTTAGTAATCTGTAACCTGTCATCTGTAGTACCTGAAGATTAGAGGGTGGCCAATGGAACAATGATTTTTAAAAATGTTTCCAGAGGTGATCCAGGAAATTACAGACCAGTAAGCCTGACTTCAGTGCTGGGGAAAATAGTGGAAACTATTATAAAGAATAAAATTATGGAACACACAGATAAACATGGTTTAATGGGACAGAGTCAACATGGATTCAGTCAAGGGAAGTCTTGCCTCACCAGTTTACTTAATTTCTTTGAAGGCGTGAATAAACATTTTGATAAAGGCGAGCCAGTTGATGTAGTGTATCTAGATTTTCAGAAAGCTTTTGACAAAGTTCCTCATGAAAGACTCCTGAGAAAATTAAAAAGTCATGGGATAGGAGGCAATGTGTATTAGGAATTGGTTAATGGACAGAACATAGAGGGTAGGCTTAAATGGCCATTTTTCTCAATGGAGGAGGGTGAATAGTGGAGTGCCACAGGGATCAGTAATCAGACCAGTGCTATTTAACATATTTATAAATGATATGGAAATCAGAATGACGAGTTAGATGATTAAATTTGCAGATGACACAAAACTATTCAAGGTTGTTAAAACACATGCGAACTGTGAAATATTGCAGGGAGAACTTAGGAAATTGGAAGACTGGGCATCCCATTGGCAGATGAAATTTGATGTGGACAGATGCAAGGTGATGCACATGGGAAAGAATAATCCGAATCATAGTTACTTGATGTTAGGGTCCACCTTGGGGGGGTCAACACTCAAGAAAAGATCTAGGTGTCATTGTAGATAATACGTTGAAATCTTCTGCTCAGTGTGCGGTGGTGGCCAAAAAAGCAAACAGGATGCTAGGAATTATTAGGAAAGGGATGGTGAATAAGACCAAAAATACTATAATGCCTTTGTATCGCTCCATGGTGCAACCTCATCTTGAGTATTGCTTTCAGTTCTGGTTGCCGTATCTCAAAAAATATATAGCGGAATTAGAAAAGGTTCAAAGTAGAGTGACCAAAATGATAAAGGGGGTGGAAAAGCTAAAGAGGTTAGGGCTCTTCAGCTTGGAAAAGAGATGGATGAGGGGAGATATGATTGAGGTCTACAAAATCCTGAGTGGTGTAGAATGAGTAGAACAGACACAAAAGAGAGGGTAAAACAGCATACAAAATAATACAGAAACAAAAAAGCAACACTGGGCCTTCAGGATTGAGATGATCAAAGTCTCTTGTTTATTAATTGACGGATAGACCCAACACGGGCCGTGTTTCAGTGCACTGGCGCCTGCCTCAGGGGTCAGCTAATCCTGATCAAAAAGTTGTAGGAGGTACTGTCACAGTGTAGCACCTTTGATGTGGAATGGAGTCTCAATTGCTCCGAGAGCCTGATCAGCATGGACAACGCTGGCGGTTTTTTAACATTGCCAAGTTAACAACGGTTAGCGTATGTGGGTTTAAAAAAAAGGTTTGGACAAGTTTCTGGAGGAAAAGTCTATAGTCTGTTATTGATATGGACATGGGGGAAGCCACTACTTGCTACTATTTAGGTTTCTGTCAAGTACTTCTGACCTGGATTGGTCACTGTAGGAAGCAGGATACTGGGCTAGATGGACCACTGGTCTGACCCAGTATGGCTATTTTTATGTTCTTATTAAGATGGGCTTAATGGATCTTCGGTCTGTCCCAGTATGGCAATGCTTAAGTTCTTATGACACTGTAAGTACACGTTGTCTGGAAAAAACAGGACCACCTACATAGTTTCAAAATACTTTGCAATTCAGTTTGACTTTTCAAAATATGTTGGTATAATGGATTGAGCCGGTGGGGGGAGGCGGGGCTGGTGGTTGGGAAGCGGGGCTAGTGCTGGGCAAGACTTCTACGGTCTGTGCCCTGAAAATGGCAGATACAAATCAAGGTAAGGTGTACACAAAAAGTAGCACATATGAGTTTATCTTGTTGGGCAGACCGGATGGACCGTGCAGGTCTTTTTCTGCCATCATCTACTATATGTTACTATGTAGTTAATTCATAATTTGTATTCAAAGTTTCCTCCTTCAACCATGACACATTCATGAAGTCTTCGACTCCAGTGAGCCTGTTAGCTCAGTGAATTCTGGGGTTTCATCAGTTAACAGCTTAACTGTCTTGCAAGCTTCATGTGCTGGAGCTCCAGCCTGTTGACAAAATTAAGTACTCAGAAATGTCTGGAAGAAATGTCTGGAATTTCTGGCAGAAGTTTCTGCTGCAGTAGGATGCTTTGGAGTTATTTGGAAAAATGTTGGGAGGGTGTTAATGTGCATGTGTAATTATGTGTTTAATTGCATAATTGCATGAGCAGTTATAGAATTATCATCACTTAGTGAGTAACTCAATAGGTTAATTGACTCTTAATTGGTGCGTATTTGACCCTAAGTGCCAACGATGAGTATAATTAATTGGCATGTATTAGCAGTTAGGTGTGTAACTGCATTAGGCCTTATACTGTAAACTTAGGGGTCATTTACTATGACATGCTATCAGATTTAGCACATAATAAATGCCACACAGCCCAGAGTATACCTGTGTACTTAATACACACTAATTCATTAGTATTCCTTAGTAAAAAAGACCCCTTAGGGGCTCTTTTAGTAAATCTTAGCATGCGCTAAATTCTAAGAAGCCCTTAGGTACATAAATGGGCTTCTTAGCATGTAGGTCCAAAAAGCCAGGAGGAAACCAACACTTCCACACGATAGCCCAAGCAAACCTCAGGAGGGGAAAGGGTAAAGCACCAAGGTGATCAACAATTTCTTTATCGATAGCTATATATTCAGTCATGATCAAAACTGAGTACAGAGACACAGTTCCAGACAGACTGACTCAACGTAGACTGTGTTTCGGCTTCCCAGCCTTCATCGGGAGTTGACTGCAGTTGTACACTGTGGTTACGGAAAGACAAAGAGTGGGAACAGAGTCAGGCTCTTCAAAACAGACCAGAGCTGCTGGATGAGAATAATAAACTGTAATAAAGGATGATGCAACAAGGCACCATGTTTGGGCACACAGGGTGCCTTATTCAGGAGTCTTGGTATACATTTCGAAGAATCTTGAGCCTCAGTATGTGAACTTCAAAGAGTAGTGGTCTTTAAAGAGACCTTTGGGTTATGATAAATCTTGCCGCTTCTGAACACCGCTATCAAGCTCTTTGAAGCTCACATGGTAGAGTGTTGAGTCATCCATTATTAAAGTTTATTATTCTCATGCAGCGTCTCTGGTCTATTTTGAAGATCCAGACTCTGTTCCCACTCTTTGTCTTTCCGTGCGATTTCCCCGTGGGATGTTGGTGTTCTTTCCACTTCTGTGGTTTTGTAGACTGTGTGTAATGGAAGATTTTAAAGATTGTTTTTCAAATCTGCCTTGACCGACAGTGCATTTGGGGGTCTGTATTTTTGATTAGAAGTAATTATGTTTGTGTGAAATAATTTGGAATGTGTAAGAAAATAAGACACAGTTCTAATTAATTTGGTATGTGAAGGGAGAGGTGGAGCCTGTTTCGAGTTCAGACTGGCCTCCTGGACTGAGAAACATGTGATCACATTCCCACATGTCTCAAACATTCTGTAATTTTCCTCAACTCTGAAAAATGAGTTCAAAGCCTAATAAAAAGGGGAATTTTTGCCAATGAAATTGGGAGCTCGTCTGTGAGTAACATACATACTGCGCAGAGAACTATATTTCCTGGTCAAAAGAAACTCCTGGTTTTCGCTGTGAACAGGGCCCCCCCCAGCTGATAAAAACCTGAATGATGTAAGGACCAGTGATGTATGTATAGATATGATGTATGTATAGTGTATTATTGCTTCTTTTCCTGGTCTAGAAACTCCTAGCATTGCTTGAATGTAGGGACCAGTGATGCAATGATTGTTTCTTTTTAATTAAGATAGGTATTGTTTCTTTTCAGTTATATAGCTGAATCACTGTGTATATATCGTAATCATTGTGTATCTTAGACAATAATGAACCTCTAGTAAAAGTCTCATTTACCTAATATGAATCCAAAAGAATCCACAGTGATTATTGAGTAGTCTGTGTCAGTGAGGCAGGCTGTAAAACAAGGTCAGAACACTGTGTTTAATAGATCTCAGAACAGATGTCCTTCTGAAGGACAGAAAGCTGGCTCTTCCAAAAGTACTTTGGAGCCAAACTCTCTTGCTCATAACCCACTGCTCAACGTTACTGAATCCTATGAATCTTTTAGCTGAACAACCCTTAACCTCAAACACAATTATACCCCGTAAGGATAATTTAATATATCCTAGAAGGTCCTAAACAACCCAACCTTCGGTATAATTGGACTTCCTAAAGGCTCCTTTAATACTCTTTTACCACTTTTTAATATTTATAATACTTACATCACTTAATCGTGTCGAATGACTGCCACTTATTTGACTTAACTGTAACTATCTAATACTATAACTGTATGACTCCAATCAGGTAACCAGTTCTTATGCGCTTTTCAGTTCTCTGCAAAATGATAGTTTATTATTGATTCTCAGTTGATTGTTCTCCACCTAGAACTTAACGGTTAAGCGGACTATAACTGCCCAAATTAAATTAAATTAAACTTTCAAGAGAACCTGAGTGACAAAAGAGAAACCTCAAGTGGCTTCCCGTCACCTAACCCAAATTATATAGTTAGAAGCAGCCGCGCAGGTTTACAACTCCAAAATCAATATCTTGATCAGAAAAATTTTGTAAAAACACAACAGCATCACTGCTAGCTTTTTACTAGCATGCAGCTTTAGTAAAAGGGTCCCTTAGTGCATAACTTCTATAGCGAGCAAAGACACACCAGGAGCAGAGAATCTCGCGAAATACTTCAATGAGAAAATCGTACAATTGCGACTTAAAATACCTGCCAGTACCATCGACTATGCCGTACTCCTTGACTGTCTAGATCCAGATCCTCGTGTATACCCAGCAGACAGAACCTGGACCAACTTTGAGATATTTTCGGAGGATCTCATCTCCCAAACGCTCAAAAGATTCGCCAAATCTCATTGCAAATTATACATATGCCCAAATAGCCTTATGGCATCTGCCCCTCAACAATTTATAACAGACCTAACGAATCACGTGAACTACATGTTACGAAATGGACTCTTCCCGAAGGAGAAAGGAAACATTCTACTCACCCCCATACCCAAAGACGCAAAGAAAAGTGCTAGTGAAATAACCAACTACAGGCCAGTAGAATCCATTCCCTTAATAACCAAACTAACGGAAGGGATGGTGACCAAACAACTCACCAACTATTTAAACAAATTCTCAATATTACACGATTCCCAGTCAGGATTTTGGTCTAACCACAGTACTGAAACAGTACTAGTTACTCTCATGAATAAATTCAAACAAATGATTGCAACTGGCAAGAACATACTACTTCTACAATTTGATATGTCAAGCGCCTTCGACATGGTTGATCATGGAATACTACTACATATCCTCGAGTACTTCGGAATTGGAGGAAACGTTCTCAATTGGTTCAAGGGGTTCCTAACCACACGATCATACCAAGTGACAACTAATTTGACTACATCAGCCACTTAGATACCTGAATGTGGAGTTCCACAGGGATCCCCCCCTCTCACTGACATTCAACTTAATGATGATACCCTTGGCCAAACTACTATCAAACCAAAACCTCAACCCATACATATACGCAGACGACGTAACGATCTACATCCCATTTAAACAAGATTTAAAGGAAATTTCCAATGACATCAACCAAAGCCTATATATCATGCATACATGGGCTGATGCATTTCAGCTGAAACTCAATGCAGAAAAAACCCAATGCCTAATACTCACTTCTCAACATAACACAAACAAATTCACCACCATTAACACACCAAAACTGAATCTTCCAATTTCGGACCCCCTAAAAATTCTTGGAGTTACCATTGATCGACACCTAACACTTGAGAGTCACTTGAAAAACACAACCAAGAAAATGCTCCACTCAATGTGAAAATTAAAAACAGTAAGACCTTTCTTCCCGAGGACCGTTTTCCGCAACCTAGTACAATCGATGGTACTCAGTCATCTAGACTCCTCGGGAGCTTGGTCGAGATTGGGTGGCAGAGCCGGTGGTGGGAGGCGGGGCTGGTGGTTGGGAGGCAGGGATAGTGCTGGGCAGACTTATTCGGTCTGTTCCAGAGCCAGTGGCGGGAGGTGGGGCTGGTGGTTGGGAGGCAGGGATAGTGCTGGGCAGACTTATACGGTCTGTGCCAGACCGGTGGTGGGAGACGGGACTGGTGGTTGGGAGGCGGGGATAGTGCCAGAGCCGGTGGTGGGAGGCAGGGATAGTGCTGGGCAGACTTATTCGGTCTGTGCCAGAGCCGGTGGCGGGAGGCGGGGCTGGTGGTTGGGAGGCGGGGATAGTGCTGGGCAGACTTATACGGTCTGTGCCCTGAAGAGCACAGGTACAAATCAAAGTAGGGTATACACAAAAAGTAGCACATATGAGTTATCTTGTTGGGCAGACTGGATGGACCGTGCAGGTCTTTTTCTGCCGTCATCTACTATGTTACTATGTTACTCTATGCTGGCTGCAAAGAGCATATAATCAAGAAACTTCAGACAGCTCAGAACACTGCAGCTAGACTCATATTCGGTAAAACAAAATATGAAAGCGCTAAACCCCTACGAGAAAAGCTACACTGGCTCCCACTCAAAGAACGCATCACGTTTAAAATATGTACCTTAGTTCACAAAATCATTCACGGAGATGCCCCAGCCTACATGTCAGACCTGATAGACCTACCACCCAGGAATGCGAAAAAATCTCCCCGCACATTCCTTAATCTTCACTTCCCCAACTGTAAAGGTCTAAAATACAAGCTAACGCATGCATCAACCTTTTCCTATTTGAGCACACAATTCTGGAACGCGCTGCCACGCAACCTAAAAACGATCTATGAACTAACTAACTTCCGCAAACTACTGAAGACCCATCTCTTTAACAAGGCATACCAAAAAGATCAACGAACATAGTAACATAGTAGATGACGGCAGAAAAAGACCTGCACGGTCCATCCAGTCTGCCCAAGACAAACTCATATGTGTATACCCTACCTTGAATTTGCACCTGTCCCTTTCAGGGCACAGACCATGCAAGTCTGCCCAGCAGTATTTCCCGCCTCCCAACCACCAGTCCCGCCTCCCATCACCGGCTCCGGCACAGACCGTACAAGTCTGCCCTCCCCTATCCTCGCCTCCCAACCACCACCCCCTCTTCCCCCCACCTGCTCCGCCACCCAATTTCAGCTAAGCTTCTGAGGATCTATTCCTTCTGCACAGGATTCCTCTATGCATATCCCACGCATGTTTGAACTCCGTTACCGTTTTCATCTCCACCACCTCCCGTGGGAGGGCATTCCAAGCGTCCAGCACCCTCTCCGTGAAAAAATACTTCCTGATATCTTTCCTGAGTCTGCCCCCCTTCAATCTCATTTCATGTCCTCTCGTTCTACCGCCTTCCCATCTCCGGAAAAGATTTGTTTGCGGATTAATACCTTTCAAATATTTGAACGTCTGTATCATATCACCCCTGTTCCTCCTTTCCTCCAGGGTGTACATGTTCAGGTCAGCAAGCCTCTCTTCATACGTCTTGGAACGTAAATCCCATACCATCCTCGTAGCTTTTCTTTGCACCGCTTCCACTTTTTTAACATCCTTCGCAAGATACGGCCTCCAAAACTGAACACAATACTCCAGGTGGGGCCTCACCAACGTCTTATACAGGGGCATTAAAACCTCCTTTCTTCTGCTGGTCACTCCTCTCTCTATACAGCCTAGAAATCTTCTAGCTACTGCCACCGCCTTGTCGCACTGTTTCGTCGCCTTCAGGTCCTCAGATACTATCACCCCAAGATCCCTCTCCCCGTCCGTGCCTATCAGACTCTCCCCGCCTAACACATACGTCTCCCTTGGATTTCTACTCCCTAAGTGCATCACTTTGCATTTCTTCGCATTGAATTTTAATTGCCAAATGTTAGACCATTCTTCTAGCTTCTTCAGATCTTTTTTCATGTTTTCCACACCCTCCGGGGTGTCCACTCTGTTGGAAATCTTGGTGTCATCCGCAAAAAGGCAAACTTTACCTTGTAACCCTTCGGCAATGTCACTCACAAATATATTGAACAGAATGGGCCCCAGCACTGATCCCTGAGGCACTCCACTACTCACCTTTCCCTCCTCCGAGCAAACTCCATTCACCACCACCCTCTGGCGTCTGTCCGTCAACCAGTTCCTAATCCAGTTCACCACTTCGGGTCCTATCTTCAGCCCTTCTAGTTTATTCAAGAGCCTCCTGTGGGGAACCGTGTCGAAAGCCTTGCTGAAATCTAAGTAGATGACGTCCATAGCACGTCCTTGATTTAATTCTCCTGTCACCCAGTCAAAGAATTCAATGAGATTCGTTTGGCACGATTTCCCTTTGGTGAAACCATGTTGTCTCGGATCTTGCAACTTATTGGCTTCCAGGAAATTCACTATCCTTTCCTTCAGCATGGCTTCCATTACTTTTCCAATAACCGAAGTGAGGCTTACCGGCCTGTAGTTTCCAGCTTCTTCCCTATCCCCACTTTTGTGAAGAGGGCCCACCTCCGCCATTCTCCAATCCCTCGGAACCTCTCCCGTCTCCAAGGATTTATTAAACAAATCTTTAAGAGGACCCGCCAGGACCTCTCTGAGCTCCCTAAATATTCTGGGGTGGATCTCGTCCGGTCCCATGGCTTTGTCCACCTTTAGCTTTCCAAGTTGTTGATACACACTCTCTTCCGTGAACGGTGCTATATCCATTCCATTCTCAGGTGTACTTTTGCCAGTCCCTCACGGTCCTTCTCCAGGATTTTCTTCAGTGAAAACCGAACAAAAGTAGCTATTTAGTAAATTGGCTTTTTCTTCATCATTATCTACATAGCGGTTCGCTGTATCTTTTAGTCTCACAATTCCCTTTTTAGTCCTTCTTCTTTCACTAATATACCTGAAGAAATTTTTGTCGCCCCTCCTTACATTTCTAGCCATTTGTTCTTCCGCTTGCGCCTTCGCCAGACGTACCTCTCTCTTGGCTTCTTTCAGTTTCATCCGGTATTCCTCCCCGTGTTCCTCTTCTTGAGATTTTCTATATTTCTGGAACGCCAACTCTTTAGCCTTTATTTTCTCAGCCACTTGCTTGGAGAACCATATCGGTTTCCTTTTCCTCTTGCTTTTATTTACTCTCCTTACATAAAGGTCTGTGGCCCTATTTATTGCTTCTTTCAGCCTGGACCACTGCCCTTCCACTTCCTGTTCGTCCTCCCATCCCATCATCTCCTTCCTCAGGTATTCCCCCATTTTACTAAAGTCAGCACGCTTGAAATCCAGGACTTTGAGTTTAGAGTGGCCGCCCTCCACTTCAGCCGTTATATCAAACCAAACTGTTTGATGGTCACTGTTTCCCAGATGTGCACACACTCGCACATTTGACACACTATCCCCATTTGTGAGCACCAGATCCAGCATCGCTCCCTCCCTCGTGGGTTCCGTCACCATCTGTCTGAGCAGAGCACTTTGGAAAGCATCCACGATCTCTCTACTTCTTTCTGATTTGGCAGACGGAACCTTCCAATCTACATCCGGCAGATTGAAATCTCCCATCAACAGAACCTCTTTTTTTTTCCTAATTTTTGAATATCTGCAATCAGATCTTTATCTAGTTCCTCTAATTGTGTGGGGGGGGGGGTCTGTAGACAACACCCACGTGGACAGAAGTTCTATCCTCTCTTTTTAAGGTGATCCATATCGCTTCTTCTTTTCCCCAGGTCCCTGTCATTTCAGTCGCCATGATATCATTCCTCACATACAGAGCTACTCCTCCACCTTTAGGACCTTCTCTATCCTTCCTAAATAGATTATAGCCTGGTATGCATCCCATTTGTGGGAACTGTTGAGCCACGTCTCTGTGATTGCAACAACATCTAAGTCTGCTTCCACCATCAGGGGTTGAAGGTCATGAACTTTATTGCTTAGACTATGAGCATTTGTGGCCCCTATTCAGAGCTCAACCCTTACCTCCTGCTGTGTAATGATTAAGTCCCAAGTGCCAGCTAACTACTGTGTTAAGGCAATTCTCTGGGTGGGACCAGAATTTTCAAATGATTTAACTTCCAAATTTGCCCTAGAATATAAAAAATAAGCTTTCCTTGTTGTAATATAAATCCAGATATTCCCAATAATTATATCAGTTTCAACAATGTAAAATGCACTTTAGAGCCCCAATACAATACAGCCTCCCTCTCAGAGCTTGGTAGGAAGAGAAAAAGAAAGAAAAATAAGAGGTTTCACAGGGCAAAAATTAATTAAGCACTAAGCTTTAAATTAAAGAGAATATCAGGAATCTCACCTTAGCCAGCAAGTTGAGAAGTTTGGAATTTAAAAGGTCCAAATTTGTTATACTTTGGAGGAGTTTGCTTCAGGTACAGAGAGGTCAGCACCTGAGCAAAAGTTAGAAATGGTTTGACCCCTATTCAGAGCTCAACCCTTACCTCCTGCTGTGTAATGATTAAGTCCCAAGTGCCAGCTAACTACTGTGTTAAGGCAATTCTCTGGGTGGGACCAGAATTTTCAAATGATTTAACTTCCAAATTTGCCCTTAGCCAGCAAGTTGAGAAGTTTGGAATTTAAAAGGTCCAAATTTGTTATACTTTGGAGGAGTTTGCTTCAGGTACAGAGAGGTCAGCACCTGAGCAAAGGTTAGAAATGGTTTGACCCCTATTCAGAGCTCAACCCTTAACTCCTGCTGTGTAATGATTGTGTAATCATTGTGTAATGATGTGAACTCCTACACATATGTCCAGAATTGTCTTGCAGTATTTGCTTGTTACACTACTGCCATGTTTTGTCATTATCATGCTGCCCAAAATCCTTCTGTAATACTAAATGTCTATTTTCTTATGTATTTCCATCATTCATGATGTATTGTAAGCCACATTGAGCCTGCAAAGAGGTGGGAAAATGTGGGATACAAATGCAATAAATAAATAAATAACGGGGGCAGTGATGTACGCAGGGTATGGGCAGGTCACGGGTGTTCCGATTATGCATGCTGTTTATAGAAGTCTGTCTCACGTACAACTGCCACATTTAGGTACGATCATTTCTACCTCCCGTAGAGCAGACATAAGTGGTAACGCCCGACTTTAGGCGCAATTGCCGGCTTAGACTAGAATTCTGTAATGGTTTATGCGCACAGATGCGCCATTACAGGATACTGGCCTGGTACAGAAGTCTTTGGTGCCTAATTTCTAGTGTCCTTTGCAGATTCCACCCCCCCCCCCCCCCATAGAGTCATAGGTTCCTGCAGGTAAAATCAATTTTGGATGCGGGTTTTTTAGACCTGTGCTGAGGAAGTGTACATTCAGCTCTGAATGGAGGAAGGGTATAAATAGATCAGGCAGCTAGAAAAATGTGACAAAGCACTTTGAGTTCGTAGGAATGAGTTCAAATGATAGCGGGATGGGGTGAAGGTGGGTGCAGAAGTCAGGCAAAGACTTAATTGAACTCCTCCACAGAGGGATTAAAGCAACACTTAACTGTATCCAACTGGACACAGGTCCTGCCATGCTGATTACCCTCTGGATTAAATAAAAGGGAGTACAGCGCTTGGGTTCCTTAGAACCAGGAATCGGATCCTGAGCACAGAGTCTGTGCCTTAGCCAAGAACATCCCCATTCTTAGAATCGTTCTCGTAGTCCTGTTCTGGGAACCGCTCCTCACCGGTCTGGTTTGGATGATAATAATAATAAAACGTTATTTATAGCCCGCTATATCTCAACAATCTAAGCAGGGAACATAACTCGTTGCCTAATCCTGAGTGGCAGTGAGATGATCCTCTGTAAGGGGGGTTGGAAATACTGGGCTAGCTAGTATTTTGGGAGGGGTTGGTCATGTTAGCTACAAGCAGTGGTATGCTGGAGTGTTATGTTTTTAAGAATTTGGGGAGCCAGTTGTCGTAGGAGGTGATTCTGTGGGTGCTTGAGCACCCCCAATATTGAGAAAATTCCTTGTATGTGTCCAGGGAGGGATTATTTCCATTAGGATTAGCACCCCTAATAATTTTGAAAAGTCGGCTCCTATGCCAGTTGTTAAAGTAGGCTCCCTGTAGCTATTTTAACAACCGGCTCCCAAAATTGTCCTGAACTCCCTTTTACTTTGCCAAGCCTGCCAACCCAATAAATAGACTGCCGCCAATCCCTCTTACACATTTCCAGCTCTGAGCATCATGCCAGGACTTCTTGTGCATGCTCGAAGCCAGAAACATGAGGGCAGATAAAAGCCAAATGGCCCTGTAACCCCTAACTCTTCCTTTTCCTAAGCGATCCCACATGCTTATCCCATGCCTTTTTCAATTCTGACACAGTCCTCAACTCCACTACCTCCAGCAGGAGGCCATTCCATGCCTCCACCACCCCTTCTGTAAAATAATACTTTCTTAGATTACTCCTAAGCCTATTCGCTCTTAACTTCATCGTATGCCCCTCGTTCATTGGAAAAAGGCTCTCTTCCTGTACATAAATGCCCTTGAGATATTTAAATGTCTCTATCGTGTCTCCTGTTTTCCAGTGTATACTTGTTGAGGTTCATAAGCCTGTCCCTATATTTTTTGTGTTCAACAAGCACTGGGAAGTGGCGGCAGTCCATTTATTTGGATGGTGGGGCTCGGCATCTCGATCAGCAAAGGTATGCCTAGCACACCCGTACGGGGGAGGGGGGAGAGAAATGCATTGCCCCCACCCACCCACTCACGCACCCTGTAGGGCTGGCTATGCCCAGAGAGAGAACCCGGTATTAAAAATTTACCAGCACAGCACTGGCTTGAAGTTCCTTTTTTTTTTTTTAAGCATAAAAATAAGGATCCAAGTTTTTTAAAATGCTTGATATGCAACCATCTAGGCAGCTTAAAATATATTTAAATATAATAGATGAATTATTAACAGAGAAATTATGAGAGTTCCAGTCTGAAAATAGGTGAAGGAAGAGGTGCGGAGAGAATAACTGTGTTCCATCCAGATCCAGCCAGCAGTAGCACCGAGCCGTTCTAGTAGCTGGTAAACCTGTTTGGGGAAACCACTTAAGGTTAGGCGATTTGATGAGGAAGTGGAGAGAGACACAGTGGAAAGTGAATTTGAGGTGCCTTCTCTGTCCACCTACTTTGCTTCACTGAGAGCCCTCCTCAGATGCTGAAGTAGGTGTTAAGATTATGAGGGAGGGGTGTGAGCAATTCAGGAGGCTTGGGCAGACTATTAGCCAATCACAGGGCTTCTTTGAAAATACTTAATGACATCACAGTGTGCTCTGAGAGGCTTGGGCAGACTCTTAGCCAATCACAGGTCATCTTTGAAAATACTTAATGACATCACAGTGTGCTCTAACCTCACTCAGATGATGACTGAACTGGCCCATTTCCCAGTAGAGAGCAGATCCCAGTACTGATGAAAATCCATTGATAAAGGACTTTTAAAGTACACATAGAGGGGCATAATCGAACAGAAACGCCTATCTCCATGGGCGTTAATCTCCGAGAACGGGTCCGTGAAGGGGCGGAGTGAACCGTATTTTCAAAAAAAAATAGACGCCCATGTTTTATTCGCCAAGGTGTGAGCTGGGCGTTTTTGCTTTTCAGCGATAATGGAAAATGAAATCGCCCAGCTCAAAAACGAATAAATCCAAGGCATTTGTTCGTGGGAGGGGCCAGGATTCGTAGTGCACTGGTCCCCCTCACATGCCAGGACACCAACCGGGCACCCTAGGGGGCACTTTTACAAAAACAAAAAAAAAGGTAAAAGAGCTCCCAGGTGCATAGCACCCTTCCCTTGGGTGTTGAGCCCCCCAAATCCCCCTCAAAACCCACTGCCCACAAGTCTACACCATTACTATAGCCCTAAGAGGTGAAGGGGGGCACCTACATGTGGGTACAGTGGGTTTGGGGGGGTTGGACGACTAAGCATTAAGCAGCACAATTGTAACAGGTAGGGGGGGGATGGGCCTGGGTCCACCTGCCTGACGTCCACTGCACCCCCTAACAACTGCTCCAGGGACCTGCATACTGCTGCTTGGGAGGAGGGTATGACATTTGAGGGTGAAAGTAAAAAGTTGTGAAACATCATTTTTTTGTGGTGGGAGGGGGTTAGTGACCACTGGGGGAGTCAGGGGAGGTCATCCCCGACTCCCTCTGGGGGTCATCTGGTCATTTAGGGCACTTTTTGGGGCCTTATTCGTGAAAAAACAGGGTCCAGGAAAAGTGCCCTAAATTCTAGCTACAAACGCATCCATTATCGGCGAAAGGCGCCCATCTCTGTTCGGGTGATAACCACGCCCCAGTTCCGCCTTCACCACGCCTCCGACACGCCCCCATCAACTTTGTCCGCATCCGCGACGGAGTGCAGTTGAAAGCGTCCAAGGTTCGGCTTTCGATTATACCGCTTTATTTGTTTTTGTGAGAAAAACGCCCATCTCCCGATTTAGGTCGGAACTTGGGCGTTTTTCTCGTTCGATTATAAGCTGGATAGGGATCTGCAGAGTCTCCTTTTTTTTCTGCCATTTGCCATTAGGAAAGGAAAGTTTTGGAACATGAAAAGGCTGACCTGGGAACCGGGGGAAGTTGAGTGAAATGGATGAACACTGTGAAAGTTCTTGGGGGTCTGGTTGGGCCCCTGGGTTTTCCGGTGTGCAGGGAACCTACCTGATAGAGGAGGGTATCCAGCATGCTGACACTAAACACCCGGCCGGCAGCGAAGGGCAGCCGGAACATGAAGAGCAGGTTGGAGTCCTTGTCACGTTCCTTCTGTCAGCAGCAGAAAGCAGAAATGTCAGGTGACAACCCAACCACCCTCACAGTTCCCGTCCAGCTCTTATCAGGGGACTGACAGGGACCTCCTCTCACCTTCCCCATCCGGCTCTCATCAGGGGATCAACATGCACCCCTCTGACCTTTCCCATTTGGCTCTCTTCAGGTGATCAATATTCATGTTTCCCACCTGGCTCTCATCAGGGGCCAACATGGATCTCCTCTCACTTTCTCCATCAGGAGATCAACATGCACCCCCCTCTTACCTTCATTCGGCTCTCATCAGGAGATCAATGGGCACCCCTCTCATATTCCTCATCCAGATCTCATCCGGGTATCAACATGCATCTCCTCTCTTCTTCCCCATTCAGCTCTCATCAGGGAACCAGCATACACCTCTTTTTGCTTCCCTGTCTGGCTCTCATCATGGAATTATTTCTCTCTATCCAGCTCTTATCAGGGACCGTCATGCCATATTTCTCCTCCCTACCCCTTCTGGCTGCCATAAGCCATCACGCATGATCTTTCTTCTCACTCTTTGCAATAAGGAGATATTGCACAGCCTCTCATCATGCCTTCCTCTCTGTCTCTTATCAGGGACCCTTCATGCACACGCATCCGCCCCTCACAATTCACCCTGGGTCCCTATGACCTCACCGTGGCCGGTTAAACCCAGAAAGCTTTGATCAGGCTGCACTCGGAGCCTCAGTGTGAGGATATTAAAGTAGCTCCAGTCCCTACGGGCTTCTGTCTGCCAACCTACCTTTTCCAGCTTGGACAAAGCCACTGCATATCGGTCCTTGGCCTTAAACTGCATGAAGCGCATGTTGGCCGGATGTGTGAGCTCCGTAATGATATTCAGCCCTGGAAAGAGTCTGCAGCAAGGAGACAAGAGAACAGAGATTGTCACAGAGAGAGAGAATGCTCTACAGCAACTGACACACCGTCCCTAGCACCCTCTCACCTGTGGCCGGCCCACTGCTTCCTGTCTCTCATCTGTTACCTGGTTAGTTTATTAGTACTACTACTACTACTTATCATTTCTAAAGCGCTACTACTCAAAAAACTCCAAACAGCCCAGAACACAGCAGCCAGACTCATATTTGGAAAATCAAAATACGAGAGTGCAAAACCCCTACGAGAGAAGCTACACTGGCTCCCACTCAAAGAACGCATCACGTTCAAAGTATGTACCCTAGTACATAAGATCATCCATGGCGATGCCCCAGCCTATATGTCAGACTTGATAGACCTACCATCCAGGAATGCTATAAGATCTTCTCGCACATTCCTTAATCTTCATTTCCCCAACTGTAAAGGTCTAAAGTACAAATTAATGCACGCATCAACCTTTTCTTATACGAGCGCACAGTTCTGGAATGCATTGCCACGTAACCTGAAAGCGGTCTATGAACTGACCAACTTCCGGAAACTACTAAAGACCCATCTCTTCGACAAGACCTATCACAAAAACCAAGTCATGTGAAACTCCTACATATACCCTGAATGTAAATGAATGCCTTCTGTTTTCACTATTATGTATTCTATTACCATGCAACCCAAATCCTCTGTAACACCAAATGTCTACTCTCTTCTCATTTCCACTATCCATGATGTATTGTAAGCCACATTGAGCCTGCAAAGAGGTGGGAAAATGTGGGCTACAAGTGCAATAAATTAAATAAATAAATAAATAAATACTAGACGTACACAGCACTGAACACTTGAACATGAAGAGACAGTCCCTGCTCAACAGAGCTTACAATCTAATTAGGACAGACAAACAGGACAAATAAGAGATAAGGGAATATTAATAGGTAAGAGAGTAAGAAGAGTTAGAGAGTAAGGCAACTAATTTAAAGAAAGTTGCAAATGAGGTCAGAGAGATGGTTAACATATAGATAGGTAAGAGTAAGAGGAATGAGAAAAGAACAGAATAGAAAGAAGGGGGATATACTTAACATGTTGAGACATTAGCAGTCTAACATTATATATTGATCTTTGCAAAGCAAGAATTTCTCTTTGGCCTCAGAGTATCATGAGATGAAGTGTTTGTAGGCATTTATTTTCCTACAGAGCAATGCAAATGATAGAAAGACCATCCAATCCATGTAGCTTGCTCAGTTATTCTGCCTACATTGCTAAGGATACACTCCTTCCATGAGACAAGATTATTGTACCTGAAGAGAGTTTGAACGTTCACGATGGTTTTTGCGTCCGCCATGTAATCTTCCTCCGCAATCATGGAGCTTTCCTTATCCACGACCACCATGTTGGCGGCAAAAGAAACTCCACAGCAGAGGAGATCGTCGAGGCTGTGACATTGAGGAAGGAAGGGACAGAGAAACAGTCAAAACCGGGAATTTCCCCTAAGACTGCGGGGGCAGGGAAGGATTTGAATTTGATATCATTTGCCTCTTTACAAGTTCAGGTGGAGTAACGGGTGCACAAGTTATTTCCCTGCCGAAACTGTCGTACAAGAAGTCAAATTTGGGAATCTTTCTTCCTAAAATTCCACTAAGAGGTCTTTGCACTAAACCTCGTTAAGGCCTAATGCACACTTAGACCCCCTTTTCTCATGTTTTTACCACGCGCTAAAATTGGACGCACGCTAAATGTTACAGACGCCAATGCATTCCTATGGGCATCTCTAATGTTTAGCAAGCACTAAAAATGTGAACGCACCTAAGTAAATGATCCCCTTAATGCAGGGAAAAAGGCCTACCACAAACCACGTTAAAGCATTTTGTGGTAAAAATTTCCCTTCAGCTTGTGTGAATTACACGTTATTTTTTTTTTGGGGGGGGGGGGGGGGAAACGTATCGTCTACCTAGTGCTTTCACATTAGCACATGCTGACTGGCTAACGCAGAGTTAACGCGGAAGCACTTATAGGAGGGGGTAAGGACTCCTGCGTTAACTTTTTACAGTACTGCATGCTAGTCTGGAAAAAATGTGTTGAAAAAGCCTGTAATTAAGCCAGTTGAATCTGGACAGAGCACAGGGAAAGCCACGGCTTAGTAAACAATCCCTAAGGCAGACAGAGAACTTTGTAACTTTTATGAGGGTGAGTTAAGCAGTACACCTTGACTATGAAAATGAGCATTCTTGGGTTCTAATCCCCAGCTCTGTCACTGACTTTGGCTCCTGGGCTTCAGTTCTGTGTCACTAATACCTTGTGGACCTTGCTGTATTGGCAGCATGTCACCATGTCCTGTGCCCACCCAAATCTGTCTTTTTAAACCTGTCTGTCCTAGAACTGTGGAGGTTTCTTGCAGGGGGTTACAGGCACTCACTTGTCGATAGAGCCCACCATGTAGTACACGAGGGGGAACCAGCAGATTGCTTCCAGGAAGTGGGGGTCTGGCCTGGAAGAAAAGCAGCGGTCCTTACAGAGGTGTTAATGCACGAACCCAAGCCACTGCAACTATTGAACCCCCCCTTAACACCCTGTAAAAATGACACCCCTGAGCACCATGTAAAAATAACACCCCATCAGAACCCTGTAAAAATAACGTCCTCTGCAACCCTGTGTACCCTCTCAGCACCCTGTAAATTTTATACCCCTTGTACCCCCTCAGCACCCTATAAAAACCACACCCCCTGCACCCCTTAACACCCTGTAAAAATGACACCCCCTGAGCACCCTGTAAAAATAACACCCCATCAGAACCTTGTAAAAATAACACCCTCTCAACACCCAGTAAAAATAACACCCCCTCAGCATCCTGTTAAAATCATACCCCCTTAACACCCTGCAAAACTCACACCCCATCAGAATGCTATAAAAATGACACCCCCTCAATACCCTGTAAAAATCACCCCCCCCCCGCAACCCTGTGTACCCTCTTAGCACCCTGTAAATTTTATACCCCTTGTACCCCCCTCAGCACCCTATAAAAACCACACCCCCTGCACCCCCTTAACACCCTGTAAAAATTACACCCCATGTACCCTGTCAGTACCCTGCAAAAAGTTGTTCCCCTGTACTTTCTTGGTACCCTGTAACAATTCCAGCCCTCTTGGTATCCTGTGGCTCAATTTTACCTTCACAGTACTGGGCAGTGAGATGTGGGTGTATTAGGGGAGGGGGTTCTCGCACTCTTACATGTTTTCCAGGAGTAGAATAATGGGATTCAGCTCCTTCTTGGGCCGGTAATATGCCCGTAGTGGGACAATGAAGTTGTACAGGCCGTTCCCAGCTCTTTCTGCCGACACAATGATAATCTTGTTCTTGAAGTGATACGCCCGAGCATCCTCGAATTGGTAGTGATGGCAGCCCTGAGGTGGGGGGAGGGGGGGAAGGAAAGGAGAGAGCACTGAGGGGACATATTCACATCACTCGCAGACTCCCGACAATATAGCACAGTGGTCTCGGCTCCAGCCTGGACCCCCCCCCCCCTATCACTTGTACTATAACCTTCAGCAAACCCTTAATCTCCCCATTTGACCTTCACCTTAACTTTTCTGGATACAATCTGGCACAATAAGCTCTGTGAGGAAGGGAGATTGTAATCATGTGGATTCCCTTGTGCTTATGTCCTCTCAATACATTAGTTTATACATTAGGAAAATGATGGACTGCTGAGTCTGTCTCCTGGACTTGCTCCCAGGGGTACCTGAGGTCCTGCCCTGGGCTTGCTCCCATGGATAGAAAGAACCACACACCAGTGCTGAGACAGCCTGGGAAGGGTCTGGCTGGTGATCGCAAAGTGTCAGGTCCTGCACCGTCCCGCCTCTTCCCCTTCTGCCCGCCACCTCCTCCCAATAATAGTACAGTTTGGGGGTCTTACCTACAGTGGCCACATTTTCTTGATAAGGGTGTGCTTTGGGAAGGGGAGGAAGGATGTGACAGGCAGTTCAGCCTCTGGAAAGACCCTCTTGCTTGCTTGGTGAAGACAGGGGGGGACCCATAGGGATAGGAGCAAAGGCTGAAGTGATCTCCAGTGCCAGGGACAAGAGGCACCCATACTATGCAAACTAACTCCAACGTAAATTCATTAGTGTTGAATTGGTATAACAGAGAAAAGCCCTCAGAAACCGCTGGCAAACTGCCTACGGTTTGGTGCGTGGTTATATATTGCTCAAATTATAATTTACGCCTTCAACTCAATTTCAGCGTATAATGAGCACTCCGTTCCTGATGAAGCCGTGGTCTTAGGTGAAACGGTGATCTCCGTAGAACGGATAATGAAGAGTGCTTGAATTCAGTTTAAGCTAAGTCCTTTTCTTTTTTATGCTGAATTGATTCAGGCTATTAGTGGGGCCTGTTTCTCTAAAACTACTGCTATCAGTTAACACATTTTGTTGAGGCTTCTTTAAAATAATTTAGCCCAGGGTTGACAGAGTTTTTTGCCCAGTGATAGAAACGCTGTGTGAGTTATAATTTGAGCAATATATAACCATGCACCAAACCGTAGGCAGTTTGCCAGCGGTTTCTGAGGGCTTTTCTCTGTTATACCAATTCAACACTAATGAATTTACGTTGGAGTTAGTTTGCATAGTATTGATTTACATGGTTTTGCTCCGACACTGCAAGTTGTTCTAGTAATTATCTGACAAGAGGCACCCATCCAAGTACAGGGACAGGATGACATTTGGGTCCCAGAGACAAGGTTTTACCTTGTCGAGCCTCAGACAACAGAACGGAATCTTCTCCTGCACAAGGTGGCAGAGGGTCGGCGAGCTGCCAATATAGGGAGTGTTGGTGGGGTAGCCTTTTACCCAGCTGAAAAAGGAACAGAGAATGGGTTTAAACCAGTGCCCCACGCACAGCCAAAACACAAGACCCTGCCAGGCTTCCCCATGCCCCACGTACTAATGTATGAGATGAGATTGATTCTATTCCTCTGACCTAAATGAATGAATGAATTGGGGAGGTGGAGGTGGGGGAAATAAACAGACTTTAGCTACTGTATACATATGCCAGAGTTGATGGGAGCCTGTCCAAGCAGGAAAAAGAGACCAGTGAAGTCTGTTCTTCTTGTTCGTGTGTACCAAATCTTCAATCCTGTGAACTACTAACCAGGGGTGGGGGCAGGGTGTACACCAGGAACATTTTTCTGTGACACTGACTTTGTGTGGCATGATCGAGTCTGTGCCAGCAGGAATTATATTGCCACAGACTCGGCATCCTGAAAGCATAGTGGGGAGAGGGTGAGGCGGATTATAGATGAGGGTTGTCATGCTAGAGATCCTGGATTTTGACACCACTGCAGGGAAAAGGTGATTGGCAGGAAATCAAAGGTTTCATGTTCTCTTCCTTCCCTTTCTTTCCCCATCTTTAGCTTCTCAGTTTGTCATTTCTGTTTACTTCTGTCAGATGAGGCTTCTTGTTGCTTTCCTTCCTGAATTCAAGTCCCACGCTAATGCGAGATTTCTGACAGGTAGCTGGGCTTCTGGCCAACTCAGCCATCCAACTACTTTTGATCAGTAAATGAGTACCCAGCCTTAGCTGGGGGTGTAAAGGTGACTGAGGAAGGCAATAGGCAAAATCGCTCTGCTAACAGTTTGCCAAGAAACCATCACTCAGCTGGTCGATGAGTACGTAGGCTAAGCCGGTTTGAGGGTAAAGATGGCCAGGGAAGGCAAAGGGAAACCATGCTGCTAATAGTCTGCCAAGAATCCATCATAGTAACATAGTAGATAAAGACCTGTACGGTCCATCCCGTCTGCCCAACAAGATAAACTCATTGCATAGGGTATGATGTGATACTACTTGATCTTGTTTTGTCCTTGTCTTTTTCAGGGCACAGATCGTACAAGTCTGCCCGGCACCGGCCTTGTTCTACCAACTACTGAAGTCATGGAAGCCTTCACTGCATACAAATCTCTCTCGTGAATATTCATTGTGGGTATCCTAAAACCCGACTGCTCACTGGTTCGCTTTATCCTCTTCACTCTCCACATAGCTATTCTCAGCCTCTTTCTGGCTTCCAATTCCATTCCTAGCTTTTCTCCTTTCCCCATTATATCTGAAAAAGGTCTTGTCACCTCTCTTTGCATCTTTAGCCATTTTTTTCTCCCGCCTGCGCTTCCGCTAGCCATATTTCCCTCTTCGCTTCTTTGAGTTTAATCCGGTAATCTTTTCCATGATCCTCTTGTTGCAATCTTCTGTACTTCTTGAACAAAGCCTCTTTCGCCCTTATTTTTTCGGCCACTTCTTTGGAGAACCATATAGACTTCCTGTTTCTCTTGTTTCTGCTTACTTTCCTTGTATAAAGATCAGTTGCCATATTTATAGCAGCTTTCAGCCTGGAGCACTGCCCTTCCACTTCTCCTATGCCTACCCATGCCGTCAGCTCCTTCTTCAGGTATTCCCTCATTTTACCAAAATCAGCATGTCTGAAATCCAGTACTTTGAGTTTTATGTGTCTGCACTCTGCTTTTGCTCTTATATCAAACCATATCATGTGGGGCAGTGGGGGCGATCCGCCCCGGGTGCACACTGCAGTAGGGGTGCAGGGAGCAGCTGCGTGGCTGTCTGCTCCACTGGTTCCCTGCTCCCTCTGCTGTTACTTCCTGTGCTCCCAGCACCCCAGCAGGTAAGAAGAATGCACCTGGGGAGGGGGGGCTTGGAGGTGATGCTCCAGGGGGGGACACTGCACCCGGGGGGGGGGGTCGTGCTGCACCCGGGGGGGATGACAGATGACGCTACACTCGGGAGGGGGTGCTTGGAGGTGATGCTCCGGGGGGGGGACACTGCACCTGGCGGGGGGGTCGTGCTGCACCCAGAGGGGACGACAGACGATGCTGCAGGGCTTGGAGGTGATGCTCCGGGGGGGGGGGGGACACTTCACCCAGGGGAGGTCGTGCTGCACCCGGGGAGGACGACAGACGACGCTGAACCCGGGAGGGGTGTGTGTGTGCAGTGGCAATCCGTTCCGGGTGGCAACCAACCAAGGAACGCCACTGATGTGATGATCACTGTTACCTAGATGGCATTGGAAACACTTCCTCCATTCGTAAGAACTAGATCCAGCATCGACCCTTCCCTCGTGAGTTCTGTCACCAGTTGTCTGAGCAAAGCACCATTGACAGGCATCCACAATCTCTCAGCTTCTTTGTGATTCTGCCGGCGAGACGTTCCGGTCCACATCAGGCAAGTTGAAACCTTCCAGTAACAGTGCCTCGCCTTTCATTCCAAGCTTATGGATATCTTCAATCAGATCCTTCTCCAGTTTCTCCATTTGTGCCGGAGGTCTGTAGATAACCCCCATGTGGATACAGGTTCCATCTTTTTCCTTTCCCCAGGTTCTGTACATTCAGCTGCTCTGATATTATTTTTCACATACAGTATCACGCCTCCACCTCTTCGGCCCTCCCTATCCTTCCTAAAAAGATTTATAGCCCGGTAGGGTTGCATTGAATCATGTCTTTGTAATAGTAACGGTATCCAAGTCTTCCTCAAACATCAAGGCTTGCAAATCTTGAACCTTTTTACATAGACTACGAGCATTTGTGCTCATTGCTTTCCATGTGTTATTAAAAGGGGCATTTCCGATATGACATCTAAATCCGATGTTGGATGTTTTGCCAAAATCATCCAAAAATCAAGTGGCGAACATAGCCATTTTGGAACCAGAAAAAAGGTCTATCTTTTTGTTTTGAAAATGGCCATTTCTTAAACATTTTGTGCCCAGTGTGGTTTTATTTTGTGACTGTTTTTGAAAAGAAAAAAAAAAGTCCAAGGGAAAAACACAGAAAAACAAGCCATAGGGATGCCTGGGGGGGGGGGGAGGGGGTAGCATTCATGGTGGACTGGCTACACAGACATCCCAGCAGAGCAGTGGGACACCCCAGGATCAATGCAGTGGACTTCACATAAAAGCTCCCAGGTACACATCTCACCGTTACCCCCTTATATGGTATGGGGAGCCCTCCAAAACCTACCAAAAACCTACTCTATCCAACTGTACACCACTACAATAGCCCTTATGCCTGCAGGTATCACCTATATGTGGGTACAGTAGGTTTTTGGTGGGCATACCAGTTAGAGTGGGATATGGACCTAGGTTTTCTTCTCTACTGTCCACTGCACTGACCACTAGGCTACTCCAGGGACCCGATTGCTGCTCTAATAGGATTGGCCATAACATCTGAAGGTGTCATAGACTCTGGTATGTACTGTTTCTTTCACATCTTTGGGGGGGGGGGGGGGTAGGCGGTCAGTGATCACTGGGGGAGTAAGAGGGGGGTCATGCCTTGATCCCTCCAGTGGTCATCTGGTCATTTAGAGCAGCTTTTTGTGACTTAGTTGTGATTGAAACAGGTCTAGCCCAAACATCTAACTTTTAACCCCAGACGTTTTTGCTTTGTTCCATTATGGCAGGAAAATGTCTGAGTTTTGGAAACACCCAAATCCCGCCCCTGACAAGCCCCCTTGTAATTTGGATGCACTGCAGACAAACTTGATTTGATAGAAAAACATCTTTAAAATGGGTTTGGAAAATAGTGATTTTGATATTTTGGACAAAAAAAAAAGTCCATCTGCTGCTTTGTACCACTTTCGACAATGAGCCCCTACGTGAGTTTAGATGATTTTCTGTTTAAACATTACCTTCCCCACTGCCGTCAGGTTTTTCCTGGGGCGACTTTCTGAATTTCTTTGCTTCCTTGTGTCACTCCCACCCTCTAGTTTAAAAGTCTAGAAACATACTGTCTGAATTTTCCCCCGAGGATCCTTTCTCCTGTCGCAAAAAGATGTAACCCATCATTACAGTATATATAGCCTGTTATCTTTCTCTCTACTGCCCCATCTGTCTGTGTATCTAAAACCAATTTACCCCTAGCAGTTCATTGCACTGTACACCATCATGTTTTTGAGGATTTGAGATGTGTGGTGTTACAACAAGTTTATCCTTTCAAAAGAGGAGGTGATTTTCGGAAGGGGTTACTTCAGCGGGAACAAGAATGGATTTTTTGTCTAAAGTGGCCCCTTGCATCCTCTCCCTCCTTTCCTTCCCCCTCACAAAAAAAATATACAGGGGGCTCACATTAACCCCCCAATGCCCCCCCCCAAGAATCTGAGATGCACTATGTGGGCATTAGGTGCTGCTGTTTTTCAAGATGGCAGCATGGGGACAGGGGCAAGTGGGGCATCACTCCTGACTCCCAGCACTGGAGGTGAGCAGGGAAGTTTCTAGGGGAGTCGAAGGAGGTCTGAGGTATCAAAGGGGTCAACCTGAGTTCCCAGTGTATTTTGTTGTGAGAAAGGATAGAGGGGCAAAGTGGGAGAGAAAAGTTTAAGGGGAAACCAGGGCTTTTTTTGAATTGGGGGTAGGGGACAGGAGTCGTAGTCCCGCTTGGCTTTTTTTATGTCTCCCTTCTGGTTTGTATGACTCAATCCCTGCTCAGGGCCGGTCTTAGGCAGAGGCGACAGGGGTGCCGTGCTCCTAGGGGCCCTGCATCTCTGGCACGTCTGTCCTTCTGTCTCGAAACACCTCCGTACCTTAATGTGCATCCACATTTCAGTAGAAAGCATCAGGCAGTGGCAGCGATTTTCATATCCCGTCTGCTGCCGAGCCCAGAGCCTCCTCGCTGCTGCATCCCGCCCCCTTTTGTAGTCACTTCCTGCTTCCGCAAGGGCAGGATGCAGCAGTGAGGAGGTTCTGGGCTCGGCAGCTGATGGGATATGAAAATCGCTGCTGCTCTCTACTGAAACGTGGTGGATGCACATCAAGGTACGGGGTGAGGTGGGGTTCTGAGAGCTCCTTTTAAACTCTGATAAATTATGGCTTATGGTGACGGGCAGGGGGTGTGCAGACAAGGGAGGGGGTGCACGGGTGGGGGGGGGGCCCACTGAACTGGTCTGCACAGGACCCCACAATTGCTAAGACTGGCCCTGTCCCTGCTCATGCATTGACGGGTAGGGAGATATTCTCCTTGCCATGCAGCAAACTGATCCAATTACTGCAACGGTGTTTGCTGTGCTTTGCTGACTGCACACTTTTTAATGCAGTGGTAATTTGGCAGCCAATAGTTTACTGCATCAGGAGTAAAAAAAAAAAAACACCTTTTTAGCACACACTGGAGCTTAGCATTGTTCTAACGCAGTGCTCAGTGCATCGAGATCTAACTTAGAACGGCTGGAGGATGTAATGGGGCAGTTCTACAAACTGAAGAGTAGCAAATCTCCTGGACCGGATGGTATTCATCCCAGAGTACTGATCAGGGGCGTAGGCAGACCTGCCATTTTACCCCTCTATATACATACAATATAGTTTTGGTTTTTTTTTAATGACCTGACATCTGCCCGTTTCTCTGAACCCTCTCCCCCGGTTCTACCTCAGAGCCGTTGCCCTTTGCAATTCCTATAGTCAACCTGCGCCAGCCCTGCAGGCTTCTCTCTACCACGTCCCCACCAAAAAAAACAAGAAGTGACATCATTAAGGGCAGGACATGATAGAGAGATGCCTGCAGGGCCGGCACACGATGCCTGTAGGAATAGCCGCCGGCATAGCCGCCGGCAGTAGCTCTGAGGTTGACCAGGAGAGGGGGTTCCAGAGAAAGATGAGCAGATGCCAGGCCACGAGTGGAGAAGAGGGAGAGAGAGTAGTGAGGTGCCACCACTGAAGAGTTTTGGGGGCCACATGGGCTGCTGACTGGGTGGGCCTGAGGCAAGAATGGGTGGGCCTGTGCCCATCTAGGCCCACCCTTAGCTACGCCACTGGTACTGATAGAACTGAAAAATGAGCTTGCAGAGCTATTGTTAGAAATATGTAATTTATCCTTAAAATTGAGCGTGGTACCGGAAGATTGGAGGGTGGCCAATGTAACGCTGATTTGTTTTAAAAGGTTCCAGAGGAGATCCGGGAAATTATAGACCAGTGAGTCTGACGTCGGTGACGGGCAAAATGGTAGAGACTATTATTAAGAACAAAATTACAGAGCATATTCAAAAGCATTGATTAATGAGACAAAGTCAACATGGATTTAGTGAAGGGAAATCTTGACTCACCAATCTACTACATATTTCTTTAAAGGGGTGAACAAACGTGGATAAAGGGGAGCCGGTTGATATTGTGTATCTGGATTTTCAGAAGGCATTTGACAAAGTACCTCATGAAAGACTCCAGAGGAAATTGGAGAGTCATGGGGTAGTGTTCTATTGTGGATTAAAAACTAGTTAAAAGATAGAAAACAGAGAGTAGGGTTAAATGGTCAGTATTCTCAATGGAGAAGGGTAGTTAGTGGGGTTCCCCAGGGGGTCTGTGCTGGGACCGCTGCTTTTTAACATATTTATAAAAGACCTAGAGATGGGAGTAACTAGTGAGGTAATTAAATTTGCTTATGACACAAAGTTATTCAAAGTCATTAAATCGCGGGAGGATTGTGAAAAATTACAAGAGGACCATACAAGACTGGGAGACTGGGCGTCTAAATGGTAGATGACGTTTAATGTGAGCAAGTGCAAAGTGATGCATGTGGGAAAGAGGAACCCGAATTATAGCTACGTCATGCAAGGTTCCACGTTAGGAGTCACGGACCAAGAAAAGGATCTAGGTGTCGTCGATGATGATACATTGAAACCTGCTCAGTGTGCTGCTGCGGCTAAGAAAGCAAATAGAATGTTAGGTATTATTAGGAAAGGAATGGAAAACAAAAATGTGGATGTTATAATGCCTTTGTATCGCTCCATGGTGCGACCGCACCTCGAATATTGTGTTCAATTCTGGTCGCTGCATCTCAAAAAGAGATATAGTGGAATTAGAAAAGGGGCAGAGAAGGGCGCGAAAATGATAAAGGGGATGGGACAACTTCCCTATGAGGAAAGGCTAAAGCAGCTAGGGCCCTTCAACTTAGAGAAAAGGCGGCTGAGGGGAGATATGATAGAGGTCTATAAAATAATGAGTGGAGTTGAACGGGTAGATGTGAAGCATCTGTTTACGCTTTCCAAAAATACTAGGACTAGGGGGCATGCGATGAAGCTACAATGTAGTAAATTTAAAACGAATCAGAGAAATTTTTCTTCACTCAACATGTAATTAAACTCTGGAATTCATTGCCAGAGAATGTGGTAAAGGCAGTTAGCTTAGCGGAGTTTAAAAAAGGTTTGGACAGCTTCCTTAAAAGAAAAGTCCATAGACCATTATTAAATTGGACTTGGGGAAAATCCACTATTTCTGGGATAAGCAGCATAAAATGTTTTGTATTGTTTTGGGATCTTGCCAGCTATTTGTGACCTGGATTGGCCTCTGTTGGAAACAGGATGCTGGGCTCGATGGACCTTTGGTCTTTCCCAGTATGGCAATACTTATGTACTTATGTCAGTTTAAGACTAGAATAGCACAAAGAGATGGGTCAAAAGTGTCTCATATTCCTCCCAGAATCCTTTTCCTGCTCCCATGTGCTGTCTTTTGACGTCCTCAGCACACAGAGGGGAATAGGCATCATTTGCTCAGGGCTAGTAAGCTCACAGAAGTGCCTAGAGAGCTGATGTGACCTTTCCATGCTTCAAATTCCATGATCGGGGTGGTGATCTGGCAGCATGAATTAAACACTCGAAATTCTCATCAGTCACTGACAGATGTGTGCCAGATCATTTATTATCCAGACACATTCTCGCCTCCATTACGATCACCACCTCACCCTGGATATGTTCTCAGGACACGCCCAGCCAGTTTGCTTTTCAGAATATAGAAATATAAAAACAGAGAAAATGATGACAGATAAAGACCTTACGGCTTATCCAGTCTCTGAGGGAGAGGAAGGGATTGTAGAGATTAGTAGTTGGTACATAAGTGGGGGATCCAAGAAAATAGCAAGGCAAATGATCTGCAAACTGCAAAGAGGAAAACAACGAAGCAGATCAGTAGTAAACGTAAACGAGCTTTATTAATAAAATAGCATATAGAGTATACTGCCCAACACAGGCCGTGTTTCGCCCAGCAGGGCTGCGTCAGAGGATATAAAAATGAAATAAAACACAAATTAGAAACAAATATAGATAGAATAATATAAAACTAATAACAGCTGAAAGTACAATAACACCATGACAAGAAACATATATAGATAATCATAAAAACTAAATCATATATATAAACGTATATTTCACAATAAAATGACATAAATTTGTGAATATTGAACTAAAACTAAAAACCTCTTCTTTAGTTTTTATTTTTTGTGTTTATTTTTAGTTTGTTCGATATATTCACGAATTTATGTCATTTTATTGTGAAATATACGTTTATATATATGATTTAGTTTTTATGATTATATATATATATCCTATATAATAAAACTCACCCTCAACATTCTGAGGACACTGACGTCACTGTCAGTTCCTCTGGGCACTTCCGGTTCGAAGGGTTCGTGGTGGTGAAGCCACCGAAATCACTGTGTTGGGGCCCCGCCCTCGCGTCAAACGTGATGACGTCGAGGGCGGAGCAATGGCATCAGTGGCTTCACAACCGACTCAGCACATTGAAGGTGGCGTTGGCGTGCGTTGACGAGGTCCGCAACAATGGCGGGCAGTGCCTTCACAACGCCGAAGGGGTGAACGGGGGCGCCCGTTTCATTTGCGCCTGAAATGGGCATGTTTTACTAGTATATATATATATATATATATATATATATATATATATATATATATATATATATATATATATATGTTTCTTGTCATGGTGTTATTGTACTTTCAGCTGTTGTTAGTTTTATATTATTCTATCTATATTTGTTTCTAATTTGTGTTTTATTTAATTTTTATATCCTCTGACGCAGCCCTGCTGGGCGAAACATGGCTTGTGTCGGGCAGTATACTCTATATGCTATTTTATTAAAAAAGCTTGTTTACATTTACTACTGATCTGCTTCGTAGTTTTCCACATAAGTACTTAAGTATTGTCATACTGGGACAGACCAAAGGTCCATCAAGCCCAGCATCCTGTTTCCAACAGTGGCCAATCCAGGGCACAAATACCTGGCTAGATCCCAAAAAAGTACAAAACATTTTATGCTGCTTATCCCAGAAATAGTGGATTTTTCCCAAGTCCAATTTAATAATGGTCTATGGACTTTTCCTTTAGGAAGCTGTCCAGACCCTTTTTAAACCCTACTAAGCTAACCACCTTTATCACATTCTCTGGCAACGAATTCCAGAGTTTAATTACACATTGAGTGAAGAAACACTTTCTCCAATTCGTTTAAATTTACTACTTTGTAGCTTAAGTCATCATCTATAGTTCGTGTATAGAGTTTTTGAAGAGATAGATTTGAAAGGAAGGCGACAATATCTTTGTGATTAGCTGCAGAATTTTTTTAAGAGGTAGGTTTTCATTTCTTTTCTGAATTAGAGGACAAGATAGATTGTAAAGTGTACAGGGAGAGGATTGATGGTATGTTTTTATTTTATTTATATCTGTTTTTGTTAATTATTATTATTATTATTATCTCAATATTTATACTTCGGAAGAAAGGCAGGAGAAGGGGAGACATGGAAGAGACATTGAAATATCTCTGTGGTATAAATACACAAGAGATTAATCTCTTTCAATTGAAATGAAGCTCTGGAATAAGGGGGCATAGGATGAAAGTGAAAGAGGACAGGCTCAAGAGAAAATACTTCTTGGAAAGGGTGGTGGTGGAGGAGACAAAAACTATATCTGAATTCAAGAAAGCTCGGGACAAGTACATGTGATCTCTAAGGGAGAAGAAGGGATTGTAGAGATTAGTAGTTGGTACATAAGTATTGCCATGCTGGGACAGACCAAAGGTCCATCAAGCCCAGCATCCTGTTTCCAACAGTGGCCAATCCAGGGCACGAATACCTGGCAAGATCCCAAAAAAGTACAAAACATTCTATACTGCTTATCCCAGAAATAGTGGATTTTCCCCAAGGCCATGGTTCAATGAAGAACTGAAAAAACTCAAAACGCAGGTTCGGAAATTAGAACATGCTTGGAATAAAAAGAAAGACAATCCCACACTCAACGCTTGGAAACAACTCCAAAGGAAATATAAATATACCATAAGACAATGCAAAAGACTATACTACAAAACTGAAATTGGACCAAATTACAAAGACACACACAAACTCTTCCAACTCATGAACAAATTGTTAGACACCACACCAGTCACGAATAACAGCAAAGATGCACCAGGAGCTGACGACCTCGCGAAGTTCTTCAAGGAGAAAATCATACAATTGCGACTCAAAATACCTGTTAGCCCCATCGAATACACTACACTCCTAGACTGCCTAGACCCAGACCCCGGAGTATACCCAGCAGACAGGATTTGGACTGAATTCGAAATATTAGCAGAAGATCTCATCTCACAAATGCTTAAAAGATTTGCCAAATCTCACTGCAAATTAGATATATGCCCAAATAATCTTATGAAATCGGCCCCTCAACAATTCACAACAGACCTAACGAACCACGTGAACTTTATGCTACAAAATGGACTCTTCCCAAGTGAGAAAGGTTATCAATAGAAGTCAAACAAAATAAAACATGGAAAAGAAAATAAGATGATACCTTTTTTATTGGACATAACTTAATACATTTCTTGATTAGCTTTCGAAGGTTGCCCTTCTTCGTCAGATCGGAAATAAGCAAATGTGGTAGTAGATAGTATATATCAGAGAAACATCAAATCATTACTTTGACAGTCTGACAGAGTGGGAGGGTGGGGGTATGCATGGGGACATCAAAGCATTTCATTGATATTCTAACAGGATGGGTGTTGGTAGGTGAGAGGAGGGTAATAAACAGAGAAATAAACAGAGAAATACAAGTTTATGGTTTATAATGGGTTAGAAAACCCAGATCCTTATTTAGTCCTGTCTGTTGGGTGTTAAAATATTCAGTCATTCTTATTTCAAAGGGCTTACGTTCCTGTATTGTTTTAAAATTACCTTTCAGTATTCTTACTGTGAAATCACTGGTGCAGTGTTCTGGTCTTGTAAAGTGTTGGCCCACAGGGGTGGGGGCTTGACTGGCACCGGCTATTTTCATGTGATGGCTGTGCAGATTGAAAATAGCCGGTGCCAGTCAAGCCCCCACCCCTGTGGGCCAACACTTTATAAGACCAGAACACTGCACCAGTGATTTCACAGTAAGAATACTGAAAGGTAATTTTAAAACAATACAGGAACGTAAGACCTTTGAAATAAGAATGATTGAATATTTTAACACCCAACAGACAGGACTTAATAAGGATCTGGGTTTTCTAACCCATTATAAACCATAAACTTGTATTTCTCTGTTTATTTCTCTGTTTATTACCCTCCTCTCACCTACCAACACCCATCCTGTTAGAATATCAATGAAATGCTTTGATGTCCCCATGCATACCCCCACCCTCCCACTCTGTCAGACTGTCAAAGTAATGCTTTGATGTTTCTCTTATATATTCTATCTACTACCACATTTGCTTATTTCTGATCTGACGAAGAAGGGCAACCTTCGAAAGCTAATCAAGAAATGTATTAAGTTGTGTCCAATAAAAAAAGGTATCAACTTATTTTCTTTTCCATGTTTTATTTTGTTTCATTTCTATTGATAACCTTTAAGAGTGGACTAACACGGCTACCACACCTCTCTACTCAAGTGAGAAAGGAAACATTCTACTCACCCCCATACCTAAAGATGCAAAGAAAAATGCCAATGAATTAACTAACTATAGACCAGTAGCATCCATTCCCTTAATTACCAAAATAACAGAAGGGATGGTGACCAAACAACTCACAGAGTATCTATATAAGTTCTCAATACTACACGACTCCCAGTCAGGATTTCACTCTAATCACAGTACTGAAACCGCACTAGTTACGCTTATGACCAAATTCAAACAAATGATAGCAACCGGCAAGAACATACTACTTCTACAATTCGACATGTCAAGTGCCTTTGATATGGTTGATCATGGAATATTATTACACATCCTCGAATACTTCGGCATCGGAGGCAAAGTTCTCAATTGGTTCAAGGGGTTCCTAACTTCCCGCTCATATCAAGTGACAGCAAATTCGACAACATCAGCCACATGGATACCTGAATGCGGAGTTCCACAGGGATCCCCCCTCTCACCGACCATATTCAACCTAATGATGACACCCTTGGCCAAACTACTATCGAACCAAAACCTCAACCCATACATATACGCTGATGATGTAACGATCTTCATCCCATTCAAACAAAACCTAAATGAAATTTCCAACGAAATCAACCAAAGTCTATATATAATGCATTCTTGGGCAGATGCATTTCAGTTGAAACTCAATGCAGAAAAAACCCAATGCCTAGTACTTACCTCGCAACACAACATGGACAAATTTACCACCATCAACACACCAAAACTAAATCTACCAATCTCGGACTCCCTAAAAATTCTAGGAGTCACAATCGATCGGCACCTAACACTTGAGAGTCCTACGAATAACATAACCAAAAAGATGTTTCACTCAATGTGGAAATTAAAAAGGGTAAGATCATTTTTTCCAAGGACCATCTTCCGTAACTTGGTACAATCACTGGTACTCAGTCATTTGGACTACTGCAACTCACTCTACGCCAGCTGTAAAGAACAAATACTCAAAAAAACTCCAAACAGCCCAGAACACGGCAGCCAGACTAATATTCGGAAAACCAAAATATGAAAGTGCGACACCCCTACGAGAGAAACTACACTGGCTCCCACTCAAAGAACGAATCGCGTTCAAAGTATGCACCCTAGTTCATAAAATTATCCATGGAGATGCCCAAGCCTACATGTCAGACCTAATAGACCTGCCACCCAGGAATGCAAAAAAATCTTCTCGAACATTCCTTAATCTTAATTTTTCCAACTGCAAAGGTCTGAAATACAAATTAATGCACGCCTCTACCTTCTCCTATTTGAGCACACAACTCTGGAACGTGTTACCACGCAATTTGAAAGCAACCAATGAACTGGCTAACTTCTGTAAATTACTAAAGACTCATCTCTTTGAAAAGATATACCACAAAGATCAAAACATGTAAAAATCTCCAAACATACCCAGAAACTTTGTAATGCGTCTAATGTCTTATAATGTCTAATGCCATACCACTATCTGTTTTCCTAATGTTTGTTAATGTGTTCTGCAATACCACTATCTTATATTTCATGACCATGTAACCCAAAATCCTTCTGTAAAACCAAATGTATATATATATTTTTTTTGTTACATTTGTATCTGAAGAAGCTAGAAGAATGGTCTAACGTTTGGCAATTAAAATTCAATGCGAAGAAATGCAAAGTGATGCACTTAGGGAGTAGAAATCCAAGGGAGACGTATGTGTTAGGCGGGGAGAGTCTGATAGGCACGGACGGGGAGAGGGATCTTGGGGTGATAGTATCTGAGGACCTGAAGGCGACAAAACAGTGCGACAAGGCGGTGGCCGTAGCTAGAAGATTGCTAGGCTGTATAGAGAGAGGAGTGACCAGCAGAAGAAAGGAGGTTTTAATGCCCCTGTATAAGACGTTGGTGAGGCCCCACCTGGAGTATTGTGTTCAGTTTTGGAGGCCGTATCTTGCGAAGGATGTTAAAAAAATGGAAGCGGTGCAAAGAAAAGCTACGAGGATGGTATGGGATTTACATCCAAGACGTATGAAGAGAGGCTTGCTGACCTGAACATGTACACCCTGGAGGAAAGGAGGAACAGGGGTGATATGATACAGACGTTCAAATATTTGAAAGGTATTAATCCGCAAACGAATCTTTTCTGGAGATGGGAAGGCGGTAGAACGAGAGGACATGAAATGAGATTGAAGGGGGGCAGACTCAGGAAAGATGTCAGGAAGTATTTTTTCACAGAGAGGGTGGTAGACGCTTGGAATGCCCTCCCGCGGGAGGTGGTGGAGATGAAAACGGTAACGGAGTTCAAACATGCGTGGGATATGCATAGAGGAATCCTGTGCAGAAGGAATGGATCCTCAGAAGCTTAGCTGAAATTGGGTGGCGGAGCAGGTGGGGGGGAAGAGGGGGTGGTGGTTGGGAGGCAAGGATAGGGGAGGGCAGACTTATACGGTCTGTACCAGAGCCGGTGATGGGAGGCGGGACTGGTGGTTGGGAGGCGGGAAATACTGCTGGGCAGACTTATATGGTCTGTGCCCTGAAAAGGACAGGTACAAATTCAAGGTAAGGTATACACATATGAGTTTGTCTTGGGCAGACTGGATGGACCATGCAGGTCTTTTTCTGCCGTCATCTACTATGTTACTATGTTACCCTGTGCTTTCCCACTCATGGCAGGTTCAATGTGGCTTACATGGGGCAATGGAGGGTTAAGTGACTTGCCCAGAGTCACAAGGAGCTGTGCCTGAAGTGGGAATTGAACTCAGTTCCTCACTTCCCCAGGACCAGAGTCCACCACCCTAACCACTAGGCCACTCCTCCTCCTCTCATTTCCAGTATCCATGATGTATTGTAAGCCACATTGAGCCTGCAAAGAGGTGGGAAAACGTGGGATACAAATGCAACAAATAAATAAATAATGGTCTATGGACTTTTCCTTTAGGAAGTCGTCCAAACCTTTTTTAAACTATGCTAAGCTAACCACATTTATCACATCCTCTGGCAACAAATTCCAGAGTTTAATTACACATTGAGTGAAGAAAAATTTTCTCTAATTCATTTTAAATTTACTACTTTGTAGCTTCATCGCGTGCCCCCTAGTCCTAGTATTTTTAGAAAGCGTAAACTGACGCTTCATGTCTAACTGTTCCACTCCACTCATTATTTTATAGACCTCTATCATATCTCCCCTCAGTTGTCTTTTCTCCAAGCTGAAGAGCCCTAGTCGCTTTAGCCTTTCTTCATAGGAAAGTCGTCCTATCCCCTTTATTATTTTCGTCGCCCTTCTCTGCACCTTTTCTTCTCTGCACCTTCAATTTTTTTACTCATTCAGTGTAAAAAATGCAACAAAGGCTGCTACATTGGAGAAACCAGTCAGATGCTAAAGAAGAGATTTAATTTACATAGACACCATATGAAAAATGCCAGTACTAATAAAGATGTCACGCCTATGGGGCAGCAGCACTTTACAGATCCAGAACACTGTACCAGTGACTTCATGGTAAGAATCTTAATAGGGAACTTTAAAACAATACAGGAACGTAAGACCGTTGAAGTCAGAATGATTAAATATTTTGACACCCACCAGACAGGACTTAAAAAAGATCTGGGTTTTCTATTCCATTATAAACCATAAAATTGTACTGCTTTGACACCCTTCTGTCTCCATGCATATCTCACCTGTCCCTCTTCCTGTCTCTCACCTTTTGAACTGCATCCTGTTAGACTGTCACTGAAAAGCTTTGATGTTTCACTTATATATACTGTCATCTACCAACATTTGCTTATTTCCGATCTGACGAAGAAGGGCAACCTTCGAAAGCTAATCAAGAAATGTATTAAGTTATGTCCAATAAAAAAGGTATCATCTTGTTTTCTTTTCCATGTTTTATTTTCTTTTATTTCTATTGATTACCTTTACTCGTTCAAAAAGCACAAAGACTAGGGGACACTCGAGGAAGTTAGATGGAAATACCTTTAAAACAAATAGGAGGAAATCTTTTCACTCAACAAATAGTCAAGCCGGAGGATGTGGTAACAGCGGTTAGCGCATCTGGGTTTAAAAAAGGTTTGGACAAATTCCTGGAGGAAAAGTCCATAGTCTGCTATTGAGACAGACATGGGGAAGCAATTGCTTGCCCTGGGATTTGTAGTATGGATTTGTTGCTACTTTTTGAGATTCTGCATGGAATCTTGTCACTCTTTAGGATTCCAGAATCTTGCTATTCTTTTGGGTTCTACATGGAATGTTGCTACTCTTTGAGATTCTGCATGGAATCTTGTCACTCTTTAGGATTCCAGAATCTTGCTATTCTTCGGGGTTCTACATGGAATGTTGCTACTCTTTGAGATTCTGCATGGAATCTTGTCACTCTTTAGGATTCCAGAATCTCTTGCTATTCTTTGGGGTTCTACATGGAATGTTGCTACTCTTTGAGATTCTGCATGGAATCTTGTCACTCTTTAGGATTCCAGAATCTAGCTATTCTTTGGGGTTCTACATGGAATGTTGCTACTATTTGGGTTTCTGCCAGGAACTTGTGACCTGGCTTGGCCACTGTTTGGAAAACAGGATACTGGGCTAGATGGACCCTTGGTCTGACCCAGTATGGCTACTCTTATGTTCCTTCTCTATGGAGAAATGGCACTTTCTGACCTTCCAGTCGGATGAATATTTGTGTTTTTCTTTTCTTATAAGGAGTACGTGTCTGACCTTGAGACACAGAGTAAAAAGTTGCATTAGATACATCTTTCAAACCCACACATGGTTGAGGACAACTTGATCCCAGATCCTGGATGCGTGCTTAGGTGTAGCATGCAAGATATTTATCCGCGGTGTTTCAGACGCTAAGCAAAGATTACCTAACGGTCATTTACATTTCTTGCCTTGGCACAGAGCACTCTATCTGATTTTGATAGGAGCTATCACGTTCCCTGCTAAAGGGAAGGTATTCTCAATCCTCTGAAAGCTAACATTTGGAAATTTGGTAGCTATATGCAGTACCCTGACATGTTTCGAAGATAGAGCTGCAGGTATGTGGCTGTGGAGTATTTAAACTGTGGCTTATATCTGCCTCTCTGCATCCTGCTTGGGTGTGAGTCCAGCACAGAGTTACTTTTAATCTTATTTGCTATTGTAACATAGTAACATAGTAAATGACGGCAGATAAAGACCTGTACAGTCCATCCAGTCTGCCCAACAAGATAAACTTATTTTACATGGTATGTGATACTTTATACCTGAGTTTGATTTGTCCTTGCCATTCTCAGTGCACAGACCGTAAAAGTCTGCCCATCTCCCTTCTACGGTCTACGCCCTGATCGAGACTGAATAGATAGGGATGGGCTGGAGTGTAAATTTTAAGGGGCTTCGATGTTAGCTTCAGAACTTAGTACAAGAACAGTACTGGGCAGACTTCTATGGTCTGTGCCCTGAGAAAGGCAAAGACAATTCAAACTCAGGTATAAAGTATCACATACCATGTAAAACGAGTTTATCTTGTTGTAATGTAATGTAATTGTAATGTGTTGGGTATGAGATTTGTGTTTCAGGGTCATTGATGCGTCAGTTCCCGTGCACAAAACAAGTAGTTAAATTAGTGAAGTTCCATAAAGCCATGAAGGGCAATTCTGTCATCCGGGCATGGGTGGGAAGTGGGCAGGGTTCCCAGTCAGGGTCGCAGAGATAGGGGGGGCAGGAGGGGACAAGATTCCTCCGGGCCCGGCGCTGGCAATAGAAAAGCCACTTTCTTCAGGCTTCTGGTGGCAGGCACAGGCAGAAGGCTGGATTAGTCTCCTGATCCTGTGTGCTGGGTTATCCTGTTAACCTTGCTCTGCTGGCCACTTCCCACTGCCTCCTATGTGAAGTACTTCCTATTTCCGCATAGGCGGGGGGGGGGGGGCATGGCAGGAATAAGGATCCCTAACCAACAAAGTTAACAAGATCAGGAGACAGACCGAGCAAGCAGTAAGCTACTGCTAGGTGGGGTACTGGGGGAAGGGGGAGCCACCCTTAAGATTGTTTACCCTGGGCCTGGCTTGGTCTCTTAGCAGCCCCGCTCCCAGTTATATGTGTAACTTATGGAATACTGTTGGGCAGTATGTTTATTCTTTCAAAAAAGGTGCCGGCACTCAAATGCTGGGCAACCCTTCAAGGGTGGGGTTATCACTGAGGGACTCATCCCACAATAGCCAGAACCCCTACAACCAGTCACAGAATCTATGACAAGGCAGAATTGGTGTGTAGAGCCTGAGCTCTTTCATTAAAACTTGGGGTCCATGGGTTAATTTTAGCGGACAATGGAAAAGGTGCCGGTACTCAGTACACCCAAGTACCCCCTCAAAAAAAGCCCTGCTGTCGGGTACCCCACACTCAAGCCAGCTGTATGACTGGCGTAATTACAGGCGTCTTAAAGTTAAGCACACTGATACCAAGATATGCTTAGTATTTTATAAGAGAAACTGGATCCCAGGTGCCATTACAGGAGAGACTCCAGGGAAGTACGCACCTGCACAATTGCATTCAATGCTTCGAAAACAGCAATTTGGTCAGGTTGTCTAGACTTAAGTCACACATTTTTCATGTTTTATAAAATTTATTTCCACCTGCTAGTGAAACACAGTCAGTTCTTCCCATTGATGTCTCTCTTCAAAGTAAAGGTGAACCAATGCCGGGTTTAGAACACCGGGGGCACATTTTCAAGGGTGGGAAGGAAATTGGTTAGGAAGTTGGGGAATATGATATGAGGTCTAGAAAATCCTGAGTGGTGTGGAGCGGGTGGAGGTGAATTGATTTTTCACTCTTTCAAAAGGTACAAAGACCAGGGGACACTCAATGAAATTGCATGGGCATACTTTTAAAACAAATAGGAGGAAATATTTTTTCACTCAAAGAATAGATAAGCTCTGGAACTTGTTGCTGGAGGATGTGGTATCAGCGGTTAGTGTATCTGGGTTTAAAAAAGGTTTGGACAAGGTCCTGAAGGAAAAGTTATTGAGATGAATATGGAGGACGCCACTGCTTGCCCTGGGTTTGGTAGCATGGAATGTTGCTACTTTTTGGGATTCCGAATGGAATAAAGAAGATCCAGAAGAAGAGGAAGACCAAACTGACCTAGAGAAGCAAACTCAAGAGGGATCTATGCGCCAATCCCTGCGATTAGTGCAAGGTCATTTCCTTTAAATAAAAACCCAGTAATTTAACTAAGAAAGTGAAGCCCGGGCTGAGGCAGCAGACGATGCTCAGGGAGACGGCGACCGGCTGACGGAGCCGAATGAGAATGGCGAGCGGCGCTGTTGCTGCCCTCGGAGCTGAGAGGGGCGACCGAGCCTCTCCTCATGAGGAACCGCACGAGGCTCACATGACAGCAGTCATGCGCCCAGCCCTGCGTCCTCGCCTGCCTGCCGGTTTCTCAGTCTCCAGTTCCGTGACGGCAGTAGAGGGAGAGGCCCCCGTGTCTGGCGGAGCTGCCCCAGGAGAATGGGAGCTGTGGAAACATGAAAATGCTCACAGCGAGGGTCACAAAAGCCGTTGAGGGCTCAGCCGACAACGTCTCGCGAGCAGAGCAGTCGAATCAGCAGCAGCAGCAGTAGCGGGAGGAGCGGGAGCAACACAGCGGGGGTGCCCTGGAGACAGGCTCCAAGGGTCTCAGCGCACAGCAGAAGCAGCAGCCTGAGGCTGCTGCTTTCCTTTAGATTTCTACCTCCAACCACTGACACAACTCTCAGAATTACGGAGTCTCTGTGCAACACTTCTGGACATCTGACTGTGAGTAAATTATCGGTTACACCTCAAGATATTGATACAGCTAACAAGTCTTAAGAGGCCTGACAGCAAAAACCAAAGTAAAAACTAAATAGTTACTGCAGGAGATGAAGACACTTTCAGCAGGACAAGCGTGCCTTTAAAAGAGCCTTCTGCACCGAATTTGATCAAACTAGAAAAGTTAAGCTGTGAAGAGAGCAAATTTGGGTAAGCCAATCAAACCAGAAATGAAAGTGAATCAAATAGCTCTGATTGTATCAGTCTGGATGTTAATTGGTCTGCACACAAGTGAGCTTTCAGCTAAGAAAAGCAATGTTTGGGACTGTTTAAGTGCATTAATTAGAAGAGCTGTTTGTGAAAAAGCAGAAGATTTTATGGAAGTTTAAAACCAGTGTTCAAGTGATAGCATTCCTCACTGACCACATTCCAATGAGCAATTAAGTCAAGTACCTTCCTATTGTCCTTCAAGTACCTCTCCCTGATCAAGAGCAACCCCTCCCCTCTGGACCCACTTGTCAGTAATCAAAGACAGTCAGAGATGTCAGAAGGAGAAACTGTTTCTGTATAAGCAAATCTATGAACATTGTAACATTTTAAGCAAGCATAAGAAAGATTAGAAATGAAAGTAGCTTAAAGTGACTATTGCAGAACTGATCAGAAACTCTGAAGCAGGAAATCAGACTGAGAAGGAATCTCCCAACTTGAGTTCCTTGTGTCACATGTATAACACCTCCCTGCTAATTACCTTGAAAGTGCTCTGAAGTACCCCCCTCCCCTCTGCCTCCAGCCAAAGCCAGAAATAGGAGCCCTGAAGATCCCTGGGCAAGGAGGGTGGGAAGCAATTAGTTGTAAGAGACAGATTAAAGGAGCACCCTGACTCAGAGCTACTCTCCTCCCTCTCATCTCCTCTGCTCATTAAGTTATCACTGAAACCTGATCCAGTACTGATCTTAACAGCTAAAAGGCAAGCTGAAATAACACACAAGACCAGAACACCAGACCTCACACCAAAGAACAAAAGTCCTACCAAGCATCCAGTCATCAGAACACAGTCTTATTAGTAGTCCACAGTGAATAGAAACCAAAATGAATACCTTAAAACTACTCCTAATAATCTACTCCTTAACACTGATCCACTTAACACTAACCACCCCACTCGCAGAAAGTAAGTAACAGTATATGCATACTATACAATCATCAAAGATTGATCAGATACACCACATCTCATCAAACTGGCAACAACTTAAACAAAGGAAGAACACCATCATGCAGACAACCACCACAAAATGCAAAGAAGGGTCCAAACTCACCTCAACAAAGAAATGACAACTAATACAAAACACCAAAGGCAGAAGACCCATTCCAAACAATCCAAGTGGGCTACATCAACGCCAGATTCGCTGTAAACAAAACAGCAATACTAACAGACTGGATCATGGTAGAAGACCTTGACCTACTCTTCCTCTCTGAAATCTGGATCCACGACCAAAAGGACCCTATAATCCTAGACCTGTGCCCTCCAGGATACAAAATCACACACTGGACCGGAAAGGAAAAGAGAGGTGGAGGCATAGCTCTAATCTATCGATCCCACTTTACCACTAAAACCATGGCCGAGTCCATGACACCTCAATTTGAAAGTGCCTCAATCAGAATTCACAACAAAACCCTACGCGATCATTTGAATTGTGTCTTGTTTTACAGACCTCCAAACTAACTTCATGGACTTCATTTCAAACATGTGTAACCAACTCCAATGTACTAGTACTAGGAGACATCAACCTTCACTTAGAAGACCCAAACTCAATCAAAGCACGGGAATGTAAGGAATTCCTCCACTTATGGGATCTCAAATGGCTACAAATGCAAGCAACCCACATCAAAGGTCACACACTTGATCTCATCTCACACAAACTTTCAAAAGACCAGAACTTAATAATAACAGATATTAAATGGACAGAAACACCCTGGACTGATCACTACAAACTAAACTTATCCCTACACTGGCGGAAGAAGGGATTACACCAATACAAGAACACACATCCTACAACACAAGAGGTCAAGTAGACACGAAAACATTCTGGCAACTGATATATAACAATGAATGGTCAGCACAAACAGGCTCCATCTACTTCCTCATGGAATGGGATAAAAGATGCAAATGCATACTAGATGAAATAGCACCCTTGCGAACAAGAACCTCACGAAAGCGTAACTCGATACCATGGTTCAATGATGAACTGAAAAAGCTAAAAACACAATCCAGGAAACTCGAACGAGCATGGAAAAAAACAAAAGACGAACACACACTCAACACATGGAAACAATCACAAAGAGAATACAAATACACAATAAGACAGACCAAAAGATCATACTATAAAACTAAAATAGGGACAGATTACAAAGACACGAAGAAATTATACCAACTCATGAACAAACTCCTAGACACCAGCTTGGCCACTACAACGAATACAGACATCCCATCTCCAGATAAACTTGCTAAGTATTTCAACGAAAAAATTGTAAACCTACGCAACACGCTACTTCATGACAACACTGAAATCGAAAACTTCCTTAATGAGTTGGACCCAACCACTGGAGAATACCCAGCTGACCGAACCTGGTTAAACTTCGCCCTCCTTACTGTCGATACAGTTACACAGGCGATCAGCAGGTTCTCCAACATTCACTGCAAACTAGATACCTGTCCCAACTACCTAATGAAATCCGCCCCTTACCACTTCATAGCAGACCTCAAATCCCACCTAAACTACGTGCTTCAGCAAGGTCTCTTCCCTAAGGAAAATGGCAACATCCTGCTCACCCCGATACCAAAAGACATCAAGAAAAAAAACAAATGAAATCACTAACTAGCATCCAGTAGTATCCATCCCGTTGTTAGTCAAACTGATGGAAAGCATGGTAGCCAAACAACTTACAGATTATATAAACAAATTCTCAATATTACACAAATCACAATCAGGTTTTTGCCCCCTCCACAGCACAGAAACAGTACTATTTTTTTTTTGTTACATTTGTACCCCGCACTTTCCCACTCATGGCAGGCTCAATGTGGCTTACATATACAGGTACTTATTTGTACCTGGGGCAATGGAGGGTTAAGTGACTTGCCCAGAGTCACAAGGAGCTGCCTGTGCCTGAAGTGGGAATTGAACTCAGTTCCCCAGGACCAGAATCCACCACCCTAACAACTAGGCCACTCCTCCACTCACTCTTCTAGCCAAATTCAAGCAGGAAATAGCAATAGGCAAAAACATCCTCCTCCTCCAATTCGACATGTCTAGTGCATTCGACACGGTAAGCCATACTATATTAATAAGATTACTAGATAAGTTCAGGATCGGTGGAAACATACTTAGCTGGATCAAGGGTTTCCTAACCACAAGAACATATCAAGTAATATCAAACTCAAACATATCATCACCGTGGAAAGCAGACTGTGGAGTACCACAAGGATCACTGCTATCACTGATCCTCTTCAACCTAATGATGACCCCACTAGCCAAGTCCTTATCCAACCAAGGCTTTAACCCTTTCATCTACAATATACATTCCTTATAAATCTAACCTGACAGAAATCACCAACGAAATCAAGAACAGCTTGAACATCATGAACTCTTGGGCTAATGCATTTCAACTAAAACTCAACAAAGAAAAAACACACTGTCTCATCCTCTCGTCCCAACACAGCGCGGACAACCCCACAATCATCAACACCCCAGATTACACCCTCCCTATCTCAGACAGCCTGAAAATCCTCAGCGTTACAATGGACCGCTACTTAACACTAGAGAGCCAAGTGACATCCACGACAAAGAAAATGTTCCACTCAATGTGGAAGCTCAAACGCCTGAAGCAATTCTTCCTGAGGGAAACATTTCGCAACCTGGTACAATCATTGGCACTAAGCCATGTAGACTACTGCAATGGAATCTGCGGGATGTAAAGAACAAACCTTAAAGAAACTTCAGACCGCTCAAAACACGGCAGCTAGGCTTATCTTCGGAAAAACGCAATTTGAAAGTGCAAAACCCATCTGCGAAAAACTACACTGGCTCCCAATCAAAGAACGCATTGCTTTCAAAATCTGCACTCTGGATCACAAAATTATCTACGGTGAAGCCCCGGGATACATGACAGACTTGATCGACCTACCAACTAGAAACACATCCGAATCAACACGAACGTACCTAAATCTGCACTACCCAAGCTGCAAAGGACTCAAATACAAATCAACCTACGCATCCAGTTTTTCCTACATTAGCACACAACTGTGGAACGCATTACCAAAAGCCTTGAAAACTATGTACAATCACCTAAACTTCTGGAAAACACTAAAAACTACCCTGTTTAAAAGGCATACCCTGACAATCCAACATAAATGCCTGATATCTGCAACAAAACTAAAGTACGTAATGGACATAACACAACTCTTCCGTTATACGATGCCGTAATGTGGCTGTGCCACATGAACATTATCTTACCACAACATCACTTTGTATTTGTTCACACCGGAGTCTGCAAACGCCTCTCTGGTACTATGTAAGCCACACTGAGCCTACAAATAGGTGGGAAAATGTGCACAGATGTTTTATGCAACATTAGCATTCCATGGGAATATTGTACATGCGAATATGTACTTATGGAAAAATTTTCAGTTTTCATTATAAGCTTACTTTTCATTATAAGCTTACCGCCCGTAACTATACACATCATAGAATATCCTTCCAATATAATATTTCATTCATATGCTTTGTACGTCTAGTCCCTATTCTATTCATTATTTATATGTATTTTATTGTACGCATTGTTCTTGCAATATTTAGCACTTTATGAGAACATTGTATATGCGAACACATTTTTTGACGTTTAGCAAATTATGTTATTCCCATATTTTATCTTTTGATTTTGTTTTTTATCATATGTTATTGCTTTACTGTGGTTTTTTTGATCATATATGGTTTATGTTTTTACTTAATTTTTCTTTATTTGCATATGTATGTTTTTATAGACTCCTGATACAGGCCTGACGGCCGAAACACAACAGTTGTGTCTAGTCTTTTCATCAATAAACAAGCTTTTTAAGATTCTTGTCTCCAGGATTTGAATTTCTGTGGTCAAACATCCCACTCTCACTTATACATATAACTGGATACAAATGTAACAAATAAATAAATAAATGTTTCTACTCTTTGGGGTTCTGGATGGAATCTTGCTACTCTTTAGGGTTCTACATGGAATGTTGCCACTCTTTGGGATTCTGAATGGAATGTTGCTACTCTTTGGGGTTCTGAATGGAATCTTGCTACTCTTTGGGGTTCTACATGGAATGTTGCCACTCTTTGGGATTCTGAATGGAATGTTGCTACTCTTTAGGGTTCTACATGGAATCTTACTACTCTTTGGGATTCTTAATGGAATGTTACTACTCTTTGGGGTTCTGAATGGAATCTTGCTACTCTTTGGGGTTGTACATAGAATGTTGCTACTCTTTTGGGTTCTACATGGAATGTTGCCACTCTTTGGGATTCTGAATTAAATGTTGCTACTCTTTAGGGTTCTACACGGAATCTTACTACTCTTTGGGGTTCTACATGGAATGTTGCCACTCTTTGGGATTCTGAATGGAATATTACTACTCTTTAGGGTTCTACATGGAATCTTACTACTCTTTAGGATTCTTAATGGAATGTTACTACTGTTTGGGGTTCTGAATGGAATCTTGCTACTCTTTGGGGTTGTACATAGAATGTTGCTACTCTTTGGGGTTCTACATGGAATGTTGCCACTCTTTGGGATTCTGAATGGAATGTTGCTACTCTTTAGGATTCTACATGGAATCTTACTACTCTTTGGGATTCTTAATGGAATGTTGCTACTCTTTGGGGTTCTGAATGGAATCTTGCTACTCTTTGGGGTTCTACATGGAATGTTGCCACTATCTGGGTTTCTGCCAGGTACTTGTGACCTGGAATGGTCACTATTGGAAGCAGGATACTGGGTTAGATGTGGAACAGGCTGCCTCGAGAGGTCAAATTCACTCCAGATCACCCGACCTTCAAGAAGCGACTTAAGACCTTCCTTTTTGGCAGAGCATACGCTGCGAACCCTTCTGGCGCTACACCCTTTTAATTCACGACTCTCTCTGTGATAATTTATCACCCCCCTCTCTCCCTTTTCCTCCTCAGTTATTTTCTTTCTCGCTCTTGTGACCTTGTAAACTGTATTTTGTACTATTATTTGCTTATTAACTATTGTACGCCACATTGAGCCTGCCATGGGCGGGAATACTGTGGGATATAAATGCCATAAATAAATATGTTCACCACTTCAGTGACTTGTGGGTGGTATTGTGGGTATTGTGTTTTGACAGGACTGAAAACAAAGGGACAATATTTAGGCAGTGATCAGCATTTTCCTGACCCTGATCTTCAGCACTTAACCAGCTCTGAAGAACCGCATAAAGATAAGACTTGAGTTTTATGTGGTCATCTCAGCTGGTTAAGAGGCTCATTTTCAAAGCACATAGTTACATAGGTTCATAAGTCTGAGCAGCTAAGTGCGCTAACCGGGCAATCAGTAAACTCATATCCCACACTAACCCAGTCTGAGTTCTGGGTGGGGGACAATACTAAGAGGCTTGGTTTACCTAGGAACAGTACAAGTACCTCAGACAGCTGATTTATGTTTGCTTATTTCACTGGATATACTGACTTTACAAAAACATGGTCAGGGTGGTTTACATAACAAAAATAATAATCAGAACAAAAGAGAGAGAAATGTTAATAGGAAATAAATCAAGCAGACATAGCAGCAGGACATAACTACTAACAACAGACAGAAATACAGCATCAGAGGGAGAGACCTCCATGCAAATCTAGCTACAACCATGCACTAGGCTCAACTGAATCTGCAAGGCCAGTGGGAAAGGGAGTCAGCGGGGAGCTTAAATGCAGAAGTAAAAAAGTGACTGTGGAAGAAGGGGGACAGGATGCAGAATGCAGAGGACCACATGGTTTCATAATGGACAAGTCTTGGGGACGGTAGGACCAGTAAGTGGGCATTGAGGGAATCGCGACTGCAGAGCGGTAGGAAGGGAAACCGGAATGGAGTATCTTGTGTGTGAGTACCAGGATTTTAAAGCAGTAATATTTTAGTGAAGCTGGAGGTAGAGAGCAGTTATGTGGTCAGATTTCCTGGCATTTAGCAATAAATAGCCAGGGGGGCTTGCAGTTCCAAAGGGGGTAGGGGAATCCCTCGGAAGCAGGAGGGCGCTTTGTTGGCTTCTGCGGGGGTGGGAGGGGGAGTGGCCATCCCGAAAGGGGAACATTTATTTATGCAGGTCCCGGTCGATATTCAGCTTGGACTCGCATAAGGTCTGGCGGTTAGTATCTCGGGAATTAGCCCTGGGTATTGAATGCTGGTGGCCGGACATGACCCAACATTTCCTATCCGTGGCTAATTCTGGCCGTGGCAGTCAGCGGGCAGAATATTGATCGGGAAGCATTTATACCACCCTTTCAGCTGGTATAAGTGCTCCCGGCCAAAGTCAGATGTGCGACTGTGGACTTATTTAACATCCTATAATGTCAATAAGCCGATGTGAAATTCATACACAGCACACATCATCCCAGCGATCTGTAGAGAATTACACCCCCCCCCCCCCCCCCACGATGTGGCAGTGACATTAGTTCTGGGTGGAAAAGCAGCAGATCATGTGACTCCCACACCCAGTTCAGCTCCATTGGATTGCGTGTACGTTGCTTATTTGTATTTTTAATACTCTCCTCAGGGGGAAAACCCGTAGCTTAAATCCAACACAGCAAATGAAACCTACGACCTACAGGTGTAATCTGTCCTCTCATTCAACTTTACACAACTAGTGGAGGAAAAGATCTCAGCGATTCATGGTAATGGCAACTCACTTGATCAACTATTAACTTTATGGACTTTTAATTGTTGCTGCGCTCATGAATAAGAGTCAATCATTGATCAGAAAAACCTCCACTACAAACCTATTTTTATCTGTTTGCTCACAGTCTCTGCAAACTTAAAAAACGTATCTAATACAAGCAGGGGTAACCTGGCGTGAATGGTCACATCTGCATTTAGACGCTACTATCCTATAACCAGAGATACAGTGATAGAATTGGTGCTGACAACATGTCAAGAGCGCAAAACAGGACCATTACTGGAAGAGGAAATCACAGGCCAGTAAGCCTTACATTAGCGGTAGGAAAAATAATGGAGTCGCTGCTGAAGGAAAGGATAGTTGGCTTTCTAGAAGCCAACGGGTTACAAGATCCGAGACAACATGGCTTTACCAAAGGAAAATCCTGCCAAACGAATCTTATTGACTTCTTTGACTGGATAACCAAAGAACTGGATGAAGGACGTGTGCTAGATGTAATCTACTTGGATTTCAGCAAAGCCTTTGATACGGCCCCTCACAGAAGACTCGTGAATAAGCTGAGAGGGCTGAACTTGGGACCCAAAGAGGTGAACTGGATTGGAAACTGGTTGACTGACAGGCGACAAAGGTTGGTAAATGGAATCCAGTCGGAGGAAAGGAAGGTGAGCAGTGGAGTGCCTCAGGGGTCAGTGTTAGGGCTGATTCTATTTAATATATTTGTGAGAGACATTGCTGGAGGGTTAGAAGGAAAGGTTTGCCTTTTCGCAGATGACACAAAGAGAGCCAATAGAGCGGAGGGAGAAAAAACCATGAGAAGGGACCTCCAAAAGTTGGAAGAATGGTCAAGGGTCTGGCAGTTAAAATTTAATATCCCAAAATATCACAGGAAAATATAAAATACAAAATAATGAAATCATATATAGCATAAACACAATACTGAAAATTCTGATATGCTGGTGTGTGCTGCCATTTTCTCTGGCAGCCCTTAAGATTATTTATTTATTTATTAGGATTTATTTACCACCTTTTTGAAGGAATTCACTCAAGGCGGTGTACAGTAAGAATAGATCAAACATGAGCAATAGGCAATTAGAGCAGTAAAAATATTCAAGTAACAATACAAAGTATGGCACGGTATACTACTTGCAATGACAACACAATCCTGCTTATAATCGAAAGAGAAAAACGCCTATATTGCGACCCAAATCTGGAGATGGGCGTTTTTCTGGCAAAGGCGCCCAAATCGGTATAATCGAAAGCCGATTTTGGGCGTTTCCAACTGCACTCCGTCGCAGAAATGAATAAAGTTGACAGGGGCGTGTTGGAGGCGGGACTGGGGCGTGGTTAGCAGCCGAGGAGAGATGGGCGTCTTTAGCTGATAATCGAAAAAAAAGGAGTTTTTACCGCGATTTTGGGTCACTTTTTTTTGGACCCTTTTTTTTTCACGAACAAGTCCCAAAAAAGTGCCCCAACTGACCAGATGACCACTGGAGGGAATCGAGGATGACCTCCCCGGACTCCCCCAGTGGTCACTAACCCCCTCCCACCAAAAAAAACCCACTTTACAAACTTTTTTTCCAGCCTGTATGCCACCCTCAAATGCTGCACCCACCTCCATGACAGCAGAATATGTTCGATCCTCTCACAGCCTTTCCCTGGGTCAGATGTGGCTCTCGGGTGCAGTACAGGGTCACATCAGCATTGCATTGTGGTGGGTGTAGGGTAATGGGCTCCGTGATTTCATTAGCTTGTGTTACAGTCTCACGATGTTGGTAGTTGGTAGGCTCTTCTCCCATGGTGCTTTTCCCCCTGCCTACTGGGTCAGAGTGTGCCCTGTTGTGTTTCCGGTAGTCCATGAGGTAGTGGCCATTTTTGTTAGCCAGTTTTAGATCCCTTCCATGTGTTAGCCACGTTAGAGAACTTAGTTCTTACCTTGAATGTGGCTGAAAGAGGGCATTGTACAACATTCTGCCAGCTCTGACCTGCTAATCTCACTACCAGGGAGACTCGTTGCCAGTGGTGGGGCACAACCTCTGATCTGCAGTTAACTGTGAGTAAACGTGCTTATTCCAATAAAGGACGTTTTCGGAGAGATTAGCCTTCAGGTGTAAACTGGTGTGCCAATGTTATACAGCAGTAACAAGTCCTAGAGGCCTGCGTGTATGCAGGTCCCTGGAGCACTTTTAGTGGGTACCGCAGTGCACTTCAGCCAGGTGGCCCCAGGCCCATCCCCCCTTACCTGTAACACTTGTGCTGGTAAATGGGAGGCCTCCAAAACCCACTATACCCAGATGTAGGTGCCCCTTCACCCTTAAGAGCTATGGTAGTGTTGTACATTTGTGGGTAGTGGGTTTTGGGGGAGGGGGGTTGGGAGCTGAGCACCCGTGGTAAGGGAGCTATGCATGTGGGAGCTTTTTCTGAAGTCCACCGCACTGACCTAGGGTGCCCAGTTGGTGTCCTGGCATATCAGGGGGGCGAGTGTACTACGAATCGTGGCCCCTCCCACGACCAAATGGCTCGGATTAGAACGTTTTTAGTTTTATCGCTAAAAAAAACAAACGCCCAGCTCAAAAACGTCCATTTTTTCGAAAATACAGTTTGGCCCGCCCCTTCACGGACCCGTTCTCGGAGATAAACGCCCATGGAGATAGGCGTTTCCGTTCGATTATGCCCCTCAATATGTACTAGAACATTATAATTGGTAGTGAAGGGTAAGGCAAAGTTGTAACATATAGATGAGTAAGAAAGTAGGAAGAATTTGAAAGTAAGGTGACTGATTTGAAGTAAGTTGCATATGAAGTCAGAGAGATGGTTAAATATTATCTCAGCTAGGGTAGGAGTGGATAAACATGTCCGGCTGCAGTATGTGCAGCCCAAGTCAATCCTTGTGTGTGTAAGTGAGACAAACAAGTTAGTTACTTCTTCCACTAAAGGCTTCATTGAAGAGCCAAGCTTTCACCTGCTTCCTGAAGTAGAGATAGTCTTGTGTTAAGCGGAGCCTTTCAGGCAATGCATTCCAGAGTGTGGGGACTACTCTGGAGAAGGCTCGCTTGCTGGTATCACATCATGTAATGTCTTTTGGAGAGGGTGTAGTTAGTGAAAGTCCTTGGGAGGACCTTAGTGTCCTTGGCAGTGTGTGGATTAGTTGGGTTATTAAAAAAATACTGACATGTACTTGAATTCATCGTTCTCTGAAGGGTTACCCCAAGTTTCCTTATCGTAGGGGGATCTTTTTTCCAATCCCAAACTTTTGAAGTCTGGTGACATGGGCTGGTTGATATTGTGTATCTGGATTTTCAGAAGGCATTTGACAAAGTACCTCATGAAAGACTCCAGAGGAAATTGGAGAGTCATGGGATATGAGGTAGTGTTCTATTGTGGATTAAAAACTTAAAAGATAGAAAACAGAGAGTAGGGTTAAATGGTCAGTATTCTAAATGGAGAAGGGTAGTTAGTGGGGTTCCCCAGGGGTCTGTGCTGGGACTGCTGCTTTTTAACATATTAATAAATGACCTAGAGATGGGAGTAACTAGTGAGGTAATTAAATTTGCTGATGACACAAAGTTATTCAAAGTTGTTAAATCGTGGGAGGATTGTGAAAAATTACAAGAGGACCTTATGAGACTGGGAGTCTAAATGGCAGATGACGTTTAATGTGAGCAAGTGCAAAGTGATGCATGTGGGAAAGAGGAACCCGAATTATAGCTACGTCATGCAAGGTTCCACGTTAGGAGTCACGGACCAAGAAAGGGATCTAGGTGTCGTCGTTGTTGATACGTTGAAACCTTCTGCTCAGTGAGCTGCTGCGGCTAAGAAAGCAAATAGAATGTTAGGTATTATTAGGAAAGGAATGGAAAACAAAAATGAGGATGTTATAAAGCCTTTGTATCTATCGCTCCATGGTGCAACCACACCTTGAATATTGTGTTCAAGTCTGGTCGCCGCATCTCAAAAAGATATAGTGGAATTAGAAAAGGGGCAGAGAAGGGCGCGAAAATGATAAAGGGGATGGGACAACTTCCCTATGAGGAAAGGCTAAAGCAGCTAGGGCCCTTCAACTTAGAGAAAAGGCGGCTGAGGGGAGATATGATAGAGGTCTATAAAATAATGAGTGGAGTTGAACGGGTAGATGTGAAGCATCTGTTTACGCTTTCCAAAAATACTAGGACTAGGGGGCATGAGATGAAGCTACAAAGTAGTAAATTTAAAACGAATTGGAGAAAAGTTTTCTTCACGCAATGTGTAATTAAACTCTGGAATTCGTTGCCCGAGAATGTGGTAAAGGCGGTTAGCTTAGCGGAGTTTTAAAAAGGTTTGGACGGCTTCCTAATGAAACAGTCCATAGACCATTATTAAATAGACTTGGGGAAAATCCACTATTTCTGGGATAAGCAGTATAGAATGTTTTGTACTTTTTTAGGATCTTGCCAGGTATTTGTGCCCTGGATTGGCCACTGTTGGAAACAGGATGCTGGGCTTGATGGACCTTTGGTCTGTCCCAGTATGGCAATACTTATGTACTTATGGGTCACTTTAAATGTGGAGTTTGCATATATTGCCAGTATGATCTTGAAACTACAACAGTACAGATTCTGCATTCATTTAAATTATTCTATTTGCACTCAAGGATTGATTGTAATTCTGCTGGGGTTGTTTATTATACCATCTGCCCCTGTGGACTTTATTACATTGGTCAAACTACTAGAAAGGTGAAGATACGTATTAGGGTACATATTAGTAGTATTAAAACTAATAAGAAAGATGCGCCTTTAACAGCTAATTGGAAGGAATATATTCATTCTGTTACAGAGTTGAAGTTCCCAGTGACATTGCAAGTTCAAATTTGGGGAAAAGTGAACCCAGATAGATTGATTTATAAGGAACAGCGATTTATTTATTTGTGGAACACAACACAGTGTGTGTGTGGGGGGGGGGGGGGGGGGGATCGAACAAAGAAATTGAATGGGAATGATTGACTGGGGATGGAAGCAGTTCCTGCGGGGTTCCTGTGGGCATGGAAGCAGTTCCTATGGGGTTCCTGTGGAGACGGAAGCAGTTCCTGCGGGGTTCCCGTGGAAGTGTACGCTGCACTTGCATCAGCCTCTCAATGTAGGTAATACCCAGGACTGTGTAGCTTTTGCAGTACCCCGTGTGTTGTGCTGCATTCTGGACTGGTTTCCTGTGCAGGATTAACAGTTGCCTAAAACACTTGATAAATGTGAAGATTTAAGATGTGTACATAGTAACATAGTAGATGACGGCAGAAAAAGACCTGCACGGTCCATCCAGTCTGCCCAAGAAGATAAATTCATATGTGCTACTTTTTTATTTGTACTGTCCTCTTCAGTGCACAGACCGTATAAGTCTGGCCAGCCCTATCCCCGCCTCCCAATCACCAACCCCGCCTCCCAACCACCAGCTCTGGCACAGACCCGATAAGTCTGCCCAGCACTATCCCTGCCGCCCAACCACCAGCCCCGGCACTGACCGTATAAGTCTGCCCAGCACTAGTCCCACCTCCCACCACCAGCTCTGGCACAGACCGTATAAGTCTGCCCAGCACTAGCCCCGCCTCCCAACCACCAGCTCTGCCACCCATTCTAGGCTAAGCTCCTGAGGATCCCTTCCTTCTGCACAGGATTTCTTTATGTTTATCCCACGCATGTTTGAATTCCGTTACCGTTATTAAGGTACATTTCTCATATTAGTTTTGAGTGTTGTCTTTAAGGGGAGGGAGTGTTAGTGTATCGGGGGATAATCTGATGTCTTGCATATATTTTTACAGCGTTCCTTTTGCTAAAGCTTGAAGCGAAATGGCCAGAGTCAAGGCAACGCACCGCATTTGTATTTTTGAGTGATTTTGTTATTGATTGACGTTAGAGTCCTGAATGATTTGGTGAGATTTTGAGTAAACTTTTCTGATTTACTAGGAGCAAGTGCCTGAATTTATGCTTAAAATTTCACTAAAGTCCTAAATTTAAGGAGCCTGAAAAGTGGGTGACAACAGGGGCAGATTTAGAGGGAGGAGAAAAATGAGGAGCTTAGCGCTGATTTTCAACACTTTGGCTCATACATTAGGCAAAGGAGCAGCAGGCGTAAATTTTATCAGCATAATGTTTTAAGCTGCTAAATTTAGGTGAATTTTCAGCCGATAACTTAGGCTCCAAAATTTGGCTGAAAATTGGAGACATATTTAAGCAGTTAACTTAGGATTCTAAATGTAGGAGCAGCACTCTTCCATAGCCAAACCCCCCCCCCCCCCCCCCAAAAAAAAAAAAAAAAAATTCCCAGGGTTTCTTGGTGTTCTTACTCAGACGAGAGACAGATTTCGTCGTCTTCCGATTGGTAATTGGTGTCATCTTCTGACTGGTCGCTAAGGGGGTCAAAGGTGTTGCCAGGGATGGATTCCACCACCTCCATCACTGGAGCAATGCTGTGATGCTGCTCTTTGGTAGGCTCAGCAGGGAGGCTCAGTGTTGTGCCCTCCACGCTATCGGGGCTGCTGCCAGAGTCCTGCAGGTCCATGGCCACCGTCCCTGCCACAGCCAGAAAAAAAGATGAAAGTGAAAAAAAAATGAAAGAAAGCCGAGACAAACAGTGAAGAACCAGCAGCCAGCAAAGTTTTACATTCACTGTCTCCTCCCTCCCTCAGCACATTAACAGTCCCAGGAACCATGGTGGCATCTGAAGATGACAGGTGAAGAGACCTCTCTGGCGTCTGAACAGCTCAGGTACAGAATCATCTCTGGATAAAGTCTCACATCAGTCTAAGAAAAAGCATTGCAGTCTGCAAAAGTCAACTAAAGTGAAGGACAAAGTGGCATCAAGACCTAACAGACATATGCTAACCTTTCTGCCCCATAATATGGGGGACAGTGAAATAAATATATTTACCTAGGACTAATCAAATAATTAAAAAAAGAAAAATGATCCAACATCTCCATTAACTTGAAAAGGATGAGGCTCAAAGGTATCCACAGCATTAAACAAATAGATTAAGACTCGGATGCCATTGAGCAGGCCAAAGATAAACTGACCACCCCTGCTTCCATCAAGACTACAAACCCTAAAACACCTGGGAGCAAAGTGAAGCTATGGCCCAGCCAGTTCCCCTTGAGGATAAAGCCATCAGGCCCTGGTGCTTGGCGCTTTCTCACCCATGCTGGCTATGATGCTATGGACAGGCAGACGCGTGAGCCCATGGTACACAGACTTGGAGAGTCTGCTGCACTGGTGCTGCTCCTGCTGCTTAAAGATGAAAGCCGAGTTCTCCTCTTTGGAAATGTTAATGTAGAAGCAGGTGTCTGAGGCAGCCATAATGTGGCAGGGACCTGGGTTCAGGAGAATGTTGCTCTTGGCTTCCCGGCAGACTCCAATCAAGCACACACCATACCTAAGGGATGAGAAGAGGGCAACATCACTGAGATTAGGGAGGTGTTGTGACTCTAGCTTGCATTATTAATCACTGAGGATACAGTGGTTTCTACACACACACTTTTCTCTAGAGCTTGTTGCTTAGTATCTTACTTTTTGTGGGCGTGGAAAGAGGCAAAGGTGAAACTCTTGCCCTCGTATTCTCCAAAGAACTTGCTGTCCCCTAGCTTGATGTGGTACACCTCATTGGCAGAGTAGCGGCTGTACGATCGCTGCCACTGCTCAGGAGAGGACGTCCCATCCCTACAGCCAAGAGGGAGGGAAGTGTAAGCATGCAACACAAAACTACCCTTCTTATGCTGATAAGACATATCTCTCAGGGTTGTGGAGCAGGAAGATATCCACTTTTTCAATACCCATGTTTTATCATTCCCACCTTAGTAATTCCTTTATCCCTTATTTGTCCTGTTTGTCTGTCCTAATTAGATTGTAAGCTCTGTCAAGCAGGGACTGTCTCTTCATGTCAAGTGTATAGTGCTGCATACATCTAGTAGAACTATAGAAATGATAAGTAGTAGTAGAATGAACTCTTGGGTGAGCTAAGAACCTTCTGGGAGACTGGGGATTGAGGGGGTGGGGATCATGTTGCTCTCTTGATTTATGTAGGAATTATAAGGAAGCGTACAATCTAACAAGGTCAACCTGAAGCCTTCCCTTCAACCCCTACCCCTTTGTTTGATGAATTCTCTTTAAATTCAAATGTGGGAGCATTTCGGGATTGTTCAGTGATTCCCCATTTCTGGTCTCAGCTGGTCCATTATTTGGAGAGAGTGATGAATTCGGCTTCCGCTCTCGGCGGCTGATTTTCTACTGGATAAATATGAGGTATGTGCCTTGTCGGAGGTGAGGACGTTGGGGATTTCTTCCCAAGGTGGCTATCCTTGGCAAGAAATCAATTCTCAGGGTGTGGACCCTACCTGATCCCCCGTCTTATTGGGGTTGGCGGAGTTTGATACATCAACATTTGTTATGGGAGCAAAGAGGGATGGGGATGTCTTTCAGGCATAAAAAGAGCTTTTTGGAGATCTGGAAACTGTATATTTGTTCACTTTCTCTCCTAGAGCTCAAAGCTTTATTTTAAATAATTTATAGAGATATCATGTGGGTCGGGCCATGGGAGTGGAGAGTTGTTGTTGTTTCTTTCTCGTTCATTGGTTAGTTCCTCTATGAATATAGTATATATAGTTTTAAGGGGTTGGGGGGGGTGAGTTTTATATGGTTGTGACTGCTATAAGCTTCCTAATGTTTGAATGGCACGTGGTATGGTTTCTCAGTGGTCCATTATGTGTTATCTTGAACTTGTGATTGACCTTGGTGGGAAACAAGAGTCCAGACTGTCCGAGGTTGTATTTGAGATTGCAGTGGTGGGGGGGGGGGGGGGGGATTGGGAAGGGAGATGGGATTTGTATACATTGACAAATTACTATAAGACAAAACTGAACTCTTATCACTTGACTGATTAACCTCATTGCTATTAATGAACAAGCACTACCACTTTAATCCTTATGTCGAAGTTGATCTCTCTATAGTCGATGACTTAACGTATGTTACAATCCAATCTATCACTCAGGAACCTATACGCAATACCATAATGTATTCTTCTTTACCATGTATGTATGCACCTTAATGCAATGCCATTTGTTATTCTGTTACCCAGAAATGGCAATCGCCATTACGACAAATGTAAGCCACATTGAGCCTGCAAATTGGTGGGAAAATGTGGGATACAAATGCTACAAATCCTATATAATAAAACGCACCGCCAACATTCTGAAGCTGACTGCATGGCTGAGGCATTCCTGCTCTCTGTATCCATCTCCTGAATTGACATCACGTACTTCCAGGTTTGTCACAAGCAGAAATGACCAACCACACGAGGTTTCTTGGCTTCAGAATGTTGGAGGTGCATTCTATTAAATAGGATTGGTCAGTTCCTTGAAGCACAGCCAGAGCTCAGCGTCCTGCACCATAACGCTCAGACACCAGAGAGAGGGAGGGAGGGGGCGCTGACACCAGAGGGGGGGGGGAGGTATCTCTGTCACACACACTGTCTCTCTCTCACACACTCTCTCTCTCTCTCACAGTCAATGTCTTTCTCTCTCTCACTCTCACACACTGTCTCTCACACACTCTGTCTCACACTGTATCACATTCACACTCTATGTGTCACACAGTCACTCACACACTCTCTTGGTCTCATACACTCAGTCTCACAGAGAGTCTGTGTCTCACACACACACTTTCTCTCGCACACACTGTATCTGTGTGAAACACACTCTCTCTCACACACACTGTCTCACATATGCACTTGCACACACTCTCATTCTCACACACACACTCTCTCTCTCTCAGACACACTCGCACCCAGACTCACTCTCTCTCTCTCACACACACACACGCGCAAATTCACTCTCTCTCTCACACACAGTCACTCTCACATATACTCTCTCAAACATACACACTCCAAGGAAAACCTTGCTAGTGCCTGTTTCATTTGTGTCAGAAAAGGGCTTTTTTTACTAGTAAATAAATAAATAAATAACTCACAGGCTGACAATTTCTGGGGGGGTTCATTTGCTCTTTTTAATCATTATGATTTAAATGAGATAAGAAGGCAGGTGGGGTAAAGGAGGGGGGATGGGGTTGATAGTATAAAACTGAGCTTGTTATATTTCTTTCGTTGTTGGCATCCTTTCTGCTTTGTCGTCTTGGCTTACTTTTGGTGCCAGTTTTGTTCATTTCAGGACGTTGTATATACTCAATTAAGATTTAAAAAAAAATCTAAACTCAAACGTGGGAATAAACAGCCAGACACTGGGACCCAAAGAAGTTAGATTCTTAACAAGCTTTGACATTTAAAAAAAAAGCTTATTTCGCAAATATATTTTGATGAGAGAATTGTATTATAAGCAAAGTCATTTATGCTCTGGTTTTTTTTTTTTTTTTGTGACTTCCTAGATTTCTTAACCTGGCTTCTTTCCTTGTGAGCCGCCAAGGACTAAGGTTGGTGAAAGCAGAATATAAAAACTGTATCTGCAACTGTAACCCTTGAGATTTTTGACTAACTGAATTATGGAACGGTCCCTCTGTCACCGTGGTGGTGTTACAAAGACAACACGAAGGCCCTACTGATGACCGGAATCATTCTGTAACAGGATTGCTTAAATTTAATGCCCTTTGCATGCTTTTTTTTTTTAACTCTTTATTTATAAATTTTTTCATTTACATCAAACGATAAAATTCGGCAATATCAGCAAAAATAAAATAAGGAAATAAACATTACATCATTACTTATAGTAAATAGTATTTCAAATTTGTCCACAATAAATTGAATCAAGATACTAGGAAAAAAAAAAAATATATATTAGCAATAAACAACATTATTTAAACGGAAGGGACATAACAGATATCTGCAGCCAACTAAACAGCATTTCTAACTAGGGAGGCAAAACTCCAGGTAGATTAGCACTCTGCTTGGAATCAATAAATTCTAATAGCTTCGAAGGGGTAAAGAATATGTAGTTAACAGATTCAAAGGTAATATAACATTTGCAGGGAAATTTAAGCAAAAAAGTAGCACCCAACTTGAGAACTCTATTTTTATAAATCAAAAAATCTTTCCTCCTCTTCTGCGTACTCCTTGCCAAATCTGGAAATATTTGTATCCTTTGACCCAGGAAGATATCAGTCAAATGGCGAAAATAGAGTCTCAAAACATTATTTCTGTCCATTTCTAATGCGAAAGTCACAATAAGTGTCGTTCTCTCTGTAATAGCTTCCAGAGAGTTCTCTAGAAATTCTGTCAGGTTTAAATCTGGTGTAATTTGCTCTTTTGGAAATTTAGAAACACCCGTAATATACTGGGTTCTCGTTATGGAGGGATAACCCTCCATTGAGATTCCCAGTATTTGAGTAAAATATCTTTTAAGCATATCTATGGCTGGTACTAAGGGTGATTTTGGAAAATTAATTAACCTTAAGTTATTTCTTCGAGCGTTATTTTCCAAATTTTCCAATTTCTTTTCCTGAATTTCTTTTTCTTTAGTTAAGGAAAACGTTAGATTTTGAAGTTTTTCAACTTCAACTTCCATCTTCAAGACTTTTTCTTTCTGTTCTTGTAAATTATTAGACAGATTTTCACTAGTCTGTTTTAATTCCTTAATTTCTCCATTAATGGAAATATTCATTTGGAGTAGTGTGCTATTAACCCCTTGAATTGCATCCCATAATGAATTCATAGTCACCACTGTTGGTCTCTGTAATCCGCCGTTATTCCCGGTAGTGACGCTCCGGGGAGCAGGAGCCTCGACCCGCAACTGCTCCTGCATTGCTGTTTCTTTCCCCGGGGTTGAGGTGCCCGAAGGTCCTCCTCCCAACGGTGTTGCGAATAGCATTTCCAACTGCCGTGGTCCCTCAGGCAATCTTTCACTTCCGGGTTGTGGAGGAACAGTGTGAGAAGGGGGACTCAACGTCACTCCTTCAATGCTGCGGTCCGTATCCAAAAAGGTCGAACCCGTCGAAGCAGAGATCCGCTCGCCATGGGTCCCAATTCCAAAGACCTCCAAAGTCGGCTGTCGAGAGGTTGGCGTCATCGGTGGAATCGTGGAGGTAGAAACCACCGTTTTCCCCTTTCTCTTCCCCATTTTAAAAACGGAGAAAAAGAGAATTCCCTCGCTAGTCTAACGATGGGTCTCGGGAACTTAGGAACACACATCCGTTACTGACGCCATCTTGATTCCGGAAGCTATCCTGCCAGGATCCCCCCTTTGCATGCTTTAATGTGTGGAATATTAGTGCTTACGTGCAAAAGTGCGAGCACTATTCCATCATTTAAGCGTGCGACTCGCTTACTCCTTGATTCATCCAGAGATGCACAACAAAGCATTGGGCGCTGACACCCAAGAGGGGGGGCAGACTCAGGAAAAATGTCAGGAAGTACTTTTTCACGGAGAGAGTGGTGGATACCTGGGATGCCCTCCCGCAGGAGGTGGTGGAGATGAAAACGATAACAGAATTCAAACATGCATGGGATAAACATAAAGGAATCCTGTTCAGAAGGAATGTATCCTTTGCAGCTTAGCCGAGTTTAGGTGGCAGAGCCGGTGGTGGGAGGCAGGGATAGTGCTGGGCAGACTTATACGGTCTGTGCCAGAGCCGGTGGTGGGAGGCGGGGCTGGTGGTTGGGAGGCGAAGATAGTGCTGGGCAGACTTATACAGTCTGTGCCAGAGCTGGTGGTGGGAGGCGGGACTGGTAGTTGGGAGGTGGGGATAGTGCTGGCCAGACTTATACGGTCTGTGCCCTGAAGAGAAGAGGTACAAATAAAAAGTAGCACATATGAATTTATCTTGTTGAGCAGACTGGATGGACTGTGCAGGTCTTTTTCTGCCATCATCTACTATGTTACAATTAGGATTTCCAAGTTCCTCTGCCCTTGCATTATTCTGTAACCATAGGCATCTCATTGTGCATAACCCGAAAGTGGGTGGGTCAGGGGCGTTCCATAGGCGATGTATTAGAGAATACATCAGGCTTCCGTTCATGTAAGTCCTCGCAACCAAAGTTGGGCACAAAACCGCCCGCTAGGTGCCCGGAACGCTGTTTATAGAATAGCCCTGAGTGTGGATTTTTCTCAGCACCGTTTACTTGGGGGGGGGGGGGGTCTTTTACTAAGGCACACTCATGTTTTTAGCACGTGCTAAAAACAGGCGTACGCTAAATGTTAGAGACGCCAATGCATTCCTGTGGGTGTCTCTAACATTTAGCATGCGCTAAAAATCTGAGTGCATAAATGCAAGGGGTGTTCACATGGGCAGGGCATGGGTGGGTCTAATATTTATGCTGCAAGTTATGTGTGCACATGGCTGGATTTAGGCACTAACGTTTACCTCAGTCACAGACACAGGCACATGGAAGTTGTGCTTATAGGCTCACAGTCCATGTAAAGTGGGCGTTTAAATTGTGGACCCTGTTATAGAACTGCCCCCTCCAATTACCTGCTTCCTGAACTGGCTGGGGTTCCTGAGGATTCAGTGCTCATGGCCCTGGCGAGAGAAGACGGGGTCCCGGCCATAGCCTGGCGGGCAGAGTACGGGTAACCCAGGGTGACTGGGTCCTGGAGGGAGTCACAGTTTCTGATTTCCCCCTCCTCTCGCCCCACCACTGACAATACGAAACAGGAGGGGATAGGGAGAAGGTTTAACCAAGTGGGTGTGTTGTGGGGAACCCTGCTACTAGTCCGAGTGTGCTTCTAGAAAAAGAAAACTGAGCAACAGGTCTGTGTCCACAGTGTCTTGGGCTCAGGTCCCTGTACATGAAGCAGAAAGTGGGATATTTTAGCACAGCAGGTTCCACAGTGCACAAAATGGTGATGGTAAAGACCTGTGTCCATAACAGGGTTAGGGTATTGGTAACACACTGGTAGACTGTCACTAAAAATAAACATTTTCAGAAGGTGCCACACTGGAGATCGGCACTCAAAAGGGCTGGGCTCAGCCACGGGCTACTTACTGCCCCCGTGAGGTGTGGATCAGTAACGTAATCAGAGTCGAAGTGGCAGGACAGACGCAGTTCAGCGCTAACATGGCGTACTTAAATTCTTCTTCACAGACCACATGATCTGAAAGGGAAGGAAGGTTACACAGCTGTGAGCATCAGACATGGGCAGTGGAAAAAGATAGTCCTTCCTGGGCGTAGAGATTAAGTGGTGTGTTCCGCCTAGTCCAGAGGCATAGCCAGCCCTCCAATTTTGGGGGGGCCCAGGGGTGGACTGAGGGGGCAATGCATTCTCTTTCCCTCCCCCTCCCCACAGCATGTTAAAAATACCTATACTGGCGGGGATGCCAGGACCCCACCAGCCAAAGAAATTTGCTGCCAAGCTGCTTCCTTGTTCTCTTGCTACTGCAGGAAACAGAAAGTTGGCAGTGTGCCTTACTTCCTGCCACCGATTTCAGGACACCCTGAGTGTGTTCAGTTTTTGCATGAACTGAGCATGCATGAGGAGTCCCAGCATCGGTGGCTGGAGGCACACTGCCACCTTCCTGTTTCCTGCAGTAGCAAGAGAACAAGGGAGCGGCTTGGCAGCCCCACCAGCCATTTTAATAAGCGCTACAGGTTCGAGGGGGCCTGAGCCCGGTTTGGGGGGCCAAGCCCCCGAGGCCCCTCTCGTGGCTATGCCACTGGTCCAGACTGCCCCTGGAGGTTAACTGGTGTGTCCAGTCTAGTCCAGACTTCCCCTGCTGGGTCTGGAATTTAATTGATCTTGCCGGGGGCTCTTGCCCCGCTCAGAGCCACTGTGAATAGCGAGGGTGGTTATTGCAGGAGGATGGAAGGACCAGACTTACCTGCAAATTTGATGTGAAACTTGTTCTCTGGTTTCAGAATCTGAACATACAGGGGACAGTTAGGAGCGAAGTCCTTCACCGCCCAGGCTCTCAGAATGGTTTGGTGATCCTGCGGAGTGAACAAAATTAGTAAAGATCATTTCCTGTCCAAAGGCTGGACTGGAAACACTCACTTCCAAACAGCTGGAGAAGGCATATAATTCCTCACATCTGGACCAGTGACATGCACTTCCTAATAGCTAGTGAAGGCATATAATTCCTCACATCTGGACCAGTGACACTCACTTCCTAACAGCTGGAGAAGGCGTATAATTTCTCACATCTGGACCAGTGACACACACTTCCTAACAGCCTGAGAAGGCATATAATTCCTCACATCTGGGCCAGTGATAAGCAGTTCCTAACAGCTGGAGAAGGTGCATGTTTCCTCACATCTGGAGCAATGCCACACACTTCCTAACCGCTGGAGAAGGGATACATTTCTTGTCTAAAATCTGGACTCTATGAGACTGTGGAAAAAAATTCTACCTTAGATTCATATAGTATGACCACTTTCTGGATATGTATTACCTCACTGTTTAACTATGAATAGCAGAGGATACAGAGACTTCAGGAAAGGAAAAGATTTTAAGTTACTTGGTAGCAATTTATGATGCCAATCCTATATAATAATTCTCACCACCAGCGTTCTAATGTGTGACTGCCTGTGTCCGTGGCTCCTGGAGTTACTGAGCTAGGCTCCGTAGCCAGGCTGACGTCACTCACATCTGATTCCCAGGCAGGGGGAGCAGTAGGGAAACACGCGGAGCAACTTGCTCAGCGTGTTTCCCTACTCCTCCCCCTGCCAGGGAATGAGCTGTCAGCAAGTGGCAGGGAGCGGCACATTAAAAAACAACAAGTGCGACACCGCAGACAGCCATCAGACAACCCCCCCTCGGTGCATCAAGCCCCCCGGCACATCAACAGCCCCCCCCCCCCCCCCGGGCACATCAACCCCCTTGCCACCCGCAGCTGTCACTGGTAGCACTGTCCGGCCGCTGCTGCTTCTCCTGTTGAGCAGCAGTGGCCGCTACAAAAAGAAAAAAAAGCCATAAATGTTTTTAAACATCAAGCATGGCACCACAGACAGCCATCAGGCATTGGCTGTCGGCTCTGCAGCCGCTCCTCCTCTTGCCTCCACGTCACTGCCCCTGGAGTAAAACCCTGGAGGAGCGCAGCGACATGAGAGATGAGAGGAGGAGCGGCTGCAGAGCCGACAGCCAATGCCTGATGGCTGTCTGCGGTGCCGTGCTTGATGTTTAAAAACATTTATTGCTTTTTTTCTTTTTGTAGCGGCCGCTGCTGCTCAACAGGAGAAGCAGCAGCGGCCGGACAGCGTTACCAGTGGCAGCTGCGGGTGGCCAGGGGGTTTGATGCGCGGGGGGGAGGGGAGGGTCGCTGGACATGGGTGGCTGCAGGGAAGGCAGGGGGAGAGCAGGGTCACTGAACATGGGTGGCTGGAGGGGAGGCAGGGGAGAGGGAGGTGGGGAGGGGGTCCTGAGACCAGAGAGGTGGGGGTGGGGAGGGGGGCCCTGCGAGATGGGGGCACACACACTCACTCACTGTCTCTCACATACACACTCTCTGTCTATCACACTCTATCTCACTGCCACACACACACAGTCTCACACACACAGACACTCTGTCTCTCACACACTCTCTCTCTCACACAAACACACACATACTCTGTCTGTCTCTCATTCTCTCTCTGACACACACACTCTATCTCTCACACCCTCCGAGGAAAACCTTGCTAGCGCCCGTTTCATTTCTGTCAGAAACGGGCCTTTTTTACTAGTATATAATGTTTTCGTATCTTGTGGCCACTTTATGGATCTGGATTACCTCACTGTTTAACTAAGAAAAGCAGGGAATACTGTCATTTGACACTGAGACCTTTAGCAAAGGTCGTTTGGGAGCAATGTATGACTCCGAAATATAATAGTTAATCTGATGTTCAAGGGGTGAAGGAGTCCATCACAGAGGCTATAAACTATACAGTGGGGGAAATAAGTATTTGATCCCTTGCTGATTTTGTAAGTTTGCCCACTGACAAAGACATGAGCAGCCCATAATTGAAGGGTAGGTTATTGGTAACAGTGAGAGATAGCACATCACAAATTAAATCCGGAAAATCACATTGTGGAAAGTATATGAATTTATTTGCATTCTGCAGAGGGAAATAAGTATTTGATCCCCCACCAACCAGTAAGAGATCTGGCCCCTACAGACCAGGTAGATGCTCCAAATCAACTCGTTACCTGCATGACAGACAGCTGTCGGCAATGGTCACCTGTATGAAAGACACCTGTCCACAGACTCAGTGAATCAGTCAGACTCTAACCTCTACAAAATGGCCACGAGCAAGGAGCTGTCTAAGGATGTCAGGGACAAGATCATACACCTGCACAAGGCTGGAATGGGCTACAAAACCATCAGTAAGACGCTGGGCGAGAAGGAGACAACTGTTGGTGCCATAGTAAGAAAATGGAAGAAGTACAAAATGACTGTCAATCGACAAAGATCTGGGGCTCCACGCAAAATCTCACCTCGTGGGGTATCCTTGATCATGAGGAAGGTTAGAAATCAGCCTACAACTACAAGGGGGGAACTTGTCAATGATCTCAAGGCAGCTGGGACCACTGTCACCACGAAAACCATTGGTAACACATTACGACATAACGGATTGCAATCCTGCAGTGCCCGCAAGGTCCCCCTGCTCCGGAAGGCACATGTGACGGCCCGTCTGAAGTTTGCCAGTGAACACCTGGATGATGCCGAGAGTGATTGGGAGAAGGTGCTGTGGTCAGATGAGACAAAAATTGAGCTCTTTGGCATGAACTCAACTCGCCGTGTTTGGAGGAAGAGAAATGCTGCCTATGACCCAAAGAACACCGTCCCCACTGTCAAGCATGGAGGTGGAAATGTTATGTTTTGGGGGTGTTTCTCTGCTAAGGGCACAGGACTACTTCACCGCATCAATGGGAGAATGGATGGGGCCATGTACCGTACAATTCTGAGTGACAACCTCCTTCCCTCCGCCAGGGCCTTAAAAATGGGTCGTGGCTGGGTCTTCCAGCACGACAATGACCCAAAACATACAGCCAAGGCAACAAAGGAGTGGCTCAGGAAGAAGCACATTAGGGTCATGGAGTGGCCTAGCCAGTCACCAGACCTTAATCCCATTGAAAACTTATGGAGGGAGCTGAAGATGCGAGTTGCCAAGCGACAGCCCAGAACTCTTAATGATTTAGAGATGATCTGCAAAGAGGAGTGGACCAAAATTCCTCCTGACATGTGTGCAAACCTCATCATCAACTACAGAAGACGTCTGACCGCTGTGCTTGCCAACAAGGGTTTTGCCACCAAGTATTAGGTCTTGTTTGCCAGAGGGATTAAATACTTATTTCCCTCTGCAGAATGCAAATAAATTCATATACTTTCCACAATGTGATTTTCCGGATTTAATTTGTGATGTGCTATCTCTCACTGTTACCAATAACCTACCCTTCAATTATGGGCTGCTCATGTCTTTGTCAGTGGGCAAACTTACAAAATCAGCAAGGGATCAAATACTTATTTCCCCCACTGTATGTATAAATAGTCATTAGTAAAATAAGCTATTCTCCTGTAATAATGAATCTTTTATGTATGCTTTTGTGTTCAAGGTGCCAAATTCCCTATATAAGGGTGTGGCCTTTTTCCACAATTCAGAACATACCTTTCTGCCATTAAGACTTGTATGTTGTTGTTTTTTCCCCCAATATTTTATTGAATAATTTTCAATGAAAACAATAAAACAATGGAACAAGAAAAAGGAAAGAGAAAAAGAGTAATACTGTTAGTATGCAAAATCAAATCAGTAACGGAGGATGGAATAATTTTCAATCAAGAAAAAACCAAAACAAGTGGACAACAAGTCAATTAAAGAGATTGTAGATAAATGTTCAAGTGGTTCCATAACTTCTTTTTGGGTAACACAATACACTGCTTCTCCTCTAATGCAAATTCCATTTTTTTTATATTGTAGAACTGAATTCCACCAGAAGTGAAGGTTGAGCAAGTGAGCGGATTTCCAGTTGAGTAGAATATGCTTTTCAGCAATAGTAAGTAAAATATCCAACAGCTTGGCTTGAGAGGTCGACAAATTTACTTGCTGGCCACTTGATTTGAAAATCACAATTATAGGTGATAAAGAGGGGCATAATTGAACGGGGGCACCCATCTCTAAGGACAGCGCTGCGAAAGGGCGGGGAAACCCGCATTATCGGAACAAGATGGGCATCCATCTTTTGTTTCGATAATACGGTCGGGGACGGCCAAATCTCAACATTTGGGTCGACCTTAGAGATGGTCAACCTAAATGTTGAGATCGACGACCTTAGAGATGGGCGACCTCGGTTTTCGCCGATAATGGAAACCAAAGACGTCTATCTCAAAAACAGCCAAATCCAAGCCCTTTGGTCGTAGGAGGAGCCAGCATTTATAGTGCACTGGTCCCCCTCACATGCCAGGACACCAACCGGGCACCCTAGGGGGCACTGCAATGGATTTCACAAATTGCTCCCAAGTGCATAGCTCCCTTACCTTATATGCTGAGCCCCCCAACCCCCCCCCCCCAAAACCCACTACCCACAACTGTACACCACTACCATAGCCCTTATGGGTGAAGGGGGGCACCTAGATGTGGGTATAGTGGGTTTCTGGTGAGTTTTGGAGGGCTCACATTTACCACCACAAGTTAACAGGTAGGGGGGGATGGGCCTGGGTCTGCCTGCCTGAAGTGCACTGCACCCATTAAAACTGCTCCAGGGATCTGTATACTGCTGCGATGGACCTGAGTATGGCATTTGAGGCTGGCAAAAAAGTATTTTTAAACTTGTTTTTTATGGTGAGAGGGGGTTAGTGACCACTGGGGAAGTAAGGGAAGGTCATTCCCAATTCCCTCCAGTGGTCATCTGGTCAGTTCAGGCACCTTTTTGAGTCTTGGTCGCAAGAAAAAATGGACCAAGTAAAGCCAGCCAAGTGCTCGTCAGGGACGCCCTTAAGTAGATAGATAGATTATCGGCCGAGGACAGCCATCTCTTAATCACGCCCCAGTCCTGCCTTCGCTACCCTGCCGACACGCCCCTGTGAACTTTGGCCATCCCTGCGATGGAAAGCAGTTGCAGACGGCCAAAATCGGCTTTCGATTATGCCGATTTGGGCGGCCTTGCGAGAACGACGCCCATCTCCCGATTTGTGTCGAAAGATGGCGTCCTTCTCTTTCGAAAATAAGCGTGAAAGTATATTCCATTTGGAGCATTTTTTGAATTACGGGCCAAATTGATTGCCAGAATTTGAGTACAAAATGACACTCATATAACATATGAAGAAGAGCTCCTGTCTTTTGATAACAGTGCCAGCATTTGCTAACTTACGAGGAGTCCAGTTGACCCTGTGATAAAAAAAAGTACATAGACTGAAGAATTGATGCCGAAGACAACGGCCTCAAGATTTTTGACCAAAAAAAGGACCATTGGACATCAGTAAGGGATTGATCCATGTCCGTTTGCCAGTTGGCTTGAAGAACTGTGTTGAAATTGAAGGAGTATTTTATCAATATCTTGTAAATCCGTGATGCAGTATGACCTTTGGCGATTAAGGAGTGAGCAGTGTCAAATAATGAAAGCTGTAGTGTGGACAGCAGAGAGAATGATGGACAGGCAGCAATACTATGAGTCAGTGGCTTAGCTACAGGTGGGCCTGGGTGGGCCAGGGCCCACCCAAAATTGTGACACTTGCTGTAGCTGGTGGGGATCCCCAAACCTTGCCATGCTGGAAATTTTCTCTCCTTGGGCAGCCAGTGCTCTTCCAAATGTCAGCCAGCAGCACTTGCCTTGAGCTGACACAGACTGGCGCTTCTGCACATGCTCAGTTTTCACACATGCAAAAGCTCTGAGCATGCACGGCCTGCCAGCAGCAGCATCAGTTTGAGGCAAGTGCTGCCGGCTGCCGTTTGGAAGAGTGCTGGCTGCCTGAGGAGGAGGAGGAAATCTTCAGCTGACAGGGTTTTGGGGATCCCCGCCAGCTCAAGTATTTAATATTTGGGGTTTTTGGGCAAGGAGGGGTGGAGAGATGAGAAAACCGGAGGGGGACCGGGGGGGGGGGGTGAATTCCATGCCCGCCCACCTTGGGCTCTGGCCCACCCAAAATTGGCCATCTAGCTACGCCCCTCCTATGAGTTATCTGTAACCACTTGAAATATGCAGAAGAAGGTAAGGAAAATTTTTCCTTAAGATCAGTAAATGGTCGAAAGGACTTATCTGGATGAAGTACATCAAAAAGAGTCTTTATTCCCTTGTCAATCCACTCTTTCCAATAGAAGGGAAGTTTGTTAATTCATACATATGGATTGTACCATAATGACATATACAAAGATTTTGAAACAGGCACAGCAAGAAATGTATCTAATTCAAGAAGTGATTTCACAGTGGCTGAGAGTATAGGATCTATATTCTGGGAAGAAAACACCTCCAGTGTCCTTTGTACCTTTTAATTTTCTAATAGCAATTTTGGGAGTTTTATTTTTCCATAGTAGAGGAGTGTGGTAGCCGTGTTAGTCCACTCTTAAGGTTATCAATAGAAATCAAACAAAATAAAACATGGAAAAGAAAATAAGATGATACCGACCCACCCCCATCCTCCCACCCTGTCAGACTGTCATAGTAATGCTTGAATGTTTTCACTTATATACACTGTCAGCTAGCACATTTGCTTATTTCCGATCTGACGAAGAAGGGCAACCTTGGAAAGCTAATCAAGAAATGTATTAAGTTATGTCCAATAAAAAAGGTATCATCTTATTTTCTTTTCCATGTTTTATTTTGTTTGATTTCTATTTTTCCATAGAAAAGCATTTAACAACTTACCTAGCTGTGAAACAAAAGAAGGAGGAAAGGTCAGGGGAAGCATACTAAGAATGTAGTTAATCTTAGGAGATATCATCATCTTAATTGTTTCTAGACGGCCCCACCAAGATAGAGAAAGAGGGTGCCAAGAGTGTAAAAGCTGTTTGAGAAACTTTAATATTATTTCTTTATTATAATCAATGGTGTCTGCCAGAGAGGTATACAAATCTATTCCTAAATATCTAAGCTTAGGGTTAGCCCAAACCAATCCAAATGAGCTAAACTAATCAGTTTTGGAGGCCGTACCTTGCGAAGGATGTAAAAAGAATTGAAGCGGTGCAATGAAAAGGGATTTGCGTTACAAGATGTATGAGGAGAGACTTGATGACCTGAACATGTATACTCTGGAAGAAAGGAAAAACAGGGGTGATATGATACAGACGTTCAAATATTTGAAAAGTATTAATCCGCAAACGAACCTTTTCCGGAGGTGCGAAGGCAGTAGAACGAGAGGACATGAAATGAGATTGAAGGGGGGCAGACTCAAGAAAAATGTCAGGAAGTATTTTTTCACGGAGAGAGTAGTGGATGCTTGGAATGCCCTCCCGCGGGAGGTGGTGGAAATGAAAATGGTAACAGAATTCAAACATGCGTGGGATAAACATAAAGGAATCCTGTTCAGAAGGAATGGATCCTAAGGAGCTTAGCCGAGATTGGGTGGCAGAGCCGGTGGCGGGAGGTGGGGATAGTGCCGGGCAGACTTATACGGTCTGTGCCAGAGCCGGTGGTGGGAGGCCGGGCTGGTGGTTGGGAGGCGGGGATAGTGCTGGGCAGACTTACACGGTCTGTGCCCTGAAAAGGACAGGTACAAATCAAGGTAAGGTATACACAAAAAGTAGCACATATGAGTTTATCTTGTTGGGCAGACTGGATGGACCATGCAGGTCTTTTTCTGCCGTCATCTACTATGTTACTATGTATATGTAATGTGTGAGAGAGCATACGAGTTTAGTGGGAGAAGCTCAGTCTTTTGTTGGTTAACTTTGTACCCTGAAAAATGAGAGAATGTATTGATAATATTGAAGAGTGCAGGGATTGAGTCATAAGGATTAGAGACATATAAAAGAACGAGCACTTAATTTCAAGATCCTTATAAGCAATACCTTTAATATTACAGCAAAAGAAGGTTCAAGCGCTATATTAAAAAGATATGGAGAGAGTGGACAGCCTTGTCTAGTTCCTCGCTTAAAAGAGATTTTTTGTGATAGTGAATTATTTGTAAGAATTCTAGCTGTGGGATTGGCATACAAAATTCTGATTTTATTTATAAATTCCGAGGGACAACCAAACCATTCTAGAAGAAGGAACAGGCAGTCCCATTCTACCCGATCGAAAGCTTTTTCTGCATCGAGAGATAGAGCTACCAAGGGTTCATCATGGGAGTTTGCCGAATGGGAAATATGAAGAAAGAGACGTGTGTTATCACTAATGAGTCTACCTGGCATTGAATCCAACTTGATCGGGACTTATAACTTTTGAGATAATTTGTTTAATTCTGTTGGCAAGAATTTTAGCATATAATTTGTAATTTACATTTAGTAGGGAGATAGGACAATAATTAGAAACTAGCATGGGATCTTTATTTGGTTTTGGTATAACAGTAATAATTGCTTCAGAGAGAAGAGAACCAGAGGCACCATCTGGAGTTAGAGCACATGAGAGAATTATATGTGAGAGATCTAACTTGAAGATTTTTTTATGTTTAATTTCTTTATTGATTTTCATTTAACACACAAAGATACAATCTTTGATCAGATATACCAATTCTTCAATAACATTCTTCAAGAAGAAACATTGTATTAATATGAAAATAAATTATTGGTTTTAACAGTCTACAATTGAGAGAGAAAATCCAGTAATATACCAAAGGAAGTTGGCCTTATATTCTTAGTTCTGCCAAAGGAAATTGAGCAGGAGTTTATGCCTATCAATTGAACCGCTTCACATCTGATTCTCCTCCTTATTACTTTGCATATTGAGAAAGTTTCGCAACTGTTCTGGTTCAAAGACAACATATCTCTTATCTTTAAAAAGTACTAAGCATCTGCAAGGAAATCTCAATTGAAAACGAGCATTTATCCCAATGGATTCTTGTTTCATATCCAGAAACTTCATCCTTCTCTATTGTGTCCAGATAGAAATATCAGGAAATATTGAAACTTTGCTTCCTTTAAATTCAGGACGAATATTCTTAAAATAAAGTCTTAATAAAGCTTCTTTATCTTGAAGAAATACAAATGTAACAATTAAGGTTGCTCTAGTTTCAATTTCCTCTTTAGAATGTTCCAGAAAGTCCAATGTTTCTATTAAGTTATCTTGTTATATTGGAACATTTTGTTGTTGTTTTAATTTTGTTTCTAAGTAATAAAGTCTCTGTATAACTTGAAGATTTTATAGAATTCTATTGGAATACCATCAGGGCCTGGGGGGGGGGGATTCCTTAATTGTTGTATAAAATTCTTGTTCTGAAATTGGTTTCTTGAGTGATTCTATATCAGTATGAGACCACTTGGGACCTTTAAGGGTAGATAGGAATTCAAATGCCTTATTTTGAGTGTTCATTGATTCAGATTGATAGAGATTAGAGTAGAAGTCATGAAAGGCTTTGGAAACCGCAGAGGTAGAAGTAGCAATAGCTTGATTGGGTAATTTGATAGCAGAGATTTGGACTTTGAGTCTTTTTCTTTTGAGATAATTTGCCAATAGGGTACTACTCTTATCTTTTTCAGCATAATATTTAGAATGGATATCAAAAATTTGTTGTCCAGCTTTAAGACTAAGTAATTTATTCAATTTATATTTTAATTTATACAGGGAATTAAGCAAGGAGGCATGACCCAATCTTATATACTCAGATTCTGTATCTTTAATTTGTGATTCAAGTTCGGAAATCTGAATTTTTTCTTGCTTAGCTTTGTAAGATGCCAAGGAGATAATTTCGCCTCTTAATCCAGCTGTAAAAGCTTCCCACTCTAAAATAGGGTTAGTAGAAGAGGGGGTGTTAATTTGAAAAAATTGCTCAATAAAAGATCTAATTTTCACAAGAACGTCCTCAGTTCCCAACAGTCTCCAAAATGGTGATTTTCTAGGAGCCATTTCTGTCCAGTTTAATATTAAAGAGACTGGAGCGTGATCTGAAACTACTATAGGAGAAATGGAGAAGGATTTAATAGATTCTACTAATGAACTGGAGATCAAAAAGTAGTCAAGCCTAGAAAAACTTTTATGTGGAGCTGAGAAGAAAGTAAAATCTTTAGAAGTAGGATTACATAGGGGCTCATTTTCAAAGCACTTAGACTTACAAAGTTCCATAGGTTACAATGGAACTTTGTGCTTTGAAAATACGCCTCATAGTCTCCATGGATCCATAAGGTGCAATTGTTCCATAAATGAATGTAAAGTGATGGAGGATTTGGAGGGAGACAACTTGGTTTGTGAGTGTCTATCAAGGAGATAATCCAAGGGGATATTAAAGTCTCCAACCATAATGATGGGAATAGGGTCTTGAGATTGAACAATTTGAAAGAGATTGGAAAAGAAGTCTGGAGAGTCAATGTTAGGAGCATAAATGTTAACTAGCAGCACTGGTGCATTGTTGATAGAAGCTTTAACAATTAACCATCTAACATCAGGATCTATGTGTTGATCTAGTATAGATGCAGTGCCGTAGCGAGGGTGGCTGACACCCAGGGCAGGTTGCCACTGCGCACCCCCCCCCCCCCCGGAGCGCATTCTTACCACTGACGTAGGAAAGGGGACGGGTGGGAGGGCCGCTCCGCCCTGAGTGCATGTTGCTGGAAGCTGCGTCGGCTCCGCTGGTTCCCTGCTCTCTCTGCCCTGGAACAGGAAGTAACCTGTTCTGGGGCAGAGAGAGCAGGGAACCAGGGGAGCCGACACCCCCCCCAGCGGCGTGCACCTGGGGCGGACCGCCCCACCACCCCCCTTCCTACGCCACTGTATAGATGGGTTACAATCTTTACTAAATAAAATTGAGACACCGTTTCTTCTGCCATGGGCAGGGGAATCTATTGAGGAGGAGATCCAATTACATTGCTTAATGAATTGTGAAGTGTTTGGGGAGTGTGTTTCTTGAAGAAAAATAATTTCTGGTTTCAGTTTTTTGAGATATATAAGAACCTTCTTTCTTTTAATAGGGTGCCTTAGACCATTTACATTCCATGTTACAAAATTAATAGGTAAATTAGAAAAATTTTGAGACATTGAGGCAGTGGCGTAGCTAGGGTAGTTGACACCTGGGGCCGGTCATTTTTTAACACCCCCCCCCCCCCCAAATCCAGTACTAGGCGTACCGAGAATACAAAACACTCAGGACCTATAGAGCAATTCTACCATACCATAAACAGTAATTTGTACGAGTCACACAAGGAAAAGGAAAGCATCTTAAACACTACAGTGAGCACCAGAACATCAATTCACCTATTGTAAAACGAAACCAGACAGAATAGTACAGATTGTCGATCCTGCACAGTCAATGCCAACTGAAAGCCATGTCTTTTTCACAAACACAGATACATCCTAATCCACTATAGAATAAGTAATCATAAACTTTCTATTTAGACAAAAATTAAACTGAACCCCCGATGCCAGACTCTGCATACAATGCAACACCACAGAAACAGAAAATGTCCCCTAGTACTGTGCAAAATATAAAGACAGCAGATGTAAATTTGAAAAAACTAACAAATACCAATCACCACTTTACAAATTAACAAATAGAAATAAAACAAATACAGAAAATAAAATAATACCATTTTATTGGACTAATACATTTGGCTTCCAGAGGCCAAAATCTCCTTCCTCAGGTCAATACAGTATAGTACTGTTACAGTATCCTATCCTGACCTGAGGAAGGGGGTTTTCTTCTCTGAAAGTTAAGTCGAAATGTATTAAAATTAGTCCAATAAAAAGATTACCTTATTTACATGTTCTATTTATAAATATTTATTAACACAGCTACAATACTATATCCTAAAGCAAAAAAATAAAAATATATATTTTATTTACAGTTTGTCGTCTCTGGTTTCTGCTTTCCTCATCTTCTTTTCACTGTCTTCCTTCCATCCAGCATCTGTCTTCGCTCTCTGCCATCCAGAGTTTGCCCTCTCTAATGTCCCTTCCATCCACTGTCTGTCCTCTCTCTCTGCCCCTTCCATTCATTGTCTGCCCTCTCTCTCTCTGCCCCTTCCATCCACTGTCTGCCCTCTATTTCTGCCCCTTCCATCCACCATCTGCCCCAGGCTGCCCTCTTTCTCTCTCCCCCTTCCACCCACCATCTGCCCTTTCTCTCTGCCCCTTCAATCCGTCTGCCCTCCCTCTCCCATCCATCCAGGGTCTGCCCTCCCTCACACTCCCCACTTCCATCCAGGGTCTGTCCCCTCTCTCTCTGCCCGCTCTTTTCAGCCCCCTTCATCCACCACATGCCTTGCATCCCCCTTTTTCAGCCCCAGACCCATTCTCCCACCTGCCCCAGGCATGGATCCATTTTCCCTCCTGCCCCCTTGTCAGACCCCTGTCACAGCTTCAAACCCCTTCTCCCTCCCCAGTCCCCTTCTCCCCTCTAAACTCCGCCACCCTCCCAATCCCCTTCTCCCTGAGCACCCCTCTAAGCTCCCCCACCCTCCCGAATCCCCTTCTCCCCTCTGAGCACCCAGTGACCCCTCTAGGCTCCCCCACCCTCCCCAATCCCCTGCTCCCCTAAGCACCCCTCTAAGCTCACCCACCCTCCCCAATCCCCTTCTCCCCTGAGCACCCCTCTAGGCTCTCCCACCCTCCCCAATCCCCTTCTCCCCTGAGCACCCCTCTAGGCTCACTCACCCTCCCCAATCCCCTGCTCCCCTGAGCACCCCTCTAGGCTCTCCCACCCTCACCAATCCCCTTCTCCCCTCTGAGCTTCCCCCTCCCCCGAGCCGGTCCCGTTCTGTGCCCCCTCCGTTGAGAGCCGACAGCTCTCGTCTCCTGCCGCTACCCTGCTTTTTTTTTTTAATCCATTGCAGCGACGCAGGCAGCGCTTCCCATCTGCCCTGTGAAGGAGAAAATCGCGTCGCTGGTGTCGGGCCTTCCCTCATTGTGTCCCGCCCTCGAGGAAATAGGAAGTTACCTCAGAAGAGGGAGGGACACAACGAGGGAAGGCCCGACGCCAGCGACGCGATTTTCTCCTTCACAGGGCAGACGGGAAGCGCTGCCTAGCGTCGCTGCAATGGATTAAAAAAAAAAAAGCAGGGAAGCGGCAGGAGACAAGAGCTGTTGGCTCTCGATGGAGCACCCCCCACCCACCGACACCCGGGGCGGACCGCCCCCACCGCCCCGCCCTTGCTACGCCACTGCATTGAGGGGCATAATCGAAAGTGGGCACCCATTTCCATGGGCGGCCATGCGAAGGGGCAGGACAAACCGTATTTTCGAAAAAAGATGGGCACCCATCTTTTTTTCGATAATACGGGTTGTGCGGGGCAAATGGCTAGGATTTGGGCATTTTTGAGCTGGGCACTATTGGTTTTCAGCGATAATGGAAACCGAAGGTGCCCAGCTCAAAACCGAACAAATCCAAGGCATTGGGTCATGGGAGGGGCCAGGATTCGTAGTGCACTGGGCCCCCTCACATGCCAGGACACCAACTGGGCACCCTAGGGGGCACTTTTACAAATTAAAAAAACACATTGAAATAGCTGCCAGGTGCATAGCACCCTCCCTTGTGTGCTGAGCCCCCCCAAATCCCCCCCAAAACCCACTGCCCACAAGTCTACACCATTACCATAGCCCTAAGGGGTGAAGGGGAGCACCTACATGTGGGTATAGTGGATTTGGGTTTTTTTTTGGAGGGCTCAACATTAACCACCACAAGTGTAACAGGTAGGGGGGATGGGCCTGGGTCCACCTGCCTGAAGTCCACTGCACCCACTAACAACTGCTCCAGGGACCTGCATACTGCTGTGATGGAGCTGGGTATGGCATTAGAGGCTGGCAAAAAATGTTGTAAGTTGTTTTTTTTTTTTGGTGGGAGGGGGTTAGTGACCACTGGGGGAGTCAGGGGTGGTCATCCCCAATTCCCTCCAGTGGTCATCTGGTCATTTAGGGCACTTTTTTGGAACTTGTTCATGAAAAAAAAGGGGTCCAAAAAAGTGACCTAAATTCTCGCTAAAAACGCCCAATTTTTTTCAATTATCGGCCGATAAACACGCCCCAGTCCCGCCTTCACCATGCCTCCGGCACGCCCCCATCAACTTTGGCCGTTTCCGCAACGGAGTGCAGTTGCAGCCACCCAAAATTGGCTTTCGATTATACCAATTTGGGCGCCTTTGCGAGATGGGCGCCCATCTCCCGATTTGGGTCGAAATATGGGCGCCCATCACTTTCGAAAATAAGCTGGATAGTGAATTATAAGATGAAAAGAGAGAGTGACTTAGAGGTCCACAGCAGAACAGGAAGGTATTAGCAAAATTGCAAGAGCATACTGAACCAGGAGAAAACAAGACCGACATGAGGCACTAAATCAATAGTTCCACCAATAGAATGAAAAGTGAAAGAGTGAGACTGAGAGTAGGGATGAGAGTACACTTAAAGAATTCCCTGCATTATACATCTAGAAGAAAAAAAAATACAGAATTATATGCCAATGGAAAAGTAACGGTAGTCTCAAATTATACAGTTTGCCACACAGAAGCATGAAAAATATAAAATAAGACACCTAAAGCATGATAGGCAGCAACATAAAATGGGAAAGTCAGAGAATAAGGTTGAAACATGAGGAGCCGATGAAATGTCTGATAAAGCAGATAAATCTGCATAATAGAAAAGTTAGACTTTAATTGAAGAAATCAGAGCGATTAGTTATTATACAGTATGCAAGGTAACTCTTAAATAAAGTACGTTACTGAACATCAACAAAAGAGAAAGACTCGATTTAAGTAACTATGAGGAATGCGAGCATATTACAGGAAGAAATACACTTTAGGTATACATATCAAGATAATTTAACCATAGTTGTAAACCTTTGCAAGTTAGCATAATAAAAGTGTGACTCAGCGCGATAACATTCAGACATACTACTATTACTACGACTACTACTTATCATTTCTAAAGCGCTACTAGACATATGCAGCGCTGTACACTTGAACATGAAGAGACAGTCCCTGCTCGACAGAGCTTACAATCTAATTACTATGTACTACAGAGAGCACATAACTTTTAAACAAAGAAACGGAAAGTAATTACGTGTCCATTCTCCGAGGACAAGCAGGCTGCTTGTTCTCACTGATGGGTGACGTCCACGGCAGCCCCTCCAATCGGAATCTTCACTAGCAAAGTCCTTTGCTAGCCCTCGCGCGCCCGCGCGCACCGCGCATGCGCGGCCGTCTTCCCGCCCGAAACCGGCTCGAGCCGGCCAGTCTTCTTTTGTCCGCACTCGGTACGGTCGTATTTTTCGCCGTGTCGAGCCCCGGAGAGTCGACCTCGCGCGTCCATATTGTTGAACGTGTTTTTTCTTCGGAAAAGCTTTTCTTCTACTCGGGAAGTGCTCCGGAACCCCTCCACCGGGTTCCGTTTCAATCCTCCCCGTATTTCCAGCTTTTGGCCCCGATAAGTTTTCTTTCGTCGTCGGGGTAGGCCTCTTTTCGGCCTCGGTCGAGATTTTCTCCCTCTAAAGTTTTTGGTGCTCTTTTTCCGTCATTTCGGACTTTGATTTCGCCGGCGTGATTTTTCCGCCCATGACATCGAAGCCTTCCAGCGGCTTCAAGAAGTGCACCCAGTGCGCCCGGGTTATCTCGCTCACTGATCGACACTCGTCGTGTCTTCAGTGTCTGGGGGCCGAGCACCGCCCTCAGAACTGTAGTCTGTGTTCCCTGCTTCAAAGGCGGACTCAGGTAGCGAGACTAGCCCAGTGGAACGTTTTGTTCTCGGGCTCTTCGTCGGCATCGGCACCGGGATCTTCGAGTGCATCGACGTCGTCAGCGTCCAGACCATCTTCCTCGGCCGCCCTTGCATCGAGTGCATCGAGGCATCGGGCCTCTGCATCGGCGCCGAGACATCGGATAGCTGCATCGACGCCGGTGGTACCGGGACCTCGTCTGCTGATGTCGTCGGACGGTGGTGCATCGTCAGGAGTGCAGGTGAGGGCTGTCCATTCCCCTGCTGGTGGCGGTGAGCCTTCGGGTGGGTCTCCTCCCACCCTGAGGGCTCCTGCGGTACAGCCCCCCCGAGACCGACCTTCTTCGGCCTCGGCCCCGAGGAAGCGACGGATGGATTCTACGTCCTCCTCGTCGGTGCCGGGGAGCTCCGGTGACATGCTTCGGAAGAAGTCGAAGAAGCATCGACACCGGTCTCCTCCCCGCGTCGGCACCGAGAGCTCTGGGTCGCCGAGGGATTCGGCACCCAGCAGGCATCGGCACCGAGAGGACCGCTCACCCTCTGTCCAAGAGGTGTCGATGCGCTCCACTCTGGACAGCCCGGAACAGCCTCCTCGCCCGGAACAGGTCCTGACGTCGACGCCTGCATCGACCTCACAGCCTTTCTCTGCAGCCGCTCTAAACGAGAGCCTCCGGGCCGTTCTCCCAGAGATTCTGGGAGAGCTGTTGCGCCCTACCCCTCCGGTACCGGCGGTGCTTGCGCCTCCGGTACCGTCGAGCGTGGCGCCGGCTGGCCCATCGCCCAGGTTGAGGTCCCCGACGTCGGTACCGCGTGCGGTGCCGGCAGCGGCCACCTCCCAGGAAGGCTCCCCGACTACGTCGGCGGAGGGAGCTTCGCCGATGCGGGCGAGGGAGTCTACCTCTCGACGCCCCCATCGTGGACGTGGCTCCACTGAGTCGAGCAGGGCGAGGTTGCAGACACAGGTTCGTGAACTTGTGTCTGACACCGAGGGTGAGGCCTCGTGGGAGGAAGAGGAAGATCCTAGATATTTCTCTGACGAGGAGTCTGAGGGTCTTCCTTCTGATCCCACTCCCTCTCCTGAAAGACAGCTTTCTCCTCCCGAGAGTCTGTCTTTTGCTTCCTTTGTCCGGGAGATGTCTACGGCCATCCCCTCCCGGTGGTTGTGGAGGACGAGCCCAGGGCTGAAATGTTTGAGCTCCTGGACTATCCTTCTCCACCTAAGGAAGCGTCCACCGTTCCCTTGCACCATGTCCTAAAAAAGACATTGCTTGCGAACTGGACGAAACCCTTAACTAATCCCCACATTCCCAAGAAGATCGAGTCCCAGTACCGGATCCATGGGGACCCAGAGCTGATGCGCACTCAGTTGCCTCACGACTCTGGAGTTGTGGATTTGGCCCTAAAGAAGGCTAAGAGTTCTAGGGAACATGCTTCGGCGCCCCCGGGCAAGGACGCTAGAACCTTAGACTCCTTTGGGAGGAAGGCCTACCATTCCTCTATGCTCGTGTCCAAGATCCAGTCTTACCAGCTCTACACGAGCATACACATGCGGAACAATGTGCGGCAGTTGGCGGGCTTGGTTGATGCTCTTCCCCCTGAGCAAGCCAAGCCTTTTCAGGAGGTGGTCAGGCAGCTGAAGGCGTGCAGAAAATTCCTGGCCAGAGGAGTTTATGACACTTTTGATGTTGCGTCCAGGGCCGCTGCTCAAGGTGTGGTGATGCGCAGGCTCTCATGGCTGCGTGCCGCCGACCTGGAAAATAGAATCCAGCAGCGGATTGCGGACTCGCCTTGCCGTGCGGACAACATTTTTGGCGAAAAAGTCGAACAGGTGGTAGAGTCTCTCCACCAGCGGGACACCGCATTCGACAAATTCGCCCGCCGGCAGCCTTCAGCTTCTACCTCTACAGGTAGACGATTTTTCGGGGGAAGGAAGACTGTTCCCTACTCTTCTGGCAAGCGTAGGTACAATCCTCCTTCCCGACAGCCTGCGGCCCAGGCTAAGCCCCAGCGCGCTCGCTCTCGTCAGCAGCGTGCGACTCAGCAAGGCCCCGCGGCTCCCCAGCAAAAGCAAGGGGCGAGCTTTTGACTGGCTCCAGCAGAGCATAGCCGACATCCAAGTGTCCGTGCCGGGCGACCTGCCAGTCGGAGGGAGGTTGAAAGCTTTTCACCAAAGGTGGCCTCTCATAACCTCCGATCAGTGGGTTCTGCAAATAGTCCGGCAGGGGTACACCCTCAATTTGACCTCAAAACCTCCAAATTGTCCTCCGGGAGCTCAGTCTTACAGCTTCCAACACAAGAGGGTACTTGCAGAGGAACTCTCCGCCCTTCTCAGCGCCAATGCGGTCGAGCCCGTGCCATCCGGGCAAGAAGGGCTGGGATTCTATTCCAGGTACTTCCTTGTGGAAAAGAAAACAGGGGGGATGCGTCCCATCCTAGACCTAAGGGCCCTGAACAAATATCTCGTAAAAGAAAAGTTCAGGATGCTTTCCCTGGGCACCCTTCTCCCCATGATTCAGCAAAACGATTGGCTATGCTCTCTGGACTTGAAGGATGCCTACACACATATCCCGATACTGCCAGCTCACAGACAGTATCTGCGATTTCAGTTGGGCACACGCCACTTCCAGTACTGTGTGCTACCCTTTGGGCTCGCCTCTGCGCCCAGGGTGTTCACAAAGTGCCTAGCTGTGGTAGCAGCGGCACTTCGCAGGCTGGGAGTACACGTGTTCCCATATCTCGACGATTGGCTGGTAAAGAGCACGTCCGAGGCAGGAGCCCTGCAGTCCATGCAGATGACTATTCGCCTTCTGGAGCTACTGGGGTTTGTGATAAATTACCCAAAGTCCCATCTTCTTCCAGTGCAGAACCTCGAATTCATAGGAGCTCTGCTGGATTCTCGGACGGCTCGCGCCTATCTCCCAGAGACGAGAGCCAACAACTTGCTGTCCCTCGTCTCCCGGGTGCGAGCGTCCCAGCAGATCACAGCTCGGCAGATGTTGAGATTGCTGGGCCACATGGCCTCCACAGTTCATGTGACTCCCATGGCCCGCCTTCACATGAGATCTGCTCAATGGACCCTAGCCTCCCAGTGGTATCAGGCCGCTGGGGGTCTAGAGGACGTGATCCACCTGTCCACGAGTTTTCTCGAATCCCTGTATTGGTGGACGATTTGGACCAATTTGACTCTGGGACGTCCCTTCCAAATTCCTCAGCCACAAAAAGTGCTGACCACGGATGCGTCTCTCCTGGGATGGGGAGCTCATGTCGATGGGCTCCACACTCAAGGAAGCTGGTCCCTCCAGGAACGCGATCTACAGATCAATCTTCTGGAGTTACGAGCGATCTGGAACGCTCTGAAGGCTTTCAGAGATCGGCTGTCCCACCAAATTATTCAAATTCAGACAGACAACCAGGTTGCCATGTATTATGTAAACAAGCAGGGGGGCACCGGATCTCGCCCCCTGTGTCAGGAAGCCGTCAGCATGTGGACCTGGGCTCGCCGGAACGGCATGGTGCTCCACGCCACATATCTGGCAGGCGTAAACAACAGTCTGGCCGACAGGTTGAGCAGGATTATGCAACCTCACGAGTGGTCGCTCAACTCCCGAGTGGTGCGCCAGATCTTCCAAGCGTGGGGCACCCCCTTGGTGGATCTCTTCGCATCTCGAGTGAACCACAAAGTCCCTCAGTTCTGTTCCAGGCTTCAGGCCACCGGCAGACTGGCGTCGGATGCCTTCCTCCTCGATTGGGGGGAGGGCCTGCTGTATGCTTATCCTCCCATTCCTCTGGTGGGGAAGACTTTGTTGAAACTCAAGCAAGACCGAGGCACCATGATCCTGATTGCTCCTTTTTGGCCGCGTCAGATCTGGTTCCCTCTTCTTCTGGAGTTATCCTCCGAAGAACCGTGGAGATTGGAGTGTTTTCCGACCCTCATCACGCAGGACGAAGGGGCTCTTCTGCATCCCAACCTCCGGTCCCTGGCTCTCACGGCCTGGATGTTGAGGGCGTAGACTTTGCCTCTTTGGGTCTGCCAGAGGGTGTCTCCCGCATCTTGCTTGCTTCCAGGAAAGACTCCACTAAGAGAAGTTACTTCTTTCTTTGGAGGAGGTTTGCCGTCTGGTGTGACAGCAAGGCCCTAGATCCTCGCTCTTGTCCTACACAGACCCTGCTTGAATACCTTCTGCACTTGTCTGAGTCTGGTCTCAAGACCAACTCTGTAAGAGTTCACCTTAGTGCAATCAGTGCATACCATTACCATGTGGAAGGTAAGCCGATCTCAGGACAGCCTTTAGTTGTTCGCTTTATGAGAGGTTTGCTTTTGTCAAAGCCCCCTGTCAAGCCTCCTACAGTGTCATGGGATCTCAATGTCGTTCTCACCCAGCTGATGAAACCTCCTTTTGAGCCACTGAATTCCTGCCATCTGAAGTACTTGACCTGGAAGGTCATTTTCTTGGTGGCAGTTACTTCAGCTCGTAGAGTCAGTGAGCTTCAGGCCCTGGTAGCCCAGGCCCCTTACACCAAATTTCATCATAACAGAGTAGTCCTCCGTACTCACCCTAAGTTTCTGCCAAAGGTCGTGTCGGAGTTCCATCTGAACCAGTCAATTGTCTTGCCAACATTCTTTCCCCGTCCTCATTCCTGCCCTGCTGAACGTCAGCTGCACACTTTGGACTGCAAGAGAGCATTGGCCTTCTACTTGGAGCGGACACAGCCCCACAGACAGTCCGCCCAATTGTTTGTTTCTTTTGACCCCAATAGGAGGGGAGTGGCTGTAGGGAAACGCACCATATCCAATTGGCTAGCAGATTGCATTTCCTTCACTTACGCCCAGGCGGGGCTGGCTCTTGAGGGTCATGTCACGGCTCATAATGTTAGAGCCATGGCTGCGTCGGTAGCCCACTTGAAGTCAGCCTCCATTGAAGAAATTTGCAAAGCTGCGACGTGGGCTTCTGTCCACACATTCACATCCCATTACTGCCTGCAGCAGGATACCCGACGCGACAGTCGGTTCGGGCAGTCAGTTCTTCAGAACCTGTTTGGGCTTTAGGATCCAACTCCACCCCCCGAGGGCCCTGTTTGTTCTGTTCCAGGCTGCACTCTCAGTTAGTTGGTAAATTTTTTAGGTCAATCTCAGTTATGTCCTCGCCGTTGCGAGGCCCAATTGACCTTGGTTGTTGTTTTGAGTGAGCCTGGGGGCTAGGGATACCCCATCAGTGAGAACAAGCAGCCTGCTTGTCCTCGGAGAAAGCGAATGCTACATACCTGTAGAAGGTATTCTCCGAGGACAGCAGGCTGATTGTTCTCACAAACCCGCCCGCCTCCCCTTTGGAGTTGTGTCTTCCCTTCAGAGTTTTGTCTTGCTACATACTGGACTGGCCGGCTCGAGCCGGTTTCGGGCGGGAAGACGGCCGCGCATGCGCGGTGCGCGCGGGCGCGCGAGGGCTAGCAAAGGACTTTGCTAGTGAAGATTCCGATTGGAGGGGCTGCCGTGGACGTCACCCATCAGTGAGAACAATCAGCCTGCTGTCCTCGGAGAATACCTTCTACAGGTATGTAGCATTCGCTTTCCTGTAGATTGGAGATGATCTAGAAAGAGCTGAAGTTGCTCCAGAGAGTCATAAAACTTTGTTGAATTATGTGGATAACACTCTCATCCTTCCTGTCTCATTAGCTCGTAACCTTGGGGTCATCTTCAACTCCTCCCTCTCCTTCTCTGCACATATTCAGCAGACTGCTAAAACATATCGTTTCTTTCTCTATAATATCACCAAAATTCACCCTTTCCTTTCTGAGCACACTACCAGAACCCTCATCCACACTCTTATCACCTCTTGCTTAGACTATTGCAACTTGCTTCTCACAGGTCTCCCACTTAGCCATCTCTCTCTTCTTCAATCTGTTCAAAATTCTGCTGCATGACTAATATTCTGCCAGTGTCGTTATGCTCATATTAGCCCTCTGTTCAAGTTACTTCACTGGCTTCCTATCTGTTTCCGCATACAGTTCAAACTCCTCTTGTTGACCTATAAGTGCATTCACTCTGCAGCTCCTCAGTACCTCTCCACTCTCATCTCTCCCTACATTCCTCCCTGGGAACTCCGTTCACTGGGTAAATCTCTCTTATCTGCACCCTTCTCCTCCACCGCTAACTCCAGACTCCGTTCCTTTTATCTTGCTGCACCATATGCCTGGAATAGACTTCCTGAGCCGGTACGTCAAGCTCCATCTCTGGCCGCAGGGCCGGTCTTAAGGCGAGGCGACCGAGGCGGCCGCATAGGGCCCCGCGCTCAGAGGGGCCCCGCGCGCGCCTCAGGTCGCCCCGCCCGAGCTCCAGTCCGTCCGTCCTTCCGTCCTCCCTCCCTCCCTCCCAACGAATCCGATGCACGACGATGACAACGACGACGGCGGCGTGGAGGGGGCGGTCCGCCCCCCCCCCCCCGAAGCCAGCGGGTGGGGGTGGGGGTGCTCCGAGTTGCTGCTCTCCTGTCTTTAAAAATGCAATTTGGAAGCGCCGAAAGTGACAGGCAGCGCCTCGCGTCTGCCCGCCCTGCTACTAAAATCTGTTCGACGTCATTGGGCCTTCCCACATTGAGTCCCGCCCTCCTCTGAGGTAACTTCCAATTACCGCGAGGGCGGGCGGGACTCAATTGGGGAAGGCCCGAACGACATCGAAAAGATTTTAGTAGCAGGGCAGACGCGAGGTGCTGCCTGTCACTGTCTCTCCGACGCTTCCAAATTGTTTTTTAAAGGCAGTGATGGTGGTGGGCGGCAGAATGGAGCTCAGCTGGTAGGTGGGTCGGGGAGGGGGGGAGGGACTCAGATGGGAGAAGGGTGGGGGGTGGGGGTTCTCAGGTTGGGGAAGGTTAGGGTGGGGGTTCTCAAATGGGGAGATGGAGAGGGGGTTCACGGATGGGAGAAGGGGGTGGGGAGGGGGTTATTGGATGGTAGAAGGGGACTGGGGTTGGGGAGGGGGTCACGGATGGGAGAAGAGGACAGGTGGGGAGGGGACTGGGGTTCTTGAATGGGATAAGGAGACTGAGGTGGGAGGGGTATTCACGGATGGGAGAAGGGGTGGGGAGGGGGTTCTTGGATGGTTGAAGGGGACTGGGGTTGGGGAGGGGATTCTCGGATGGGAGAAGAGGACAGGTGGGGAGGGGACTGGGGTTCTCGAATGGGATAAGTGGACTGAGGTGGGGGGGTATTCACGGATGGGAGAAGGGGGTGGGGAGGGGGTTATTGGATGGTTGAAGGGGACTGGGGTTGGGGAGGAGCTCATGGATGGGAGAAGGGGATGGGTGGGGAGGGACTGGGGTTCTTGGATGGGATAAGGGGACTGAGGTGGGAGGGGTATTCACGGATGGGAGAAGGGGATGGGGAGGGGGAGGGGGTTCTTGTATGGTTGAAGGGGACTGGGGTTGGGGAGGGGATCATGGATGGGAGAAGGGGCGGGAAGGGGGTTCTTGGATGGTTGAAGGGGACGGGTGGGGAGGGGATTGGGGTTCTTGGATGGGAGAAGGGGACTGTCACTGGGGTCTGAGAAGGAGCCATATGGGGCCTGGGGCTGGTGGGAAAATGGGGCATGCATGGGTCAGGTGGGAGAATGGTTCTGAAAAGGGGGCCCTAATACAAGGCATGTGGATGAAGGGGGCTGGAACTGGGGGCTGAAAAGGAGGGTAGGTGGGATAAGGGGGCTAGTACTGGGACTGGAGGCTGAAACTGGGGACTGGGGGCTGAAAAGGGGACAGGGAGAAGTGGCTGGGGGGCTGAAGCTCGGGACTGGTGGGATAGTGGGGCTGGAACTGGGGGCTGAAAAAAAGGGGCGGAGAGAGGGGCAGATCCTGGATGGGGGAGCGAGAGGGAGGGCAAACCCTGGATGGATGACAGAGGGAGGGCAAATGGTGGATTGAAGGGGCAGAGAGAGAGAGAGAGAGGGCTGACAGTGGATGGAAGGGATAGAAAGGGCAGACAGTGAATGGATGGGAGGGAGAGAGAGGGCAGACAGGGGCAGATGGTGGATGGATCATAGAAGGGGCAGAGATAGAGGGCAGATGTGGATGGAAGGGGCAGGGAGAGAGGGCAGACATTGGATGGAGGGGACAGCAGAGAGGGCAGACACTGGATGGCAGAGAGAGACCGAAGACAGATGCTGGATGGAAGGAAGACAGTGAAAAGAAGATGAGGAAAGGAGAAACCTGAGACAACAAACTGTAAATAAAATATATTTTTTATTTTTTTGCTTTAGGATAAAGTAGTATTGTAGATGTGTTAATAAATGTTTATAATATAGAACATGTAAACAAGGTAATCTTTTGATTGGACTAATTTTAATACATTTTTAATACATTTTGTCTAACTTTCGGAGAAAAAAAACCCCTTCCTCAGGTCAGGATAGGATACTGTAACAGTACTATACTATATTGACCTGAGGAAGGATGTTTTGGCCTCTGAAAGCTAAATCTATTAGTCCAATAAAATGGTATTATTTTATTTTCTATATTTGTTTTATTTCTATTTGTTAATTTGAAAAAGTGGTGATTGGTATTTGTTAGTTTTTTTTTTCAAATTTACATCTGCTGTCTTTATATTTTGCACAGTACTAGGGGACATTTTCAGTTTCTGTGGTGTTGCATTGTATGCAGAGTCTGGCATCTTGGGGGTTCAGTTTAATTTTTGTCTAAATAGAAAGTTTTAATATTACTACTTATTATATAGTGGATTAGGGTGTATCTGTGTTTATGAAACAGACATGGCTTTCACTTGGCATTGACTGTGCAGGATCGACGACGATCTGTACTATTCTGTCTGGTTTCATTTTACAATAGGTGAATTGATGCTCTAGTGCTCACTGTAGTGTTTTAAGATGTTTTCCTTTTCTTTGTGTGATTTAGTAGAAATGGCTGCTTATGGTATGGTAGAATTGCCGTATAGGTCCTGAGTGTTTTGTATTCTCGGCATACCTAGTACTGGATTTTGGAGGAGGATGTTAAAAAATGACTGGGAGGGAGGGAGGGGGGCCTTGGAGCTGGGAGGGAGGGAGGCCCTGGAGCTGGGGGCCTTGGAGCTTGGAGGGAGCGATCTGGGAGCTTGGAGGGAGGGGTGGCCGGCCCTGGAGCTAGGGAGGGGGCGGAGCTAGGGGGCGGGGCTAGGGTAGGGCCCCATCAAATTGGTCTGCATAGGGCCCCGCACTTGCTAAGACCGGCCCTGTCTGGCCGTCTTCAAATCTAAGCTAAAAGCCCACCTTTTTGATACTGCTTTTAACTCCTAACCCTTACTCACTTGTTCAGAACCCTTATTTTTATCATCCTCATTTTAATATTCCCTTATCTCTTGTTTGTCCTGTTTGTCCTAATTAGATTGTAGGAGTGGCCTAGTGGTTAGAGTGGTGGACTTTGGTCCTGGGGAACTGGGTTCAATTCCCACTGCAGGCACAGGCAGCTCCTTGTGACTCTGGGCAAGTCACTTAACCCTCCATTGCCCCGGGTACAAATAAGTACCTGTATATAATATGTAAGCCGCATTGAGCCTGCCAGTGCCATGAGTGGGAAAGCGCAGGGTACAAATGTAATAAAAAAAAAAAAAAAAGCTCTGTCGAGCAGGGACTGTCTCTTCTCTATTCATGTTCAAGTGTACAGCGCTGCGTACATCTAGTAGCACTATAGAAATGATAAGTAGTATAGTCACTGCCATTGCAGCTGGGTATTGAAGGCCATACCTGGCTTTAAGACCTGCAAAGCTTGAGGGAAAATGAGTAGTTTTGCTATGATTGGGTGGGGCAGGGCAGGGCTGTTGTGATCCTGGCTGGCCTGAGTGTGCCCTTTCAAATTGTAGAGGTGAATCTAGATGTAGATGAAGGACAGTAGGGAAAGGGGACTTGATATACCACATTTCTATGGTATTTTGCAACTACATTCAAAGCAGTTTACATATATACAGGTACTTATTTTGTACCTGGGGGCAATGGAGGGTTAAGTGACTTGCCCACAATCACAAGGAGCTGCAGTGGGAATCGAACCCAGTTCTCCAGGATCAAAGTCCGCTGCACTAACCACTAGGCTACTCTTCCACTCCACGTAGTCAAAAATTGAATCAAGTCTGATCCTTCCACACCCTCTTTCAGCCCGATAATTCTGATATTATTTCTCCGATTTCTATTAGAAAGGTCTTCCAGTTCAAGTTCTAGCTTTCGAATGCGTAGGTCTGTCTTTTCCTGCAACTGCGCCATGTTTAGTGCAGATTCGTCGGCACGTGTCTCCAGCTTCTCGATTCTGTTCTGAAACACCGATAAAGAAGCAGCGAGATCCTGCAATTTTGATTTTAGATCAAATGTGGTTTGATAATGTTTGGTGGTGAGATCTTTCAAAGCCCGAATTTCTTCCATCAAGATTTCGGTAGTTGAGGACGGAAGTTTCAACGGAGCAGCTTTTTCTGGCATCAGAGGGTCAGTCTTGGATCTTTTTGATCCTGATTGTAAGAGATTCGAACAAGAGTCTGATTTCGTTGATTTAGAGAGAGACATTGTAGTTGTGGGATAAATAAAGGCAAATAAGAACGGAAAAAAACCCCAGTTTAAGAATATTGAAACGATTATCTTGTAAGAAATATAGGGGAGGAAGTCTCTAAGCGTCTGCTCTCATCAGTGGCTCAACAGCGCCCCTAAGAGACTTGTATGTTCTGATATATTGATATATCGATAAACAGTTGTTAAACTGAGCACAGGCTAGCATTTTTTTGTATTGAAAGTTCGCCAATAGATACATAAAAAGATTCATTATTATAGGAGCATAGGTCAGTTTATTAATGACTATATATACATACAGTTTATAGCCTCTGTGATAGTCTCCTTCACTCCTTGACCATCAGATTAACTATTATATTTTGGAGTCATTGAGGCAGCCTGGGCAAAGAAATCATATTTGTTAATTTGGTGTTTAACTTTTCAGTCCTGTAAAGTGGAGGAATGCCATCTGGGTTTAATTTACTCAGAAGTCTAGCTTTTGCTAGACTAAGAGGTTAGAAAGGTCAGAGAGAAGTAATTATTTACTACATCTGGATACCATTATAAGTAAGGCATATTGCAGGCAGTTTTAAAAGGATTAGATTGAATGCTGGTTAGAAGGAGATAGTTTAGAGATAAATAATTCTAGATGATTTAGAATTTGTCTTATAAGGAATTCTGATTTCTGCTTATTTTAGAATATATTTTATTCTGTGTAATTAATAAGTTCTATTTCTATGTAGAATATCTTTTCAATTCAGTGTTACATCTTTGACTGACTTTTCAAGTGAAGCTTTGTCTATAGTTTAAGAGGTCATCATCTGGTTTGAATTATCCACAGTCCTAGCTAGTTCTGTGTAGGAAGCTAGGTGAAAGAGGTCAGGGAAAGTCTTGATTAATTATAGCTAAATGAAGGACTGGTTTTCTGAAAGTAATAATAAATGTATGTGTGCCATTGAGCAAGATTGGCCCCTTGACCCCTTAATGAATGCCAGAGTCCAGTTAGCAGTTAGTATGAAGCTATGACTGGGAATATGAGAATTTAATAATAATAAAATGCAAGAGATAGGTGCCACATTGTCTAGTGTGAGAGGCCCCAGGTCATAGGTCAGTTTAGGAAATATCTCAAACCTATGTAACTGATATTTTGGAGTAATGTGTAAGTAATAATTAGTTCAAGGCAGGGTAATCAATCTATTCTTTACCATCTGGTGAGAAAGGGGGGCTAGAGAGGTGTAAGACCCTATATAACTGAGAGCAGAAGCAGCTTACATTAGAAGAGAGACAACAGAAGAAGAGAAGGAGCTGAGACAGAAGCCATAAGACACAGAGAGCTGAGAAAGAGAAGAAGAGACCTAGTGCTGATGTCCTACTTTGTTTGCTGGCAAATAAAGAAGATTTCTCTCTCATTCTGGTGTGTGGTGTTTGACTCCTGAAGTACCACAGATTCTGCTAACAATAGTGGTAATTCCTGCAACATCATAAATTGCTCCCAAATGACCCTTGCTAAAGGCCTCAGTGTCAAATGACAGTATTCCCTGCTGTTTTTAGTTAAACAGTGAGGTAATCCACATCCAGAAAGTGGCCACACCATAGGAAAACATTTTTCCACAATACCAGCCTCCGTTTAAGGTATAAACCACCAATGTGTGCAAGATTAATGTATGTTTTAGGCAGGTTTTGTTTGTTTGCATTTATCACCCTAGTTGTGCACAAAAGGAATTTTCTGTATTAAAGTTTTCCACTTTTGGTCCAGAGCAGGGTTTTGTTTTTTGGGGGTTTTTAAAAATTTGATCTAGTATATTCTTGGCCTGAGGTGACATATCTCCTGTACCTGAAAATAACTTGCCTTGACCTACGACTGAAAGAAGGTCTGAGTTAAATCCAAGCTCCCTTTCCTCTTTGTTTATCTTTTCTCTGTCATGGGCTTGCTAAGATGGGTTATTTGAGCATGTGATGAAAGCAGAGGGCTAAAGGAGGTAAAGTTACCCTGACACTTACAGCAGCGATCCGATCCACTTCAAAGCGGTTACTGAGGATGAAACAGGCTTCTGCGTCATCCATTCTTCAACCGTCCGACAGGAGAGAGAGGGAAAATCATTATACAAAATAAAGAAGGGACTGGGGTGGCAGGAAAGCACTTTTGGGGGTCAGGCATTCGTGGGCTGGGCTGTCAGACCACCTTCAGAACAGGGTGATCGCAGCCCAGCTTGGCATTTCTTGTATCTGTGAATGAGAAATTTACCTAAAACATAAACATTGTCTTAATTAGGATGGGCCTAGGGAGAAGAGAAGGGGTGAAAGGCCTTTGTTAGCCTATGTCTCCCCTAAAAGGAAGGGCTGAAGCATGGAGATGCCCACCAGGGGGCAGATTTCACACCAAGATGTTAACTGATGTGGAATAAGTGATACAGGGGTCCTCTGCCTCCTACCTGTGTCAGGTGGCCTGGTGCTATTGGGGGAGGAGAGTTATAGTCAGTGGTGTGCTGGAGCAGGCTCTCACAGGCTTGCAAGAGCTGGTTGTTAAGTTTTTAAGAATTTTGGGAGCCGGTTGTTAAAAGTGGGGCCCTCCATGGCTACTTTAACAACTGGCTCCCAAAATGTGGGCTTGGGCCCCCTGCTGAATTCTCTTTTACTTTGCTGGTGGGGATGCTGAGCCCTGCCAGCAAAGTAAATAGACTGCTGCTGTTCCCCACTCCTTGTTTCCAGCTCTGAGCAGCAGGCTGGGACTTCTCCAGCATGTGTGAGAAGTTTCAGCCTGCTGCTCAGAGCAAGATGTTGGGAGTGGTGGCAGTCCATTTATTGGCTGCCAGCAAAGGTATGCCTAGTGTGCCCGCACGAAAGGAGGGAGGAGAGAGAGGCCAGTGTTGCTCCCCACCCCCCACCCCCCCGGCCACCCCTGGCAGTTGGCTGGCTACGTCCAAAGAAACAGCCTGTTGTTAAAAATTTACCAGCACACCCCTGGTTATAGTAATATAAGGTCACACTGCACCCAACCTGTGTGATGGGTAATAACAAGAGCTCACTTTGCCCTCATGAGATCCTGATCCTTCAGTGCTGATCCTTGAAGATAGATGACCCTCTGGGACCAGAGTGGGATCTGTACAATTCGACGCACCTGCAGGTCCATCTCAGCTGGGCAGAGGATGACCACATAGTAATCCTGTAAGGTAAAGGTGAAGGGGCAAAGAGGGAGGGGAAAAGGACAGAGGATGGTTAAGGAATCCCACCGCTGACACAATCAGTAAACTCAGTATTTCTTCCAGTTACCCAAAGAAGAAATGAAGTCAGGGACTGGAGGGGAGTTTCATGTGCCCTGAATCTTCCCCACTTCCCTTACCAACTCCTTTCTCCTTGTTTGCTCAAGATACCTGGTAGGTTGTGTTCTGAACACAGAAGCTCAGTGTATGTGAGAACTGCTCATAAGGAACAAAACAAGCCTTAACAGCAACACAGGAAGTACATTCCAGACCAACCAGGAGGAAGATTGTGTGTGTTTTATTTAATTACTCAGGACATATCTCACAGCTTGACCTAAATTATTTATGAATCTAAGGAAGATCGGGGTTGGGGGCTGTTGATCAGAGCTCCATGAAGGTGTCACACTGATACACAAAAAGCATGAATACAGCACGGACAGCTGAAGAGCAGATCTTCATCAGGGCTCTGTGCAGATGTCACACTGATACAATTACAGCATGACTATTGTATAGAAGCTGAAGAGATTTTCAGCAGAGCTCCATGAAGGAATCCCACTGATACACATAAAGCATGAATACAGCACAGACAGCTGAAGAGCAAATCGTCAGAGCCCCATACAGATATGATACTGGTACAACTAAAGCATAAATACAGCACGGTCAGTTGAACAGCTGTTTTTTTTAATCAGAGCTACTACACATAAAGCTTGAATACAATCTGAACAGCTACAGAGAGGAAACTCACTAGAGCTCCATATCTGCATTTTTGAAAATCAAAGGGATGGCAGGGGGTTGTTTCTTTTGTTGTTTTATTCTTCAGAATCAAAGGAAATAAAATATACCAGAACACAAAGAGAGGAGAGCCAGGAATAAGACCAAGAGAGAAGGAAGCAGGTCTAATGGACAGAATCCTTGACAGGGGCAGCTGCTTGACTGATGTCCACCTGGCACATGAGAGATTTTCCCATCTGTGCCAGTAAACAGATGACTGGTTCCAACCTACAATTAGGCAGTAGCACCAGTTTCAAGGCACCTCCAGGGCTCACACTCAGGACTCAATTAGAATGTTTATTTAAAGCAAAATGAACACAGCCAAGCACTCCTTATCCTCCTTGTTCAGATACTTCTACTTATTTGGCTGCTTGTCACCCTCTTTCTAGCATTTCCCTTCACTTACAAGTATCCTGCTGACCCCTCTCATTTGCCAAATTCAGCTTGGATTCCACTTTAGGATTGCCAGCTGGCTCCAGATTTGCCTGACAGGATTGATTCAGCCCAGAGTTTACCCCAGTGCATGCAGGGACTTCTGATTGCCCCATAGAAATTCCCTAAGAAAAGCATGACTACAAGTCCCAGCATGCAAGGGGGTAAACCCAGGCCTGAACCAACTGAATCCAGTTGGCAACCCTATATCCCAGGGAAGTGCCTGCCTCATGTCTGATGCCACTTACTGTGCCAGCAATAAATCCTATCCTATAGGCGCCAGCTCTGTGGGTGTCTGGGCCCCCCCCCCAAAAAAAATTTGTATGCTATACTTTATTACATTTGGAGCTGAAATTTCCATGCTGTATCCCAGTTACTGCTCCCACCTCCCACTGTAGCCTACGGGTTGGAATATCTGACCAATGGGCTACAAGAGGAAGAGAGCGAGAGAGCTGTTTTGCAGCCTATTGGCTGGCTGTGTCTGACTGAGGGGCTCCAGGGGGAGGCGGGAGCTAATGCAACCAAGGATACGAGCACTTCCTGCCTGCAGCTGCCAATGAGGAGGGAAAGAGCAACAGTCACATAACTTTATTGGCAGGACAATTTTACATGTGTTGCCACAACAAGATGTTTATCAATGAAGGTTAAAAGGACAGAGAAGTACTGGGAGACAGCCAGAGGGGTCTAGGAAGGAGTGAAGGGATTATTTCCTGGGAATGAGAATGCAATGGTGAAGAGCTGGAGGTGGCAGAAAACAGCTGTAAAGGGGAGGGGAGCTGGGAGATGGGGACATGTGCTGTGAAGGGGTTACTGCCTGGGAGTGAAAATGCAGCTGTGAAGAACTGGAGGTGGAAGAAAGGAGCTGTAAGAAGAGAAGGCTGAGTGATGTGATGGAGGCAGAGGCTGGGAGTGGAGGTATGAGTCAGAGAAAGAGGGGATCCGGGACTAGGAAGGGGTAAAGCAGAGATGCCAAGTTACCTTGTTCCAGTGTGGGATTTGTTGTGCCTGATCCTGAAGTACCACAAGTCCCATAATGCACCTGGATAGGGGTGGTCAGAAATCCAGGTCTGTCTCAAAATCTCCAGCCTGGAACTGGGTAACTTGTCGTCTCTGGTAAAGGGAATTGAAAGGGGCTATTGGCTGGGAGACATTATAATGCAGCTATGAAGAGCTGGAGGTGGCAGAAATCAACTGTGAGGGGAGGGGAACTGGGAGATGGGGCGCTGGGGGTGGAGCTGTGGGGAGGGGTCTGGAAGGGGTTTCTGACAGGGAGAGTGAAGTGGTCTGGTAGCTGTGTTTGTCCACTTTTAAAGGTAAATAGAAAAGAAATTGAAATGATACTTCCATTTCATCATGCTGATCAATCCATAGACTGGTGGGTTGTGTCCATCTACCAGCAGGTGGAGATAGAGAGCAAACTTTTGCCTCCCTATATGTGGTCATGTGCTGCCGGAAACTCCTCAGTATGTTCTCTATCTCAGCAGGTGGTGGTCACACACAGCAGCAGCTCTGGCTAGGCCTCCAAGCCTAATTTTTAGGTTTTGTTGAGTGCCTGGGGTTGAGGGCTCTTTTGAGCAAGTGCAAACCTGGTGGTACCAGGTCCCTCCTTTTCTCCCCCCTCCCGCTGGCTCCGTTAAAAAAAAAAAAAAAATTTTGAACGTCCTTAAAGGCGTTTATTTCGACGTTTATTTAAACGTTCATTGCAGCTACTCACTGGGACACCAGGTCGTTACAGCTCGGAGCGGAAAGCAGGTAATTTTTACCTTTTTATAGCGGGCAGGGGATTCCCCGATTTATCTCCACGTGGCATATGGCGTCAGAGGGTGAGGGCGTAAAGAGTCGCTCCCCGGATCGCTTGAGCGCTTCTAGAGGGGATGCGGGGGTCTTAAAGCCTGTTTCGCCCTTGTTGGGTGACAGTTTCGTGACCGATGAATGTCCCGGTCCTTCATCCGGCGTGGCGGTTTTTCCCGCCTTAAACGCCCATCCCCCGCTCCTCGCCTCCGCCATCTTGGCCGGCCACGCGGCTCGGACGGCTTCTTCTTGGGCCGCCCTTGAGGTTGGAGACATTAATGCCATGAACGCCCTTAATTTGGGCGACGGCACCAAAGCAGCTAAAATTAAGCGCCGCTCTTCCCGCGCGGCTCCTTCGCGGAGTGTCGCGCCGGACGCCATTTTGGATGCGCAGCATGTCTCTCCCCCGCTCTTACGAGCGCCGGTTGAGGGTGCGTCTAGGGCTGTTGCCCAGGCTGTGGAAGTGCACAGTCTGGGGGGTTTCCCCCGAGTTTGTTTTGCTGCTGCATCAGGCCTTCCTTATGCAAAACGCTGCCCCTGCTCCCTCGTCTGATAAAGAGGTTGAGGTTCCCAGAGGTAAACGCCCTCGGGTTGATTCCCAGGCCTTGGAGGACTTTGTCTCCTCCGATGTAGATGAGGGCAGCGTATCTGAGTTCTCCCAACGGTCCTTTGCGGATTCCTTGGAGGAGACGGATCCCCGCTCGGATGGAGCGGATGACCCCTCTGCAGCGCGGCTCTTTAGCTCAGAGGATTTGCCCAACCTGTTAGTGCAGGCCATGGGCATTTTGACGATTTCCTCTCTGGAGGACGTCTCTCCCTCAGCCCCTGTTGGCTCTGCCATTATGCTGGGGACGAAGCGCCCGCCTAGAACCTTCCACGTGCATGATGCCATGCACACCTTAATTTCGGCTCAATGGGATGTCCCGGAAGCGAGCCTTCAAGTGGCTAGGGCTATGTCCCGCCTCTATCCTTTGCCTGAAAGTGAACGTGAGGCCTTCCTGTGGCCTACCGTGGATTCTTTAATCACTGCGGTGACTAAGAAAACGGCGTTGCCAGTGGAAGGTGGCACGGCCCTAAAGGACGCCCAAGACAGAAGATTGGAGGCGGCCTTAAGGTCGTCCTTTGAGGCGGCTGCTTTAAGTTTGCAGGCCTCAGTTTGCGGCTCCTATGTGGCCAGGGCGTGCCTGACTATGGTGCAGCGGGCTTCCCCCTCGGATCATTCCTTGAGGGCTGATTGGCCGGCCCTGGAATCGGGCTTAGCCTATTTGGCAGACTTGCTGTATGATGTCTTGAGAGCCTCAGCTAAAGGCATGGCTCAGACAATCTCTGCGCGGCGGTGGCTTTGGCTGAAGCATTGGTCTGCTGACCACGCCTCTAAATCCCGCCTGGCTAGATTGCCTTTTAAAGGCAAGCTGCTCTTTGGGGTCGAGCTGGACAAGATCGTGACCGATCTCGGCACGTCTAAGGGCAAGAAGTTACCAGAGGTCAGGGCTCGGGCTAGTACTCGCCCTGGTACCTCCAGAGGACGGTTTCAGGAAGTCCGTCGGTACCGCCCGGGCAGGTCGGGCTCCTCTGCCCCCTCTTCCTTCAAGAGGAACTTCTCCCCCAAGCAGCATTCCTTTCGCAGAGACTGCCGTCCCGGAGGTGCTCCCTCCGGTCCTCCCCCAGGGTCTCGTACCCAATGACGGGGCCTTGGTCCACGCCCCAGTGCAGATTGGAGGACGGCTGTCCTCGTTTATGGGCGATTGGACCACAATAACTTCAGACGCTTGGGTGCTGGAAGTCATCAGAGACGGCTACAAGCTAGAGTTCTGCCGACCCTTGAAAGACGGGTTTGTACTCTCTCCCTGCAAGTCTCCGGTCAAAGCTGTGGCAGTGCAGCAGACCTTGGACAATCTGATCCGCCTGGGGGCGGTCGTTCCGGTGCCAGAAAATCAGCTTGGCAAGGGACGTTACTCCATTTTCTTTGTGATTCCAAAGAAAGGAGGTTCTGTACGGCCTATCCTCGACCTCAAGGGGTCCATTGGGCCTTGAAAGTTGGGCACTTTCGCATGGAGACCCTCCGCTCTGTTATAGCGGCAGTGAAGGCAGGAGAGTTCTTGGCATCCTTGGTCATCAAGGAAGCGTACTTGCATATTCCCATCTGGCGTCCTCATCAACGCTTTCTGCGTGTTGCAGTACTGGGCCGACACTTCCAGTTCAGAGCCCTCCCGTTTGGGTTGGCTACTGCTCCGCGGACCTTCTCCAAAGTAATGGTGGTCCTCGCGGCCTTCCTGAGGAAGGAAGGAGTTCAAGTCCATCCTTATCTGGACGACTGGTTGATCCAAGCCCCCTCTTATGCAGAGTGCGGCAAAGCTGTGAACCGGGTGGTTGCTCTTTTGAGCTCCCTGAGGTGGATCATCAACTGGGAGAAAAGCCAGCTGCGCCCGAGACACCCAAGTGGGCAGAGTGTTCCTGCCAGACAATCGGATTGTCAATTCAGGCTCAGGTGGACTAGTTCCTAGTAGCCTCTCCTATTCGGGCTTGGGACTATGTGCAGCTGTTGGGCTCTATGACGGCCACGATGGATGTAGTGCCCTGGGTCAGGGCTCATATGAGACCACTACAATAATCTCTGCTGCTGCGCTGGACTCCGATGTCGGAGGATTATGCTGTGCGCCTTCCCTTGGACCCAGCAGTGCGCAAGGCGCTGAGCTGGTGGACGCAGACAGACAAGTTGTCTGCGGGAATGCCTCTGGTGACCACGGAGTGGATTGTCGTCACGACAGACGCCTCTTTGATGGGCTGGGGAGCCCACTGCTTGGGAAGGACAGCGTAGGGGCTCTGGTCTCCTGCAGAGGCAAAGTGGTCTATCAACCTCCTGGAACTCAGAGCCATTCGGTTGGTGCTGTTGGAGTTCATCCCAGTACTGGCGTTGAAGCCAGTACGGGTCCGGTCGGACAATGCCACGGCTGTGGCCTATGTCAACCGCCAGGGAGGTACCAAGAGCGCCCCTCTGGCCAAGGAGGCCATGAATCTATGCCAGTGGGCGGAAGTGAACCTGGCACAGCTGTCAGCAGCTCTCTTTGTCGGAGTCATGAATGTCAAGGCGGACTTTCTCAGTCGCCATACCTTGGAGCCCGGAGAGTGGCAGCTATTTGCTCAGGCGTTCTTGGGCATCTCGAAGCGCTGGGGCCAGCCGAGCCTAGACCTGATGGCGTCATCGGCCAATTGCCAAGTGCCGCGCTTTTTCAGCAGAGGACGGGACCCTCGCTCCCTGGGACTAGATGCTCTTCTTCAACAGGGGCCGGCACAAGAGCTTCTCTATGTGTTCCCGCCCTGGCCCAGGTTGGGCAGGGTGCTAGACCAGGTGGCAAAGCATCCAGGCCGGATAATCCTGGTGGGTCCAGTCTGGCCCAGATGTCCCTGGTATGCGGACTTGATCAGGCTCTCAGTGGACCATCCTCTGCGGCTGCCAGTGGAGCAGGGCCTGTTGCATAAGGGTCCCGTGGTGATGGAGGCCTCCCCCTTTGGTCTTACGGCCTGGCTTTTGAGCAGCAGCGTCTGAGGAAGAAGGTCTTCTCAGACAAGGTCATCGCCACTATGCTGAGAGCGAGGAAGCGCTCTACTTTTACTGCTTCCGCCAGGGTTTGGCGTACCTTTGCAGCGTGGTGAAGCAGGCTCATTTTCTCCATTCACTGCTCCAATTTCTTCAGTGCTGGCGTTCCTGCAAGAAGGTCTGGAGAAAGGCCTGTCGCTCAGTTCCCTTAAAGTCCAGGTAGCGGCTCTGGCTTGTTTCAGGGGCCGCCTGAAGGGTGCTTCCCTGGCTTCGCAGCCAGATGTGGTGCGTTTTCTCAAGGGAGTTAAGCACCTGCGCTCTCCTCTGCACTCAGTGGTGCCTGCGTGCAATTTCAACCTGGTGCTAAGAGCATTGCAGAAGCCGCCTTTTGAACCCTTGTTGAGGGCATCTCTGAAAGACCTTACGTGGAAAGCAGTCTTTTTGGTGGCTATCACTTCAGCCAGAAGAGTTTCCGAGCTCCAGGCACTCTCATGTCGAGAGCCCTTTCTGCAGGTCACTGAGGCAGGAGTGTCTATTCGCACAGTGCCTTCCTTCCTGCCCAGGATTGCTTCTCGCTTCCATGTGAATCAGCAGCTCTTAAATATCTGGATGTGAGATCAGATACTTGGAAGTGACCAATGATTTCCGGAAATCGGATCATCTGTTTGTCCTGTGTGCAGGTCCTCGTAAGGGTCTGCAGGCTGCTAAACCTACAGTGGCAAGATGGGTCAAGGAAGACATTGCAGCGGCTTTTGTGGCCGCGGGGAAGGTGCCGCCTATCCAGCTGAAGGCTCACTCCACTAGAGCTCAGGCGGCCTCGTTGGCAGAGGCCGGGTCCGTCTCCTTGGAAGAGATATGCAAGGCGGCAACTTGGGCATCGGCCCATACATTCTCCAAGCCTTACCGCTTGACTGTGGCTGCTCGGGCGGAGGCCCGGTTTGGAGCTTCAGTGTTGAGGTCAGGGATTTCAATGTCCCGCCCTGGGTGAGTACTGCTTCGGTACATCCCACCAGTCTATGGATTGATCAGCATGATGAAATGGAAGGTAAAATTAGGTTTCATACCTGATAATTTTCTTTCCATTAATCATAGCTGATCAATCCATAGCCCCTCCCAGATATCTGTACTGTTTTTATTCTGGTTGCATTTCAGGTTCAAGTTTAGTCTTCAGTTACTTCAGGAGGACTTCGTGTTCAAGTTTTTCACTTGGATTCTTCAAGAGTTGAGACGAGTTTGTGTTACAGTGAGCTGCTGCATTCCTCTCCCCTCCGTTTTACGGGGCTGGATTGAGACAAAAATTCTGCCGGCGCTCCCTCCCGCTTCGGGCGGTTGTAGGGCAGCTTTGTACCCCTCCCGCTTCGGCGGTGTTAGGGTCAGTCAGCTCCTCCCGCGGTTGCAGGATAAGCCAGATCCTCCCGCATCGGCGGGTGTGGTGTCCCTCCCCCGCTCCGCGGGGATGAGCTGGACGGATTCCCCTCCCCCACTTGTGTGGGGATGAGCTGGGCTAATTCCCCTCCCCCACTTGTGTGGGGATGAGCTGGGTTAATTCCCCTCCCCCGTTTCGGCGGTGGTGAGCTGGGCAGAGTGTCCCTTCGTGGGTGTAATTCTCTAAGTGCTGAGTCCTGCGGATGGAGCTTTGATATCGACATACTGAGGAGTTTCCGGCAGCACATGACCACATATAGGGAGGCAAAAGTTTGCTCTCTATCTCCATCTGCTGGTAGATGGACACAACCCACCAGTCTATGGATTGATCAGCTATGATTAATGGAAAGAAAATTATCAGGTATGAAACCTAATTTTACCTTTTTGTATTGGAATAACTTAATACATAGTTTGATTAGCTTTTGAAGGCAGAACCTTCTTCAGATCAGATATATTGAAATGAGCAAATGATATATCAGAATATATATGTGACACAAAAGCATACCATTGACAGTCTCATGGGGAAAGAAAAGAGAGAGAGAGAGAGTGGGGGGGGTGGGGGGGGTGGGGAGGGGAGGGGACGGAAGGTGATCAGAGGATTACAAAAGCAGTATAACTTTATGGTTGAATATTGTGAAAACCCAGGTCTTTGTTAAGTCCTGTCTGGTGGATGTCAAAATATTTCATCATTTTAACTTCAACAGTTTTTTATTCCTGGATGGTTTTGAAATTTCCTTTTAGTATTCTTACTGTAAAGTCATTCATGCAGTGCTCTGGTCTGCCAAAATGCTGGTTAGCACTCTGGTGTTTGATGTGGTGCCCATGTAAACAGAACCTAGTTTTAAGCATTTGGCCTGTCTCTCTCCAACATAGCATCCTTCTTCACATTTTTTGCACGGAATGGCGGCCCCGAGAGCTAGTCTCGATGGGGGCCATTTAAGCGTGGGTCGGGCCCAGGGAGAGCAAGCCTTGAGGCGGCAGGAAGTTGGGGGGAGGGGGGCGGAGCAGAACACGGGGATAGAGGAGAAAAATGCTGGTTTGTGATTGGGGGATTCATAAAAGGCTGAGGCTTGAGGCTGCTGATTGGTGGGGGGGTAGGGGGTAGGAGCAAGGGAAGAGTACAAGGAGGAAGGAGTGTCGAAGAGAGAAGCACTCGAGAACCGCGGAGGTGTTTGCCCACCCTCCCGTCCTCATGGGGGAGCGGGGGGGGGGGGGGGGGGGAAGAATGGATTCTGTTGTGTTTGTGTTTTTCAGGAAAAGCAAGAGCAGTCGCAGCAGCCAAAAGAACACAGCAAACCCGAGCTACAGGAGGCATGGCTCACAGTGGGGCCGAGCCAGGCCTTGAATAGCGGGTCGGGTGACCCGGGTGATGTGTGGAGGTCCAAATGGCAAAGGGTTCTTGCTGCCAAGGCGGAGCCTGGAGGATGGCCATTTTGCTGACATGGCGAACGGTGGACAAGGTGGGGGGGCATAATTGGCATTGAACTTGGACATGTGTAGCTCGGGGCGAAGTGCTGGTGATTTAAGTATATTGGAGTTGAATTGTTTAATAAAATAAGCTGTGGCCTATGTTATACCATTTTACAGGGGACTTGGTGAAGGTGGGGGGGGGGGGGGGGTTGATGGGGTCGAGCGGGTCCCAGCTCCTGGCTCATACCACATTTGAGGATGAGCATGTGTAGGATCCCCTTACACTTAATATTTTACCATGTACCATGTGAGTGACTGTGGAGCCCTGTGATATGTGTTGACACAGTTTGTGGCTTGGTATATATATATATATATTTTTTGTTACATTTGTACCCCGTGCTTTCCCACTCATGGCAGGCTCAATGCGGCAATGGAGGGTTAAGTGACTTGCCCAGAGTCACAAGGAGCTGCCTGTGCCTGAAGTGGGAATTGAACTCAGTTCCTCAGGACCAGAGTCCACCACCCTAACCACTCCTCCACTCCACTTACATAATGTGTGATACTTTATACCGGAGTTTGATTTGTCCTTGCCATTCTCAGGGCACAGACTGAGAAGTCTGTCCAGCACTCTTCTTGTACTAAAAGTTTTGAAGATTCTGGAATCCCAGTTAGTAGCAACATTCCATGTAGACCCCCAAAGAGTAATGTAGTAAATGACGGCAGATGAAGATCTGAATGGTCCATCCAGTCTATCCAACAAGATAAACTCATTTTACATGGTATGCGATACTTTATACCCGAGTTTGATTTGTCCTTGCCATTGTCAGGGCACAGACCGTACTAAGTTCTGAAGCTAGCATCGAAGCCCCTTAAAATTTACACTCCAGCCCATCCCTATCTATTCAGTCACAATCAGGGCGTAGACCGTAGAAGTCTACCCAGCACCGGTTTCACTTCCCAATTACCAGCGTTGCCACCCAATCTCCGCTACGATTCCATTCCTTCTAAGCAGGACTCCTTTGTGATTATCGCACTCATGTTTGAATTCTGTTACTGTTTTCACCACCTTCCACAGGAGGGCATCCCATGTTCAGAATTATGGGACCTAAAGTATGAAATTTATGTATCACATTTGTACCCCGCACTTTCCCACACATGGCAGGCTCAATGTGGCTTACATGGGCAATGTAGGGTTAAGTGACTTGCCCAGAGTCACAAGGAGCTGCCTGTGCCTGAAGTGAGAATTGAACTCAGTTCCCCAGAACCAAAGTCCACCACCCTAACCACTAGGCCACTCCTCATTGCAGGGAGGTGTGCCATTCTCTTCTTTTTGAGCTTTTATTGGGAATGTGCTTTTCACTTATTTTTGTTTCAGATTAGATGGATGTTGTAAGGCCACCAAAGGTGGAACTGGGAATATCTCTTTCAGGGGCCAATTCTCTGAACCTAACGCCAGTGTTAATTTGTGCAGAATGTTCAAAGGACAACGCAGGAAATAACTTGCACACCAAAGATGGCTGCAAATCGTATGCAAATGTAGACAAATGTTAATGAAGTCATTCGCTATTTCCTCCCAATGCTCAGAGAACAGTGCAAAAACAAACCTTTCCCTTACCGCTAGAAACCTACTGCCAGCTTGGAGCTGGTATTGGGATGTTTGAAGAGAGGATTTCCCATGATTTTCTGGTTAAAATCTTCCGGATTTTGATTTGGAAGCAGAAGGAAGCCGTCTTGGAAGCGCCGGTAGTGAGAAACAAATGTGTGCGAGCCCGAGCAAAAATGAAAGTGAATATAAGCCTTTCAAGTGCAAGAAAACTTATTTTTAAAGGCACAGAAGAATGATGCTGAGGTGTGCGTCACTTTTGGGTGTTTGACAAGAAGTGCGCTTACAGCGAAACTCGTGCGCATGTGCCAGGCACGTTCATCCCCCTTACTTTCGGTATAGTTTATGTGCCATTACTGTTGAGCATTGGGGAGCTATTTTTCAGTCCGGTTCATGCTGTACGAGGCTGGCGCTGGTCGGTATAGCGCCGAGTGAGAATCAGCGCCTCAGTAATTCAGTGACTGTAGATCTTTTCTGATGCTTCTCCATTGTTCCAGCCCTGGATTGTATGTCACTACAAGGGGACTCTCAAGGGTCAAAGATTACCTGGAGTCGGAGCAATTCTCCAGAGCTGTTGGTGGCTCAGAATCAAAATCCACCTACTGAAGTGTAGATAATCAGGAGTTCAAATCCCAAGTACTACTCTAATTTAAATATTTTAAACAATTACTAAAATTGTACTGAATTACATTTTCCAGCAAATAATGTTTTCTTTAATCAGAGTTTCAGTAGACAATAACTAATCACTTTAATCCTGCCAAGTGATTTGACTAAGGTGCAGCCCTGTCACAAGCCCCTGATCTTCTCCAGTGTCTGTCCTCCCAGTACAGAGCCAGTGTCTCCTGTCTTTCTGTTCAATGTATTCAGAAGAAAAGGCTGGTGAGGCCCCAGTTCAGCGCCAGCTTTTCATGGGGCATCTAAAGGAATCACAGCCTAGAGAGGTTCCCATTTTCTCCAGGACTGATCCTGCGATGAGATCCATGTACTGGAGAATCGGACACACCCTTAGCAGATAGGAGATTTCAGCTACAGACAGGTGTTGGGGTTGCTGGACAAATGGATTATATCAGGCTCCTGTGACTCACAGGACAAAAGTGAGAGGAAACAGAGACAGTGTAAAGGGATGAGGCATCCCAGATGAACCTTTTTCATTCTTTATTCATAAACCTGATATAGCTTACAGACACTTCCAGCTCTTCACTGCAACATTCTCTCCCATCTAATAACCCCTTTCCATTCTTTTTACCCCTCCCTAACCCCCTATATTCCTGTCCCCACAGCTCCCCTCTCAGTGCCTGTCCCAAGCACCCAACCCTTCTCCCCCTTACCATTCCTTTCTGTTTCTTCTAGGCTTTTACAGCTGCTTCCTCACCCCCTCTATTCTCCCTACATCTTCAGTCTCAACCTGTCTCCATCAAGCAGCCTCTCTTCCCCATACAGCTCCTTCCTGCCTTTTCTAGCCCTTCACAGAAGAATTCTCATAGGACCAGATACCCCCAGATACTCTTATGGTCATAACGGATGTAGAATCACTATACAGCAACATTCCCCATGCAGATGACACAGCTGCATGTGATAAATTCCTAAAAACATTCATCCTGGACCACCAAAACACACCAGAAACTATTACAAAATGAATCAAATGTATTGTAATTCACAATTATTTCCGTTTTAATAACGATACCTATCTGCAAATCATGGGCACTGCTGTGGACATCAGGATGGCACCAGAATATGCAAACTTTTCATAGCAGAACTGCTACTCCCAGCCTCCGTCCCCATCAGACTAAATCCCTAAAATACTTCCAGAATATTGATGACATTTTTATGATTTGAATTGAGGGAGAAAAGACAATCAATTTTATAGTTCTTTCAGTACGTATCATCTTACCATCAAATTTCAATATTGACAGAAAAAGTCAACTTTCCAGACACCACAGTCTCTCTTAACAATGGTTATATACAAATATCTATAGACAACCAACTGACAGATGCAGCTACCTCCACAACTCCAGCTTCCACCCTTCACATCCCCCCAAAAATCCATTATACACAGCCAAGCCAGTTCTTTCAATCCGTATCATCCTTCCATCAAATTAAGATAATAAGGGCAGAGGATTGGCCACCCTCACACCAGCCTTAAACAGCCCAACCTCAGCTCCCTAAACCTGGTGTGTTAAATGTCTAAATGTTGGTTTGTAGGTGACTGATACAGGGCAGATAATGAGAAAATAAAGGCACAGACTGACCCAGGAAAACAGTTCAGTGCATAGTAGAGGGTGTGAAGGAGACTGTCCTTAACCTCCTGAGATTACAGTGTAAGGGAGACTGTCTTGATGCAGGGTACAAGAGAAACAGTCCTAAACCTCCTGAGGTTAGAGAGTATAAGATGTAACCTCTAACAAGACAGGCTTTAAGGGAAAGTTTCCAAACCTCCTGAGCTTATATTCCACCCCCTGGTACTGTACAATTTCTCCTGGTTTAATGGAAAAGTCTCTTTAATGTTCCCCTCTCACATAAAACCCTCCCCAGTATCCTGATCTCTACTTCATTCCTGAACCCACTTTTCAGACCTGTGCTGCCCAGTCAAACTCATTAGCTGGAATCCCAGTCCCAAATTCTGAATAGATTAGAGAGCTGCACGGCTTCCGTCCCCGCGGGAATCCCGCGGAACCCGTGGGATTCCCGCGGGGACGGAGGCAGTTCCTGCGGGGTTCCCGCGGGGATGGAAGCAGTTCTGCGGGGTTCCCGCGGGGACGGAGGCAGTTCCTGCGGGGTTCCCGCGGGGACGGAGGCAGTTCCTGCGGGGTTCCCGCGGGGATGGAACCAGTTCTGTGGGCTTCCCGTGGAAGTGTAAGCTGCACCTGCACCAGCCTCTCATCTACCGAATACCAATTTATTTGAGTGCTGTCTCCTCCTCTTCTTCCTTGCTTTAACAGCATAAATGTGGAAAGTCTTCCATTAAGGAGGTGGTAGAGTCACAAATGATGACGGAATTCAAAAAGGCGTGGGATGAACACAGAGGATCTCTAATTAGAAAATGGAAGTTATATAAAAGCTAACCTTAAATGGCTGCATGTGTGTGGATATGTCAAGTGACACTTAGATGGCGACTCTGGCTGTGATGAACTAGAGCTGATACCTGGCAGACTTGTATGGTCTGTGTCTCATACATGGCAATCTGGTGTAGGATGGGCTGGGAAGGGCTTAGATAGCACCTTCAGTGGCTGGAACATGAGGACAGTGCTGGACAGACTTTTACGGTCTGTGTCCCACAAATGAGAACATGAATAGGCTGGAGTGGGCTTCGATGGCAACTCCAGCAGATGGAACATAAGGATGGGGCCAGATAGACTTCTGTGGTCTTTGTTCCAGAAACACGAAAGAAAGACCATAATCAAGTATATAATATCACACTCGATTTAATGATGAATTGATCATGAGTGTGACTATTGGGCAGAGTGGATGGACCGTTCAGGTCTATTTGCTGTCACTTACTATGTTACTATTAATCCTCTTTGCTCCCAGGCTGGTGCACAGACCTCAGCTCTGACACAGGCATGAGAATCAGATGTCACCTGATCTACTGGTGCGAGCATGTGGCGGCCTCTTAGCACACACTGCCAGTGAATCAGAGACAAATCTTACATGTGCGCACCAGAGTGTTCCAAGTTCCAACTTCCGTTCCTTCCTTTCCTACAGTGCTGTGGCTCAAATCCAGAGAGAGACTGAGGGAGCTGACTGGAACTTTCTTTTATGTACTATTAAATTCTTACGGGGATGGGTGGGGATGGGTTAAATTCTTATGGGGATGGGTGGGAATGGATTAAATTCTTGCGGGGACGGGTGGGGACGGGTTGGGATGGTATAAATTTTTGCGGGGATGGGTGGGGATGGGTAAGATTCCAGTGGGGATGGGTGGGGACGGGTAAGATTCCAGCAGGGACGGACGGGGATGGGTAAGATTTCTGTCCCCGTGCAACTCTCTAGAATAGATAGAAGATTTCAGCTGCAGACAGATGGAGTAGAGAGCTGCACGGCTTCCGTCCCCGCGGGAATCCCGCGGAACCCGTGGGATTCCCGCGGGGACGGAGGCAGTTCCTGCGGGGTTCCCGCGGGGATGGAAGCAGTTCTGCGGGGTTCCCGCGGGGACGGAGGCAGTTCCTGCGGGGTTCCCGCGGGGACGGAGGCAGTTCCTGCGGGGTTCCCGCGGGGATGGAACCAGTTCTGTGGGCTTCCCGTGGAAGTGTAAGCTGCACCTGCACCAGCCTCTCATCTACCGAATACCAATTTATTTGAGTGCTGTCTCCTCCTCTTCTTCCTTGCTTTAACAGCATAAATGTGGAAAGTCTTCCATTAAGGAGGTGGTAGAGTCACAAATGATGACGGAATTCAAAAGGCGTGGGATGAACACAGAGGATCTCTAATTAGAAAATGGAAGTTATATAAAAGCTAACCTTAAATGGCTGCATGTGTGTGGATATGTCAAGTGACACTTAGATGGCGACTCTGGCTGTGATGAACTAGAGCTGATACCTGGCAGACTTGTATGGTCTGTGTCTCATACATGGCAATCTGGTGTAGGATGGGCTGGGAAGGGCTTAGATAGCACCTTCAGTGGCTGGAACATGAGGACAGTGCTGGACAGACTTTTACGGTCTGTGTCCCACAAATGAGAACATGAATAGGCTGGAGTGGGCTTCGATGGCAACTCCAGCAGATGGAACATAAGGATGGGGCCAGATAGACTTCTGTGGTCTTTGTTCCAGAAACACGAAAGAAAGACCATAATCAAGTATATAATATCACACTCGATTTAATGATGAATTGATCATGAGTGTGACTATTGGGCAGAGTGGATGGACCGTTCAGGTCTATTTGCTGTCACTTACTATGTTACTATTAATCCTCTTTGCTCCCAGGCTGGTGCACAGACCTCAGCTCTGACACAGGCATGAGAATCAGATGTCACCTGATCTACTGGTGCGAGCATGTGGCGGCCTCTTAGCACACACTGCCAGTGAATCAGAGACAAATCTTACATGTGCGCACCAGAGTGTTCCAAGTTCCAACTTCCGTTCCTTCCTTTCCTACAGTGCTGTGGCTCAAATCCAGAGAGAGACTGAGGGAGCTGACTGGAACTTTCTTTTATGTACTATTAAATTCTTACGGGGATGGGTGGGGATGGGTTAAATTCTTATGGGGATGGGTGGGAATGGATTAAATTCTTGCGGGGACGGGTGGGGACGGGTTGGGATGGTATAAATTTTTGCGGGGATGGGTGGGGATGGGTAAGATTCCAGTGGGGATGGGTGGGGACGGGTAAGATTCCAGCAGGGACGGACGGGGATGGGTAAGATTTCTGTCCCCGTGCAACTCTCTAAGATGGAGGAGCTGGACGTTTAGCCTCAGGATAGCAAGGAGAGAAAATGCATTGCCCACTTCCTGCCCTTAGGACAGTGCTGTCAAGTGGTATTTGTAGTGCCTGATCCTACCAGTTGAGTGCTGCAGGTCCCATAATGCACCAGGATAGGGTCAGAAATCCAGGACTGGCCCAAAATTTCCCTCCTGGATCTGGGTATCTCGGAAGCTCTGTTATGAGGAGCTTGGTTCCAAGGGTGTCAAACTGCAATACCGGAGGGCGGCAAGCAAGTCAGATTTTCAGGATAGCCTTACTGAATATGCATAATATATTTATGCATACAAATAGATCCCCTATAATCATTAGGGATATCCTGAAAACCTGGCTAGTTTGTGACCTTCCAGGACTGCAGTTTGACACCCCTACAAAGCTAACATTGACAGATTAACTGTTAATCAGACTGGGTAATCACTGAGGGCAGGGCATCTCAAGCCTTCCTTGGAGGCATAAAGCAGGGCAACAAAAACAAGACAGGATGGAAGTGTTTCTATATCCCAGTGCTCCAGCCCAAGGAGGTTGGAGAAAGAATAGGAGGCAGAGTGATGTCACAGAGCTGAAGCTGGCCCACTCAAGGAGGTTTTCGTTCTCTCTAATACATCTGCCGCCATCTTGGTACACTCAAAACAATGTAATTGATAGGGTGACAAACTCCATCTACTGGCTTCAGCCCAGATAATGGGCCAAGCACACGCCTGCCGGCTCCAGTTCTTTATCCAGCCTCCTTGCTGTAGCCTATGGGCTGGAATATCTGACCAGTGGGGATGCAGGAGAAAGAGAGTGAGCTGTTTTGTAGCCTATTTGCTGGCTATGTCTGACTGATGGGCTCCAGGGGGAGGAGGGGGCTGCTATAACCAAGGATAAGGGCACTTCATGCCTGCAGATGCCAATGGGGAGAAGAACAGCAGATAAACAGTGAAAGAAGACTTGGCCATATAACTTTATTGGCAAGACGGTTTTACATGTTTTGCCACAATATGTTTAGCAAATAACAGAGCTACCAAGGGGGCCCAAGGTTTCAAAACACTTCCCCCAGACCCACCCAACCTCACCCACTGCCCTCTGGATCCACCCATGGCTCACCAAAGCTCTGCAGCTGAGGCCTCATCAACAAACCACCTACTACTACTACTACTATTTAGCATTTCTATAGCGCTACAAGGCATACGCAGCGCTGCACAAACATAGAAGAAAGACTGCCTTAATAAAACTTCTCCTGGTGCTGCAGGACCAGTCTCGCTTGTGCAATTTTGCTGCTGGTATCGCAAGACTTGTCCCGCGGCAGCAGGAGAGATAGTGTCTTATGAACGCACCTCCTGCTGCCAACGTTTTGACAGACAAAAACCTGACAACTGCCCTGCTCTGTGCCCCCCCCCCTTGCAGTACCCACCTCATGTCCCACCCCACCCCCATGCCCTGTAATATCTGATATGAGTTAGCTGTGTTTGTGTTTAGTTTTTATGTTTATCAATAATGAATTTTTATGTACATAGTTTGGCAAATATATTTATATTTGATACTTATGGCTCTACATTTTAGTAATAACAATGTCTTTGAACTAAAGTGTGGGATTTGAACTAGAGAGCTGCACGGCTTCCGTCCCCGCGGGAATCCCGCGGAACCCGTGGGATTCCCGCGGGGACGGAGGCAGTTCCTGCGGGGTTCCCGCGGGGATGGAAGCAGTTCTGCGGGGTTCCCGCGGGGACGGAGGCAGTTCCTGCGGGGTTCCCGCGGGGACGGAGGCAGTTCCTGCGGGGTTCCCGCGGGGATGGAACCAGTTCTGTGGGCTTCCCGTGGAAGTGTAAGCTGCACCTGCACCAGCCTCTCATCTACCGAATACCAATTTATTTGAGTGCTGTCTCCTCCTCTTCTTCCTTGCTTTAACAGCATAAATGTGGAAAGTCTTCCATTAAGGAGGTGGTAGAGTCACAAATGATGACGGAATTCAAAAAGGCGTGGGATGAACACAGAGGATCTCTAATTAGAAAATGGAAGTTATATAAAAGCTAACCTTAAATGGCTGCATGTGTGTGGATATGTCAAGTGACACTTAGATGGCGACTCTGGCTGTGATGAACTAGAGCTGATACCTGGCAGACTTGTATGGTCTGTGTCTCATACATGGCAATCTGGTGTAGGATGGGCTGGGAAGGGCTTAGATAGCACCTTCAGTGGCTGGAACATGAGGACAGTGCTGGACAGACTTTTACGGTCTGTGTCCCACAAATGAGAACATGAATAGGCTGGAGTGGGCTTCGATGGCAACTCCAGCAGATGGAACATAAGGATGGGGCCAGATAGACTTCTGTGGTCTTTGTTCCAGAAACACGAAAGAAAGACCATAATCAAGTATATAATATCACACTCGATTTAATGATGAATTGATCATGAGTGTGACTATTGGGCAGAGTGGATGGACCGTTCAGGTCTATTTGCTGTCACTTACTATGTTACTATTAATCCTCTTTGCTCCCAGGCTGGTGCACAGACCTCAGCTCTGACACAGGCATGAGAATCAGATGTCACCTGATCTACTGGTGCGAGCATGTGGCGGCCTCTTAGCACACACTGCCAGTGAATCAGAGACAAATCTTACATGTGCGCACCAGAGTGTTCCAAGTTCCAACTTCCGTTCCTTCCTTTCCTACAGTGCTGTGGCTCAAATCCAGAGAGAGACTGAGGGAGCTGACTGGAACTTTCTTTTATGTACTATTAAATTCTTACGGGGATGGGTGGGGATGGGTTAAATTCTTATGGGGATGGGTGGGAATGGATTAAATTCTTGCGGGGACGGGTGGGGACGGGTTGGGATGGTATAAATTTTTGCGGGGATGGGTGGGGATGGGTAAGATTCCAGTGGGGATGGGTGGGGACGGGTAAGATTCCAGCAGGGACGGACGGGGATGGGTAAGATTTCTGTCCCCGTGCAACTCTCTAGAATAGATAGAAGATTTCAGCTGCAGACAGATGGAGTAGAGAGCTGCACGGCTTCCGTCCCCGCGGGAATCCCGCGGAACCCGTGGGATTCCCGCGGGGACGGAGGCAGTTCCTGCGGGGTTCCCGCGGGGATGGAAGCAGTTCTGCGGGGTTCCCGCGGGGACGGAGGCAGTTCCTGCGGGGTTCCCGCGGGGACGGAGGCAGTTCCTGCGGGGTTCCCGCGGGGATGGAACCAGTTCTGTGGGCTTCCCGTGGAAGTGTAAGCTGCACCTGCACCAGCCTCTCATCTACCGAATACCAATTTATTTGAGTGCTGTCTCCTCCTCTTCTTCCTTGCTTTAACAGCATAAATGTGGAAAGTCTTCCATTAAGGAGGTGGTAGAGTCACAAATGATGACGGAATTCAAAAAGGCGTGGGATGAACACAGAGGATCTCTAATTAGAAAATGGAAGTTATATAAAAGCTAACCTTAAATGGCTGCATGTGTGTGGATATGTCAAGTGACACTTAGATGGCGACTCTGGCTGTGATGAACTAGAGCTGATACCTGGCAGACTTGTATGGTCTGTGTCTCATACATGGCAATCTGGTGTAGGATGGGCTGGGAAGGGCTTAGATAGCACCTTCAGTGGCTGGAACATGAGGACAGTGCTGGACAGACTTTTACGGTCTGTGTCCCACAAATGAGAACATGAATAGGCTGGAGTGGGCTTCGATGGCAACTCCAGCAGATGGAACATAAGGATGGGGCCAGATAGACTTCTGTGGTCTTTGTTCCAGAAACACGAAAGAAAGACCATAATCAAGTATATAATATCACACTCGATTTAATGATGAATTGATCATGAGTGTGACTATTGGGCAGAGTGGATGGACCGTTCAGGTCTATTTGCTGTCACTTACTATGTTACTATTAATCCTCTTTGCTCCCAGGCTGGTGCACAGACCTCAGCTCTGACACAGGCATGAGAATCAGATGTCACCTGATCTACTGGTGCGAGCATGTGGCGGCCTCTTAGCACACACTGCCAGTGAATCAGAGACAAATCTTACATGTGCGCACCAGAGTGTTCCAAGTTCCAACTTCCGTTCCTTCCTTTCCTACAGTGCTGTGGCTCAAATCCAGAGAGAGACTGAGGGAGCTGACTGGAACTTTCTTTTATGTACTATTAAATTCTTACGGGGATGGGTGGGGATGGGTTAAATTCTTATGGGGATGGGTGGGAATGGATTAAATTCTTGCGGGGACGGGTGGGGACGGGTTGGGATGGTATAAATTTTTGCGGGGATGGGTGGGGATGGGTAAGATTCCAGTGGGGATGGGTGGGGACGGGTAAGATTCCAGCAGGGACGGACGGGGATGGGTAAGATTTCTGTCCCCGTGCAACTCTCTAAGATGGAGGAGCTGGACGTTTAGCCTCAGGATAGCAAGGAGAGAAAATGCATTGCCCACTTCCTGCCCTTAGGACAGTGCTGTCAAGTGGTATTTGTAGTGCCTGATCCTACCAGTTGAGTGCTGCAGGTCCCATAATGCACCAGGATAGGGTCAGAAATCCAGGACTGGCCCAAAATTTCCCTCCTGGATCTGGGTATCTCGGAAGCTCTGTTATGAGGAGCTTGGTTCCAAGGGTGTCAAACTGCAATACCGGAGGGCGGCAAGCAAGTCAGATTTTCAGGATAGCCTTACTGAATATGCATAATATATTTATGCATACAAATAGATCCCCTATAATCATTAGGGATATCCTGAAAACCTGGCTAGTTTGTGACCTTCCAGGACTGCAGTTTGACACCCCTACAAAGCTAACATTGACAGATTAACTGTTAATCAGACTGGGTAATCACTGAGGGCAGGGCATCTCAAGCCTTCCTTGGAGGCATAAAGCAGGGCAACAAAAACAAGACAGGATGGAAGTGTTTCTATATCCCAGTGCTCCAGCCCAAGGAGGTTGGAGAAAGAATAGGAGGCAGAGTGATGTCACAGAGCTGAAGCTGGCCCACTCAAGGAGGTTTTCGTTCTCTCTAATACATCTGCCGCCATCTTGGTACACTCAAAACAATGTAATTGATAGGGTGACAAACTCCATCTACTGGCTTCAGCCCAGATAATGGGCCAAGCACACGCCTGCCGGCTCCAGTTCTTTATCCAGCCTCCTTGCTGTAGCCTATGGGCTGGAATATCTGACCAGTGGGGATGCAGGAGAAAGAGAGTGAGCTGTTTTGTAGCCTATTTGCTGGCTATGTCTGACTGATGGGCTCCAGGGGGAGGAGGGGGCTGCTATAACCAAGGATAAGGGCACTTCATGCCTGCAGATGCCAATGGGGAGAAGAACAGCAGATAAACAGTGAAAGAAGACTTGGCCATATAACTTTATTGGCAAGACGGTTTTACATGTTTTGCCACAATATGTTTAGCAAATAACAGAGCTACCAAGGGGGCCCAAGGTTTCAAAACACTTCCCCCAGACCCACCCAACCTCACCCACTGCCCTCTGGATCCACCCATGGCTCACCAAAGCTCTGCAGCTGAGGCCTCATCAACAAACCACCTACTACTACTACTACTATTTAGCATTTCTATAGCGCTACAAGGCATACGCAGCGCTGCACAAACATAGAAGAAAGACTGCCTTAATAAAACTTCTCCTGGTGCTGCAGGACCAGTCTCGCTTGTGCAATTTTGCTGCTGGTATCGCAAGACTTGTCCCGCGGCAGCAGGAGAGATAGTGTCTTATGAACGCACCTCCTGCTGCCAACGTTTTGACAGACAAAAACCTGACAACTGCCCTGCTCTGTGCCCCCCCCCCTTGCAGTACCCACCTCATGTCCCACCCCACCCCCATGCCCTGTAATATCTGATATGAGTTAGCTGTGTTTGTGTTTAGTTTTTATGTTTATCAATAATGAATTTTTATGTACATAGTTTGGCAAATATATTTATATTTTGATACTTATGGCTCTACATTTTAGTAATAACAATGTCTTTGAACTAAAGTGTGGGATTTGAACTAGAGAGCTGCACGGCTTCCGTCCCCGCGGGAATCCCGCGGAACCCGTGGGATTCCCGCGGGGACGGAGGCAGTTCCTGCGGGGTTCCCGCGGGGATGGAAGCAGTTCTGCGGGGTTCCCGCGGGGACGGAGGCAGTTCCTGCGGGGTTCCCGCGGGGACGGAGGCAGTTCCTGCGGGGTTCCCGCGGGGATGGAACCAGTTCTGTGGGCTTCCCGTGGAAGTGTAAGCTGCACCTGCACCAGCCTCTCATCTACCGAATACCAATTTATTTGAGTGCTGTCTCCTCCTCTTCTTCCTTGCTTTAACAGCATAAATGTGGAAAGTCTTCCATTAAGGAGGTGGTAGAGTCACAAATGATGACGGAATTCAAAAAGGCGTGGGATGAACACAGAGGATCTCTAATTAGAAAATGGAAGTTATATAAAAGCTAACCTTAAATGGCTGCATGTGTGTGGATATGTCAAGTGACACTTAGATGGCGACTCTGGCTGTGATGAACTAGAGCTGATACCTGGCAGACTTGTATGGTCTGTGTCTCATACATGGCAATCTGGTGTAGGATGGGCTGGGAAGGGCTTAGATAGCACCTTCAGTGGCTGGAACATGAGGACAGTGCTGGACAGACTTTTACGGTCTGTGTCCCACAAATGAGAACATGAATAGGCTGGAGTGGGCTTCGATGGCAACTCCAGCAGATGGAACATAAGGATGGGGCCAGATAGACTTCTGTGGTCTTTGTTCCAGAAACACGAAAGAAAGACCATAATCAAGTATATAATATCACACTCGATTTAATGATGAATTGATCATGAGTGTGACTATTGGGCAGAGTGGATGGACCGTTCAGGTCTATTTGCTGTCACTTACTATGTTACTATTAATCCTCTTTGCTCCCAGGCTGGTGCACAGACCTCAGCTCTGACACAGGCATGAGAATCAGATGTCACCTGATCTACTGGTGCGAGCATGTGGCGGCCTCTTAGCACACACTGCCAGTGAATCAGAGACAAATCTTACATGTGCGCACCAGAGTGTTCCAAGTTCCAACTTCCGTTCCTTCCTTTCCTACAGTGCTGTGGCTCAAATCCAGAGAGAGACTGAGGGAGCTGACTGGAACTTTCTTTTATGTACTATTAAATTCTTACGGGGATGGGTGGGGATGGGTTAAATTCTTATGGGGATGGGTGGGAATGGATTAAATTCTTGCGGGGACGGGTGGGGACGGGTTGGGATGGTATAAATTTTTGCGGGGATGGGTGGGGATGGGTAAGATTCCAGTGGGGATGGGTGGGGACGGGTAAGATTCCAGCAGGGACGGACGGGGATGGGTAAGATTTCTGTCCCCGTGCAACTCTCTAATTTGAACCCATATCACTAAATAAGTTTTACTTGTAAGCCACCAGCAGCTCTTTGACCATTTTTCATAGGAAAAAGCAGCATGACCCTGGCTTCTGGTGGCCCCCTTGCACTTATTGTAATCACTTTTTTCAATATATTGTCATTTACAAACATGGGTTTGTTTTATTTGTTGTTAGGCAAGTTGCCTCCTGACGCAGCCCTTGCGTGAGCGAAACACAGCCAGTGCAGAGCTTGTTTGGTTTAGATTTTAGACTCCACGAAAAATAAAGGTTTGAAGAAAATATTCCAGGTTCTGATCTGCTTTTTTTCTACTGCCATCTTAGAGTCTGCGGATCGTCTGCTCTGTTGTTTCCTTCTGGCAAACCCTCTGCTTTACACGATTTTGTATAACAATTTTTCCTAATGGTAAATTAATGGCGACATTCCATAAAGTCCTAAACTTATACAGCTACCCATGGAAAGCAGGTATATAAGAAGTACGGCTTAAAGATATATGTATGGCATTTGCTATACTGCCTAAACTGATGCACAGAGCTAAGTGCTTAGCACCCAGTGGCGTTCCTTGGTTGGCTGCCACCCAGGGTGGTTTGTGGCTGCGCACCCCCTCCTCCGGGTGCAGCATCCCCCGGCGCATCACCAGGGGATGCTGCACCCGGAGGAGGGGCCTAGCGGTTAGTGCAGTGGACTTTGATCCTGGGGAACTGAGTTCAATTCCCACTGCAGCTCCTTGTGACTCTGGCCAAGTCACTTAACCCACCATTGCCCCTGGTACAAAATAAGTACCTGAATATACTATGTAAACCACTTTGAATGTAGTTGCAAAAAACCTCAGAAAGGCAGTACATCAAGTCCCATTTCCCCTTCCCTATTGGAGATTCTACATGGAATGCTACTATTGAGATTCTGTTACTACTATTTGAGATTCTACATGGAATGTTGCTATTCCACTAGCAACATTCTATGTAGAAGCCTACCCTTGCAGATCAGCAACGCAGCCGCGCAGGCTTCTGTTTCTGTGAGTCTGACGTCCTGCACAGAAGGTCGGTACCAGCGTGTACCGGCACAAAAAAAGCACTGCAAATAAGTACCTGTATATACTATGTAAACCGCTTTGAATGTATTTGCAAAAACCACAGAAAGGCGGTATATCAAGTCCCATTTCCCCTTCCCTATGTGCATTCTTCTTATCTGCTGGGAGCAATCATGCGGCTGTTGGCTCCGCAGGTTCCCTGCTCCCTCTGCCCAGAACAGGAAGTAACAGCAGAGGGAGCAGGGAATTGGCAGAGCCGACAGCCACACAGCTGCTCCCTGCACCCATCCTGCAGCATGCATCGGGGGGGGGGGGGGGGGGGGGGGGGAGGGGGGGGGGGACAGACTGACTCCACCACCCCGCCCTCAGTACGCCACTGGTGCGTCCCAGAATCCAGGCTGTAGCAGGAGAAGGGAGCTTCTTTCTCTTTACATGTCAATAGATGCCAAGTTCCAGGTTGGAGATTTTGGAATAGTCTTGGATTTCTGAGCACCCCATCCTGGTGTATTATGGGACTGAGAACACTGATTTCCATGGGGAGGATCAGGCACTACAAATCCCATGTCCACCTCCCGTACTTACTGTACATTCAAACGACTCCAGTCTGGAACTGGGCAACTTTTCTCTCTTTCCACATGGCAATCTCTCTTTCTTCCCCAAATCCAACTGCACCATTATCATGGCCTGCCCAGACCCAACCCCAGCAATGGTGAACTGGAATCTGGATGTTCAAGGTCCTAACTCATGGGGCCTGGGGCCAGATGAACATCTCTTAGCTGGTTTAAAAAAAAAAAAAGACCTTGAGTTTATTCATCTCTTCCACCAACAAATTAAGTTCTCCCTTTGACTTCATAGATGAGAACAGAGGCGAGGCTGGAACTGCCTCCCTCAATCCCAGCTGGTCTCTGAAATTCTGCTTGAATGAAAGGTATCTCCTTTGCCCAGGTATTCGCTCAGCAGCCTCTGTATGGTCTTCCCCTTGCACAGGATTGCTGAACGATTTTTTAACCAGAATAGACATTGGGTAAACCAGTTTGCCCTGCTCCCAGAGTGGCGGGCACCCACTGACTCACCTGCAGCCGGGGGTGGGCATAGAACTCGTTCAGGAAGTCCATAAGCAGGTCGATCTTCAGCAAGCTGACACACAGGACCACATGCTTCTCTGTCTGTGCCCGATAGCGGCTGTAGTTACCTCCGGACTTCTGCCGTTCCATCCACAGGAATGCCAACTGCTCAAACTGAAAGTCAGCAGGGCAGAAAGGTGAGACCCTCCATAGTGCTACAGAACAGTGCTACTGCTACTAGACACAAGAGTTTGCAGCTGTGTGACAGTCGTCATTTGGAAGTGACAGGTGGCAGCCTGGGATCGGGCACTGCCCACCTGTTGCCACTCATTAGAATCATTCTCTCCCTCATTTGCAGAGCTTACAGTGTAGCCAAGACCAGGGGCGTAGCCAGACCTCGAGGTGGGAGGGGGCCAGAGCCCAAGGTGGGGATCCCCAACCTCTGCCGCTGCAAATACTTTGGCTGGCGGTCCCCAACCCCCGCCAGCTGAAGACGTCATCCAGCGCTGGTCTCCGGCGCTGCCGCATCGCCTGCCCTGCTCTCTCTTCCCCTCACGTCCGGCACGCTCCTTTTAGTGAAACTATTTCACTAAAAGGCAATGTAGTGGTGCCACCGCAGACCAGCGCTGGACGAAGTCTTCAGCTGGCAGGGGTTGGGGACCCCCACCAGCCAAACAGGGGCCCAGGCCCCTGTGGTCCCCACCTAGCTACGCCACTGGCTAAGACAGATATAAAGACAGGGCTTTTTTGAGGCGGTGCTTGGGAGTACTGAGTACAGGCACCTTTTCCATTGTCTGCTAAAATTGACCCATGGACCCCAAGTTTTAATGAAAGCGGTCATACGCTACACAACAATTATGCCTTGTCATATATCCTATGACTGGTTACATGGGGCCTGGCTATTGTGGGGTGGGTCCCTCAGTGATCACCCCGCCCTGAAGGGTGGCTTAGCGTTTAAGTACCAGCGCCTTTTTTGCTAGAAAAAAATACACTGCATATAGGTGAGAGTGTTTCTGTACAGTGACTACCAAAAAGCCTTGTGACATGACCCCAGTAAGTAACAGAAGCCACCAGTGAGAAGAGATCTCTATATACCAGTGGTGTAGCTAGATGGGGCCTGGGCCTCCCAAATTTGCTCTGGACCCCTAGTTGGCTGGCAGGGGTCCCCAACCCCCGACAGCTGAAGACTTCGTCCAGCGTTGGTCTCCGGCACTACCGCATTGCTCCCCTGCTTTCTCTTCCCCTCACGTTAGGCATGCTCCTTTTAACTGAGTTTCACGAAAAGGAGTGTGCTGGATGTGAGAGGAAGAGAAAGCAGGGTAGGCAATGCAGTGGTGCCAGAGACCAGCACTGGATGAAGTCTTCAGCTGGTTGAGGGTTGGGGACCCCTGCCAGCCAAGATGTACAGCAGTGGCAGGGAGGGGGGCGGCGGCAGGGGGGGGGGCGCAACCTAAATGTGCTCCCCACCTTGGGCTCTGGTCCCCTCCCACCTTGAGGTCTGACTACACCCCTGCTATATACAATGCCTCCTTCACCCCAGATCTGCTGAAGAGATTTCTACATACAGTGACCCCTAAACCCCGGATCAGCTGGACACATCTCTGTATGGTCTGCCCGGAGGACGCTCTCCCCTGTAGCTGTAGGGGACTGTCTTCCCTGGCTCCCCATATGCATGTCCAAGATATGCAAGTGGTTGCCCACCCCACCTACCTCCTGGAAAAGTAGAGTCTGATTTCAGGACTGCTGAGTATGTCCTTAATACACAAGGCTAGGCATGCAAGAGATGCTGAAGTCCAAATCCCAGAATTGGAAATTTTAGACTTAATGTGAGGCTGCCTACTGGATCCAGATTTGCAGGTCCCCAGTGCATGCTGGGTCTTGTAGTCTTGCTTTTCTTAGGGAACGCAATGGGGAAATCAGAACTACAAGCCCCTGCATGCAATGTGGGTAAACCCAGGACTGGATCAACCCTGTCCGAATCTGGATCCAGTTGGCAGCTTTAGACTAATGGCAGCAGCTCCGGCACTTGTCAGAATCGCCAGGAGGGAGGCACACCAGGAAGCGGGGGAGCTCCTATGTGGAAGAAGGATTCCAGGGAACCTCCTGCTTCCCATGTGCTGTTTGCTGCATTCTGGGAATGTTTCCAGCATCAGGGTGGGAGCAATAACTTGCTTCCCAGTGGCAGGATTAAAGGGAGTACTGCCACGAGATGTGGCCTGTGAAACCTGTGCCCTTTTCCTCCGGAAGCCACAGATGACTTTGGGCGAAAGAAATTCTGAAATTTAGATTCGGGCTCAGGGGATTGAGATGTGCAGATTTATGCAGGTGTCAGGAAGTTTAGGGATGAGGAATGACTGTACCTGGATAGGTAAGACAATCAGCGCCACACAGATCATGATGACCACCAGTAGTTGGGACGGCCAGATCTTGGGCGTGACATCGCCGAAGCCGACCGTGGAAAAGGTGACAATACAGAAGTACAGAGAGTCAAAAAGGGTCAGATTATTGCCGGCCCTCTCCAGGTGCTGGATCCCACAGATACTGCAAGAAAGAGATGAGACAGTGGAAATCTCTCTCTGATATTAACATCCCCCCCCCCCCCCCCCGCCTGATACTTCCCCACTCCCAGATTTCAAGCCTGCTTTCATCTGCACCCTCTGCAAACTCTAAAACCTGAGCTGGGTCTGGTTTGGCACAAAACGATCGCTGAACCGTCACACATTCGCATCCCCCTCCCCTCCTCTGAAAATTAGGAATAAGCCGGGTGATCTGACAAAATTGTGATGGCTCATTAACAGAAAGCAAAGCAACCGTGATGCCCACAGACCTGCACATCCCCGACTCGTGAAGTCACATTTAGACTTGACTGTGGCTATTAGACATGCAGCCACCTCTGGGGTGCAGGGTCCTATGAGGTCTGAAATGCAGAGGGGCGACTCACCAGGTGAACATCAAGCAAAGCAATGTGCAGATGAGAATGAGGACCTGGTTGAACATAGCCGAGTGAGTCCGTTGGATGGCCCGGTGAAGATCGTTCTGGAAAGGAGACAATAGTGTGGTCATTAATACCTGCCAGTTAGGGGGGGTCAAGTACATTCATCATAGCTTAGATTTCCTCTTAATCCCCCAACAAAGAAAAAAGATTTTGTGAAATTAATTCAGCTTACAAGAGAGAAGTGCTATTGGTATTAGAACACAGACTGACCTTTGCAGTCTTCTTTCACTCTGCAGTAACACAGAAACCTAGAGCTTGATGACATATAAAGACCATAAGGTCCATCTGTTCTCTGCCTAATTTGTTTCCTACTACAATGCTCTGAAAATGGGAATTATTTGTAGCCATGCAGAGCAGGTGTGTCTACGCCTGGGTACCACTAGCTCCCCCCCCCCACCCCCAGTACACCACCATCTCCCATCCCCATCACAGGCAGCACTCACATAATGCTAAGAAGGCTGGGGAAATGTTAATTTTCAGATAAACTCAGCAGAAGGCTGGAAAGAGCTTCCTGGCAGACCCTCAGACACAAGGGAGGCTGCTGAAGGAGAAGCGGATGGATGCCCAGACCTGGGAAAAACGCCCAGCCTCCTGTCTATAATCCGCAGGGAAAGGTGTCCTCTAGCCCGGGACAGTGCTGCTGAACATATGGACACACACACACTGAAACAGTGGTCATCCCATATAAAAATTAGGATTGGGGGTTACTGAGGGGGGGGGATGCTTTACTTCAAACAGGGAATATCATGCCCCCTCCCCCAGACCTCAGCCCTCTGATTATTCCTTCCTGCCACCTCTTGGAATAGTTTGGGCAGGATTCTTTGACGCTGAAGCCCTGATGAGAGCAGGAAACTTGTGGGTGCTGCTGGATTCAGGATTCTCAGGCAGTGCAGTGTCTGAAAGGGAGGAGGAGGTAAAAAGACCCTACGCAGTCCAGAGCTAGCCTCTCACTGAGCTGCTCTGCCTAGGCCTGGCACTGGCAGTGGCATGGAGCTGCCAAGAAAGGCTGGTATCATGAGGAGAACTTTGCCAGTGCAGATAGCGTGGTGTTTAACTCTTCCTCCCATCATGACCTCACATGCTGGATAAGCATCGTGCAGGAATAGCCCTCAGTCGCACAGACTGTAGCCAGAGATACATCATATTTATTTATTTATTTGTTAACATTTGTACCCCACATTTTCCCACCTATTTGCAGGCTCAATGTGGCTTACATAGTACCGTACAGGCATTTGCCAGTCGGTGGATAACAAATACAAGGTTATGTTGTGGTCGATTGAGGCAGGTGTGTGTCAGGTACCATGAGGGTCGAGGGGAATGAAGATTGTATACTGTCCAGTACGGTCATTGGTTATGCTGTGTTGCTGGGTGTGGGGATTTACGTTGGATCGGTCCATTCCCAAGCAGCTTTCAGTCACCCCCTTACCCCTCTGGCAGACATCATTACAGAAGTGCCATCATTTAGTGTCAAGGTCCCTGCCCCAAAGACCTTAGATTCCATATGGAAAGCTGGTGTGAGATGTGGAGTTTTTCAATTTGACTCTCCCACTTTCGGCTCTCAGCACACTGATAATCTAAGCAAGCAGAACCCCCCCCCCCCCCCCAGCTCAGCCTTGGTCCCAGAGATAGCTACTACCAGCCCAAAAGCACAGAGGGAGGGACGCACTGGATGGATGGGACCTGGAGCTGTGTCCAGGGGGCTCTAGTTGTGCAGTAGCTGGTGCTGAGTCAGAGAAGATGTAGCTCCCACCCTCCCCATCCAACCCCAGCGTCTTAACTCACGATCATGTTCTCCAAGGCATGCTTGGCCAGCCAACAGTTCAAGAAGACGGGAATGAAGAGATTCCTCAGAGGAGGCCAGAACACCTGCTCATGAAAAGAAAAAGCACAGCGTTCAAAATCAGCAAAACCAGCAGGCATTACCCATCCGGTTTATGAGACAGAAGGCTTGCACCAGCATCACACCAGTACGGGACCCTCCTGGGACTGGAACCCGCACTCTGGCAGTGACCTTATTTGAAGCTTCACTGGGGCTCCCTGCCATGCTAATCCCTTCCTGCCAAGCACACTGGGCACCAGGCAGAAGGCTTGATACATAGGGCTGAGCAGGGTGCCACAATCAGACACGGCCAGGGGGCTGCTGGTTTTGATCCTTAATTGTATGGAAAGGAGGCGGGGGGAGAGAGGGAGCAAGAGACAGACAGGCGGAGAGACAGCGGCTGACTTACAGTGATGATGAAGGGCACCGTGTTCAACATCTCCAAAATGAAAGGGACGTGAAGGACCTGCTCCCAGATGTTACCCTGACAAGAGAGCAAAATGCACTGTTTACATGGAAAGACACACTGGCCATCCCATCCTGCCCACCCCCTCCGACACCAGCCCAGCACAGACCAAGAGGTAGATCACAGGTCCATATTACGCCCGTGAAGTGTTAGTCTCGGTTCCCTATGGGTCTCAGTCACTAAGAATTAATGTACGCTGCTTCCACAGCTTTTGGGTTTGCAGGTGGTACATAAAAAATGAAATAAATGTAGATTAAAAATCACATTTCTGCTACATACAGTGGGGGAAATAAGTATTTGATCCCTTGCTGATTTTGTAAGTTTGCCCACTGACAAAGACATGAGCAGCCCATAATTGAAGGGTAGGTTATTGGTAACAGTGAGAGATAGCACATCACAAATTAAATCCGGAAAATCACATTGTGGAAAGTATATGAATTTATTTGCATTCTGCAGAGGGAAATAAGTATTTAATCCCTCTGGCAAACAAGACCTAATACTTGGTGGCAAAACCCTTGTTGGCAAGCACAGCGGTCAGACGTCTTCTGTAGTTGATGATGAGGTTTGCACACATGTCAGGAGGAATTTTGGTCCACTCCTCTTTGCAGATCATCTCTAAATCATTAAGAGTTCTGGGCTGTCGCTTGGCAACTCGCAGCTTCAGCTCCCTCCATAAGTTTTCAATGGGATTAAGGTCTGGTGACTGGCTAGGCCACTCCATGACCCTAATGTGCTTCTTCCTGAGCCACTCCTTTGTTGCCTTGGCTGTATGTTTTGGGTCATTGTCGTGCTGGAAGACCCAGCCACGACCCATTTTTAAGGCCCTGGCGGAGGGAAGGAGGTTGTCACTCAGAATTGTACGGTACATGGCCCCATCCATTCTCCCATTGATGCGGTGAAGTAGTCCTGTGCCCTTAGCAGAGAAACACCCCCAAAACATAACATTTCCACCTCCATGCTTGACAGTGGGGACGGTGTTCTTTGGGTCATAGGCAGCATTTCTCTTCCTCCAAACACGGCGAGTTGAGTTCATGCCAAAGAGCTCAATTTTTGTCTCATCTGACCACAGCACCTTCTCCCAATCACTCTCGGCATCATCCAGGTGTTCACTGGCAAACTTCAGACGGGCCGTCACATGTGCCTTCCGGAGCAGGGGGACTTTGCGGGCACTGCAGGATTGCAATCCGTTATGTCGTAATGTGTTACCAATGGTTTTCGTGGTGACAGTGGTCCCAGCTGCCTTGAGATCATTGACAAGTTCCCCCCTTGTAGTTGTAGGCTGATTTCTAACCTTCCTCATGATCAAGGATACCCCACGAGGTGAGATTTTGCGTGGAGCCCCAGATCTTTGTCGATTGACAGTCATTTTGTACTTCTTCCATTTTCTTACTATGGCACCAACAGTTGTCTCCTTCTCGCCCAGCGTCTTACTGATGGTTTTGTAGCCCATTCCAGCCTTGTGCAGGTGTATGATCTTGTCCCTGACATCCTTAGACAGCTCCTTGCTCTTGGCCATTTTGTAGAGGTTAGAGTCTGACTGATTCACTGAGTCTGTGGACAGGTGTCTTTCATACAGGTGACCATTGCCGACAGCTGTCTGTCATGCAGGTAACGAGTTGATTTGGAGCATCTACCTGGTCTGTAGGGGCCAGATCTCTTACTGGTTGGTGGGGGATCAAATACTTATTTCCCTCTGCAGAATGCAAATAAATTCATATACTTTCCACAATGTGATTTTCCGGATTTAATTTGTGATGTGCTATCTCTCACTGTTACCAATAACCTACCCTTCAATTATGGGCTGCTCATGTCTTTGTCAGTGGGCAAACTTACAAAATCAGCAAGGGATCAAATACTTATTTCCCCCACTGTACATGGAGTGGCCTAGTGGTTAGGGTGGTGGACTTTGGTCCTGGGGAACTGAGGAGCTGAGTTCGATTCCCACTTCAGGCACAGGCAGCTCCTTGTGACTCTGGGCAAGTCACTTAACCCTCCATTGCCCCATGTAAGCAGCATTGAGCCTGTCATGAGTGGGAAAGCATGGGGTACGAATGTAACAAAAAAATTAAAAAAAATAACAATTTTCTATAGTGCTACTGGACATACTGCTCTATACCAGGGTTTCTCATCCAAGCCAGTCAGGTTTTCTGGATACCCACAGTGAATATGCATCAGAGAGATTTGCGTTCAGCGGAGGCAGTGCATGCAAATTTATCTCATGCATGTTCATTGTGGATATCCTGACTGGCTAGGACTGGGTTGAAAATCCCTGCTCTGTACAGATAGAGTTGCAAAATGTTTTGCTAGAAGTTCAGCAAAAAGATAAAATGAGCAACATCCTCCACCCCTAATTCACGCTCACACGGATTGTCCCGCAGGACTTATAACCGGGAGTCACACAGTGAGTTTGTGGCAGCGGTGGGATTGCACTTGTGAATTTACAGCACTGTTGCTTTCAGTGCCATAAGGTTTGGTGTGATTTCATTTCTAAACCATTTTCCGGAGAAATACTGACCCTAATTCCTTGATTAGTTCCTTGAAAAATCTAGTGTCACATGCTTTTACCCACTAGAGTGGGATGCACTTGCTCTGAAAAGAAATGATTTCATCTTCTCCTGGGATGCACTGAGTGATTGTCGACCCTCCAGCCACTCACAGGGACTAATGGAGCTGCTACACCCCTAATCGGTCACAGAGCAGTCAGCCAGTCCTGGCACTGAGGACGACACACAGCCACAAGCTTTGGATTTAATCCTAAAAATGCATCCAAAATGCTGGTGGGGAAATGTGATCGGCGACAATATTTTAGGAATCTGATGAACTGGAGAAACAGCACCTGAGACCTTGATCTGATCAGAGTTTCAAAACTCAGCCCATCTCTAGCAGAGATCATGAAAGATATTGCCTTTCATAGACTTGGCCCCCTTCTACCCTCCCCAAATACCGAGATCCCAACAGAAATATGGAGGGGCTGGTAGTACCCCCTTCAGGAATGAGAAATGACCTGGATTGGCCACTGTTGGAAACAGGATACTGGGCTTGATGGACCTTCGTTCTGTCCCAGTATGGCAATACTTATGTACTTTAGATTCTGAATGGAATCTTGCTACTCTTTGAGGTTCCACATGGAATGTTGCTACACTTTGAAATTCTGCATGGAATCTTGTTATTCTTTAGAATTCTAGAATCTTTGTTACTCTTCAGGATTCCAGAATATTGATATTCTTTGGAGTTCTACATGGAATGTTGTTACTCTTTGGGTTTCTGCCAGGTACTTGTGATTTGCATTGGCCACTGTTGGAAACAGGATGCTGGGCTTGATGGACCTTTGGTCTATCCCAGTATGGCAACACTTATGTACTTTAGATTCTGAATGGAATGTTGCTACTCTTTGAGGTTCCACATGGAATGTTGCTACACTTTGAAATTCTGCATGGAATCTTGTTATTCTTTAGAATTCTAGAATCTTTGTTACTCTTCAGGATTCCAGAATATTGATACTCTTTGGGGTTCTACATGGAATGTTGCTACTCATTGGGTTTCTGCCAGGTACTTGTGACTTGGATTGGCCACTGTTGGAAACAGGATGCTGGGCTTGATGGACCTTTGCTCTGTCCCAGTATGGCAATACTTATGTACTAACCTTGTAACCGAGATAAGCCAGGAGCATTGCTTCAGAAAAACTGATGACAGCCACTAGTACCTGTGGTAGGGGGGAGGGGGGGGGAAGGAAAGAAGAAGGTGAAATTAGGCCTTACCTGCTAATTTTCTTTCCTCTAGATCCTCCAGACCGTTCAAGACGCTTGGGTTATGCACTCCTACCAGAGGAGGGAGACTGAGAACACTAAAACTTCTTATACAAGTAGCCTGTGCAGACCTTCTACTAACCAGTAAAACAGTAACAAAGCAGAGGAACAAAACACCTCCACATAATCAAAACCACTGAATCCACACTCAGATCTCCTCCCCTTAAGACGGGGGGATTCAACTGCAGATGGGCACAAACGGTACCACAAACTGCCCTTAGTAAAACTCCAGGACCCAAATCACAGGAGCTACTAGAAATATCAGCAACTGAAGTCTAAAGTAAATATCATACTGAACTATCCGATACACTGGGTGGGCTCTTGAACGGTCTGGAGGATCTAGAGGAAAGAAAATTAGCAGGTAAGGCCTAATTTCACCTTCCTCAGCAATCCTCCAGACCGTTCAAGATGCTTGGGAAGTACCAAAGCAGTAAACACATCTACGGGTGGGACCTGCGAAGCTCAGAGGACAGAACTGCAGCTCCAAAACTGGCAACCTCCTTCCCTTGCCTGTACATCCACTCTGTAATGTTTGACAAAAGAATGCAGGGAGGACCACACCGTCGCTCTACAAATGTCCACCAGTGGAACAAAACTACTCTCTGCCCAAGAAGCCACCATCCCCCTAGTAGAATGTGCCTTGAGCCCCACCGGCACCATACAGCCATGCAATATGTAAGCTGAAGAGATGGCATGCTTCAACCACCAAGCTATAGATGCCTTAGAAGCAGCTGCTTCCTTCTTGGGACCCCCATGAAGGACAAATAACCTGTCCGAAGACCTGAATTCCTCCGACCTGCGCAAGTAAACCTTCAACATTCTGTGCACATCCAATTTCGCCAAATGACGCTGAGAAGCATCCCCCATCCGGTCCCCCAAGACCGGCAATGAAATCACCTGATTGACATGAAAGGAGGATACCACCTTAGGCAAAAATGAAGGGACTGGACGCAGTGAAACCTTTTCCTTAGAAAACCACAGAAACGGAGGCCTACATGAAAGAGCCTGAAGTTCCGAAATCCTGCGAACCGACGATATAGCTACCAAAAAGACCACCTTCATAGTAAGGTCTTTTATCAAACAAGACTCCCAGGGCTCAAAAGGAGAACCCGCCAAAGAGTCAAGAACGATTTCGGTATATTAAAAGCAGGAAGCCGGCAAAAGAATCGGTTGGGCCGCTGGATGACCGAGGGGTAAAAGGGGCGATCAAGGAAGACAAAGACGTAGCGGAGAGACTGAATGAATTCTTTGCTTCGGTCTTCACCGAGGAAGATTTGGGTGGGATACCGGTGTCGGAAATGGTATTTCAAGCGGACGAGTCGGAGAAACTTACTGACTTCATGGTAAACCTGGAGGATGTAATGGGGCAGTTCAGCAAACTGAAGAGTGGCAAATCTCCTGAACCAGATGGTATTCATCCTAGAGTACTGATAGAACTGAAAAATGAGCTTGCGGCGCTACTGCTAGTGATATGCATCTTATCCTTAAAATCGAGCTTGGTACCGGAAGATTGGAGGGTGGCCAATGTAACGCCGATTTTTAAAAAAGGCTCCAGGGGAGATCCGGGAAATTATAGACCAGTGAGTCTGACGTCAGTGCCGGGGAAGATGGTAGAGGCTATTATTAAAAACAAAATTACAGAGCACATCCGAGGACATGGATTACTGAGACCGAGTCAGCACGGCTTTTGTGTGGGGAAATCTTGCCTGACCAATTTATTTCAATTCTTTGAAGGAGTAAACAAACATGTGGACAAAGGGGAACCAGTTGATATTGTGTATCTGGATTTTCAAAAGGCGTTTAACAAGGTACCTCATGAAAGGCTACAGAGGAAATTGGAGGGTCATGGGATAGGAGGAAATGTCCTATTGTGGATTAAAAACTGGTTGAAGGATAGGAAACAGAGAGTGGGGTTAAATGGGCAGTATTCACAATGGAGAAGGGTAGTTAGTGGGGTTCCTCAGGGGTCTGTGCTAGGACCGCTGCTTTTTAATGATTTAGAGATGGGAGTAACTAGCGAGGTAATTAAATTTGCTGATGACACAAAGTTATTCAAAGTTGTTAAATCGTGACAGGATTGTGAAAAATTACAAGAGGACCTTAAGAGACTGGGAGACTGGGCGGCTAAATGGCAGATGACGTTTAATGTGAGCAAGTGCAAGGTGATGCATGTGGGAAAAAAGAATCCGAATTATAGCTACGTCATGCAAGGTTCCACGTTAGGAGTTACGGACCAAGAAAGGGATCTGGGTGTCGTCGTCGATAATACACTGAAACCTTCTGCTCAGTGTGCTGCTGCGGCTAGGAAAGCGAATAGAATGTTGGGTATTATTAGGAAAGGTATGGAAAACAGGTGTGAGATTGTTATAATGCCGTTATATCGCTCCATGGTGCGACCGCACCTTTAGTATTGTGTTCAATTCTGGTCGCCGCATCTCAAGAAAGATATAGCAGAATTGGAAAAGGTGCAGCGAAGGGCGACTAAAATGATAGTGGGGATGGGACGACTTCCCTATGAAGAAAGACTAAGGAGGCTAGGGCTTTTCAGCTTGGAGAAGAGACGGCTGAGGGGAGACATGATAGAGGTATATAAAATAATGAGTGGAGTGGAACAGGTGGATGTGAAGCATCTGTTCACGCTTTCCAAAAATACTAGGACTAGGGGGCATGCGATGAAACTACAGTGTAGTAAATTTAAAACAAATCAGAGAAAATTTTTCTTCACCCAATGTATAATTAAACTCTAGAATTCGTTGCCGGAGAAAGTGGTGAAGGAGGTTAGCTTAGCAGAGTTTAAAAAGGGGTTGGACGGTTTCCTAAAGGACAAGTCCATAAACCGCTACTAAATGGACTTGGGAAAAATCCACAATTCCAGGAATAACATGTATAGAATGTTTGTACGTTTGGGAAGCTTGCCAGGTGCCCTTGGCCTGGATTGGCCGCTGTCGTGGACAGGATGCTGGGCTCGATGGACCCTTGGTCTTTTCCCAGTGTGGCATTACTTATGTACTTATATGTACTTATCCCACTGAGGAACTACCGGCCACTGAGGAGGATGAAGCAACTTCACCCCCCTCAAAAAATGGACCACATCCGGGAAAGACGCAACCGACCTGCCCTGCACCTTACCCCGAAAACACGCCAAAGCAGCCAGCTGCACCTTCAAAGATGACAATGAAAGGCCCTTCTCAAAACCATCCTGCAAGAAATCTAAAATGCCCGACTCAGAAGCTGTCGAAGGGACACATGCCCGGTCCCCACACCAATCTTCAACTATGCGCCACACACACACTTAGGCCAAAGACGTCGAACGTTTGCGAGACTGCAGCCAATTCGGAGCCACCAACAACACCGGACCCGCATGACATTCTACCCTCTGTAGGACTCGACCTATCAAGGGCCACGGGGGAAACACGTACAGCAACACCTGCTGAGGCCACGGAAGGACCAACGCATCGATCCCTTCCGCTCGCGGATCCCGACGCCGACTGAAATACCGAGGAACCTGAGCATTCTGTGCCGACGCCATGAGATCCACTACTGGCATTCCCCACTTTAGAACTATCTGGTCGAACATCGACCAGTGCAGAGACCATTCTCCAGGGTCCAACATGTGTCTGCTTAGAAAATCCGCGTTCACGTTGTCCACCCTGGCCACGTGCGCCGCCGAAATCTGCACTAGATGCCTTTCCGCCCAACTCATGAGCAGAGCCATCTCGATTGCCAACTGCGGACTCTTTGTACCGCCCTGCCGGTTGACATACTCTACCGCTGTCGCATTGTCGGACATGACTCTTACCACCTTTCCGACCACACTTGAGTGAAACGCCAACAGAGCTAGCCGAATCGCCCTCGTCTCCAACCTGTTGATAGACCACTGAGCTTCCTCCGTCAACCACCGCCCCTGTGCGAACCGACCGAGACACTGAGCTCCCCAGCCCAGCAGACTGGCATCCGTTACCAGAATCACCCACTGAGGAGGTTCCAATGGCATGCCCTTTTTCAGATGGGCTGAGCACAGCCACCACTGGAGACTGCGCCGAGGAGCCCCCCTCAATGGCAACCGCAACTCCAAACTGTGTACCTGGGGAGACCACCTGGACAACAGAGCCGCCTGAAGCTGACGCATATGCGCCCTGGCCCATGGTACTACCTCTATTGTTGCTGCCATGAGGCCCAGAACCCGAAGGTATATTCGAACCGTTGGACTCTGAATGGATATTAACAGCCGGACCTGCTGCTGAAGAGAGGTGATCCGAGAATCTGGCAGAAAAACACGACCCACTGCCATGTCGAACCACACTCCCAAGTACTCCAGCCTCTGCGATGGGATCAACTGACTTTTGACTACATTCACTACCCATCCGAGCGATTCCAAAAACACAACCACCTGAGCCGTCGCCGCAACACTGTGAGCCCAAGACTTCGCCCGGATCAACCAGCTGTCCAGATACGGATGCACCAGAATTCTCTGCCTCCGCAAAGCCGCTGCTACCACCACGATTATCTTGGAGAAGGTGCGTGGAGCTGTTGCCAGACCAAAAGGCAGACCTGAAAGTGCCTCCCTAAAACAGGAAATGCTGATGGGCCTCTCGAATCGGCACATGCAGATACGCTTCCATGAGGTCCAGTGACATGAGAAATTCTCCCTGACGAACAGCCACTATGACCGAGCGCAGAGTCTCCATGCGGAAGGATGGCACCTTGAGCACCCCATTGACCCTCTTGAGATCTAAAATGGGTCGAAACTGGTCCTCCTTCTTCGGCACCACAAAGTACATGGAATTACAACCCATTCCCTGCTCGTGCCAAGGAACGGGTACCACAGCTCCCAACTGGATTAAGCGACCCAGAGCCTCTTGAATAGCTTTTAACTTGACTCGAGAGTGACAAGGAGAGGGAAGAAACAGATCCGGCAGCGGGTGCTCAAACTCAAGCGCATAATCGTCGCGAACAACCTCCAGCACCCACTGATCTGAAGTAATTTCGGTCCACCCCTGATAAAACAGATGAAGTCGTGCCCCGACCTTCACCAGAGGCTGGACCCGCACACCTTCATAAGGAGGACTTATTACCATTTCCGGCACCTCCGGAGGAGTCCCGACCTCCTCGACGACCCCCTCGAAAGGACTGCGTCCGCTGGAAAAACCGGCTTTTAGAAGGAGATACAAATCTGCCCGGCCTGTACCGCCTCGTGTCCTTAAACCGACCTCTAGCCGAACCACCTTGACTAGCCGCCTTAGGCCATAACTCCGGCAACCGTGAAACCTTGGTATCCCCAAGACCACTCATCAGTTTATCCAAGTCCTCTCCAAACAACATAGAACCTTTGAAAGGTAGAGAACACAAATCTGCTTTAGAGGCTGCATCTGCCACCCAGCCCCTAAGCCAAAGAGCCCTGCGAGCCGTCACCACCAGAGCCATATTCTTAGCCGAAGCCCTTAGCAAATCATAAAGGGTGTCCGCCAAAAACGAAGCCCCCATCTCCAATTTGGCCAGCTCCTGAACCAAACCAGTCCTATCTAACGCAGGCTCATCCAAGAGCTTCTCCGCCCAACGGAAACAAGCTCTGGCTACCAAGCCCCCACACACAGAGGCTTGCAAGGCCAAAGCCGACAAATCAAAGCTGCGCTTCAGAAAGGACTCTAGCTTCCTATCCTGAGGATCCCGTAAGGCTGTACCGCCATCCACCGCAATGGCCGTAGCCTTAGTAACCACCGTAACCACAGCATCCACAGTAGGTGGTTTCAGCAGGGCCAAATCTTCCGGAGGCAAGAGATACAGCCGCGCAATAGCCCTAGACACCTTACAAGCAGCTTCCGGCACAGACCATTCCTGAAAAACCATGTCTCTAATGTCTGAATTCATGGGAAAGGAACGGGAGGCTCTCTGAATCCCCTTAACCAAGTGGTCTACCTGGGGTCCCTCCGCAGAGGGAGTGGCCGCAGTAGCAAACTTCAAAGTAGAGATCACCTGATCACTGAGCTCTAACAATTCCTCCTTATGAAAAATGCGAACCACTGAAGAATCTTCCCCAGGCCTTAGCCCATCCTGATCCTCAGACTCATCTAAGAGATCCTCCTCTCCTGGGTCACTCCAAACCTCTGACCCAGGCAGAGAAAGTATCTCCATAGGCTCCGAAATATCCACCCGCGGGTGCTTAACTCCCACTGAGCTAGGAGCCTCCGGGGAACAAACAGCCTGAGAGGGGCCAGCTCTCCAGGCATTATACAGAGATCAAACAAACTCAGGAGGGAAACCAGACCCCCCCCCCCCCCCGACGCTGCTGAAGCCCCAACACTTCCCGCAGTCTCCACAACGAACCCCCCTCGATCCCGCGGCGGCAGGTCCATTGCGTGATCCGCAGCTAAACTAGGCGCACTTCCTGCCACACACGGGTCCCCCCGGCACCGGTATGGAATGCGCGGCCAAAAGGACTGCGCTTCCCGCCAAAACCGGCTCCATCAAGGCCAACCAGGGACGTGCAGCCAAAATGGCCGTGTTTCCCGCCAAAACCGGCCCCGCCGTTGCCAGTCCGGAATGTGTGGTCAAATTGCCACCCAACACCTCCGCCGACTCAGGGGAAAGCACGGGGGGCAAGAGCACTGACAACGTAGGCTTCCCACAAAATTTACCTTAGCCACCTTTCACTTCAACGCTGCACTTCGTGCAAAACCGACACCTCGCCAGCTTAGACATAATGGCTGCGAACACAATAAAAACAAACAGTTGTTTTGTGCTCTGACAGACTAAAAGGCAATACAGCCTAAGGCAAGAACGAAGACGTTTTATCTCTGGACTGCCACAAGAACGACCAAAATAGCTGCCTTTTAAAAACGTTTTTTTTTTTAAACCTCGTTGCTGATGCCTAAACACCTCAAGGGTAAAGAACGAGGTCTGTAGCAGAGGTCAAGCAGTCCTCCAGAGGAAGAGCACAGGGGGAGGGACCCAGCCACCCGGGTGTGACACCCCACAGGGAATAAGAAGCCCCTTAGGACTTACACCCTGTAATAGAGATCCAAGTGTGGGTTCTCTAACATTTACAACCCAGAAACCCCAAACGGGCCTACCAGACTGAGTACACTGCACAGGCTGCACCCTTCTACCCTCTGCTGAGACTGAGAAAATAGAAGGTCTGCACAGGCTACTTGTATAAGAAGTTTTAGTGTTCTCAGTATCCCTCTGCTGGTAGGAATGCATAACCCAAGCGTCTTGAAGGGTCTGGAGGATTGCTGAGGAAAAGGATATTTTGTCACAAGGCGGAGGCAGAGGAGTGAACAGGCAGAAAGATAACCTTTGCCAAGGGTTGGGGCACAGGCAGTGCGAGCTTCTCCCATATGGACACATGCAGGGTAGTGATGTTTTTAAATTAGGGAGCTCCCCCCCCCCCCCACCAACCCCACCTTCTGAAAGAAAGGCCAGCAAGCATGGAGGGGGGGGGTCTTTCTGTTGCTTACCTGTAACCCCCAGAGAGGTAAAGGTCTGTTTACCCATATAATGGACACCCTGCAATAGAAAAGAGTAACGTGAAGTGTCTGAGGAAACCCCCTCCCCGACTCTTTTAATGTAAGAAGGGCAGGAAGGGTGAAGTAAGAAGCTCTCTTTTCCCCCTCCCCTGAGGTCCACACCCCCCCTATACTCCTGGGGGAGATGCCAGTCAGGGTGAGGTCAACGAGGTGCCAGTATGGGGGGGTGGAGAGAAGAGACAGGGACACCCTATAGGAAACAGGAGACAAGGGATAGGGGTGGATGAGGGTACAAGATGAGGAGGGGGGAAATTCCTTGAGGTGCACTGTCCTTGCTAGCTTTCCATGACTCAACGCACTGACAGTGAACTCCAGGGATTCATCGTTTAGAGTCTTTCTACCTTCCTGTTCTCAATCCAATAAGCATTGATACCTCCCTTTAAGGCCCAAAGATCTCCCACCCTCTCCCTCTTCCACACAGTGTGGACCCTCCGAAGTGCAGTCGTTTTGCAAAGATCCGATGTCTGCTTACCAGTCAAACTTAGTCAGCTGATGCCCAGACTGGTTCTGCTTGGGACATTCCCAGCTATAAATAAGAGAGAGAAAACCCACAAGAATTTCAGAACCGGAATCTGAGCTGCAGCTCCAGATTCACCCAGGTAAACCTTGCCACGGCCACTCTTAACCACAGATGTACCGGCCTCCCATACCCCGACCTGCTCACCCAGGTTGTGTACCATACATGGACTTCACACACCTTTACTCACAGCCCTCAGCTATGGTGTCAGCTATTGTGTGCATCCCTTACCCTGCTGTCCACCAACAACCCCCATTCTACGTAAGAAACCCAGCGAACCCTCTACTATTACAACACGGGGGAGGGGGAGCACAGCTCAGGAGGGTATCTATGTCTTCTTGATTTCCACCAGTGCCTAATTCTCCCCAAACCCTCCTTCAAGCAACACATCAGGTCACTCACCAGCCCCCTCGGCCCTCTTGGGGGTCATCCAGTAGGACACGTACAATGTAGAAAAGGCAGCTTAACAGCTTTAGGAAAAAGTTAAACAAGCGAACACGTAGACCTAAAACAGAGAATAACCACCTGTCATGACCACAGATCCAGCTTCCCTATCTGCACTGTTGAGTCTACAGGCTAATGTGGAAACAGAGGCTCAAACTTCCCAGTGAGTGGCTATCAACTGCATTCAGTTTTAAGAGAGGGACAGAACTCAGACATTACACACCTGGGAAGAATAAAAGCATAGGAGAGTTCAAAGGACAGAAGAAGTGATACACCTGTCACCTCTAGGCTCAGGGGATGGACAATGGGATACAGAGCCTGTCACCTATAGGACTGAAGGGCTGAGGGGATGGACACTGGGATGTAGATCCTGTCACTTCTAGGACTGGAGGAGGAATCAGGGGATGGAGAAAGGGATACAGAGCCTGTCACCTCTAGGACTGGAAGGTTCAGGAGATGGACACAGGACCTTTAGGCTTTAGGACATCTGGTTGTAATCTCTCCTGAAGACTCTGCTTAATATGTACATCTTTTTTAAAGTAACATCAGTGCACCTACTTGATCTCTGGTTTTTGATGAAGAACAGTTTTAGCCTCTCCTTGAATGAGTTTTCATTCACATAGAACTCCACCTGGACTCTGTAAAGAAGGCAAAAATATATATATTTTTAAGCACCACCTATAATTATATTTCAATACAATCAGCCCTTCTTCCTGCCTGATTCTTCCACTGATGTCACAACCTGGGCTCTGTGACATCACAGCTCCTCTCTACAATCATCCTTTCCTGCATTTTTTCCTGTGATGTCACAATCCCGGACTCTGTGACATGCATGAATTTAACATAAAAATATGTCCATTGCAATGAACTGGTTCTTTATAACACAGCCTTCTCACTGTCTACACCCACAGCACACAGTCTTGGGCTCCGAAATGCTCAAGTGCTGACTGTGATGAGGGACTCAGTATTGGAACTGCAGCAGGTGCAGTAGGGCAACAATGAGGTGTAGAGATGGCATGGTGAGGAATAAGGTGTATGTGTGAGGGTCTCAGTACTGGAATAGCAGGGGATATGTTGGGCAGGAATGAGGTGCATTGGTAGAGCCGTGTGAGATATCTAGCATTCTGCTCTAGTGCTCCAGGTTTCACTAGTGCTTAAAATCACAGCAGATTTTTCAAGCAAAATAAGAGACTGTGGTTTGTCTACTTCAGAGCTTTCAGCGTGTACGTAAGTTAATGGAACATCAGTCATCCTCTGAATTCCAATTAGAGACGATTCCTGGGCACTAATGAGAAAGGAAAGCCTCAGACTATGTGACTACAAACATTAATTATTTGATCTATCAATTCTGAACAGTTAGGCGGTGCTCTCACTGTTCACTAGTGTCACTGTTAAGAGAGAGAATCCTAAAGGCCAGGAGGAATGGAGGAAAGAGGGTGAATATCCTTGAGTGATTCCTCTGAGTGTTTTTCTTTCCTAAAAATAATCCCACACCCATTGCAAAACATGTTACAAGTTGGTTTAAGTCTTGTCTCACCACCACCCCTGGTCAGGGCTATCCTTGAGGGGAACGATTGGAGCTTTTAGGAGAAAATATTTTTTACTAATAAATAGTTAAGTTCTGGAACTTGTTGCCGGAGGATGTGGTAACAGCAGTTAGTATATCTGGGTTTTAAAAAGCTTTGGACAAGTTCCTGGAGGAAAAGTCCATAATCTGGTGTTAAGACAGAACTGAGGAAGCCACTGCTTATCCCTGGAGTCGGTAGCATGGAATCTCACTACTCTCTGGGATTCTGGAAAGTTGCTACTCTTAGGGATTCTGGAATCTTGTTACTTTTAGGGATTCCAGAATCTCGCTACTCTTTGGGATTCTGGAAACTCGCTACTCTTTGAGATTCTGGAATCTTGTTATTATTAGGGATTCCAGAATCTTGCTACTCTTAGTGATTGATCTGCTTTGTTTGTCTCCACGTTGGATTTTGCAGATCGCTTGCCATCTTGTTTCTTAGGTACTTGTGATTGGCCAGTGCTGCAAACAGGATACTGAGCTAGATGGTCTGACTCCATATGGCTATTGTTATGTTCTTATGTTTTGAGGGTCCTACACACATGCAGTAACCCTGACCCTTAATGTTAAACATCACTTCCATTCCTCAAGATCGCTAAAAGAGCAGGTGGCACAGTGGCAGAAACATATCAATATTTGCACTGGATAAGAAGATGGAGTGCTCCCTCCCCCACTCTACAATCTCAGGGGCCCTCCTGCTTATCGCAGAGATGCCAAGTTACCCAGTTCCAGGCTGGAGATTTTGGGCTAGTCCTGGTTTTGAACTTCCATTCCAAAGCAGTGTGGGATTTGTAGTGCCTGATCCTGCCCATTGTAATCAGGGCTACAAGTTCCATAATGCACCAGGATGGGGTGGTTAGAAATCCAGGACTGGCCCAAAATCTCCAGCTTGGAACTGGGGTAACTTGGCATCTCTGTTATCAATATCTTGGGGATATGGAACCCCAATGGGGCTGAATTAGCACTGGCCCTGTGCCCCCCTGGAGTTAGCCCTGACTCTTTGGAATAAACCGCCTACACTTCTTGTAATAACAGCAGATGCCCTCCCCTGGGACCTGCAGGCTGGTGCTGCTCTCAGACTGTGTTTAGTTAGAGGAAGACATTGCTAACCTCTGTCTCTGATCTTTCAGAGCTGCCAGGTCTTTCTGTCCTGGACTGGCCACTGATGGAAACAGGATGCTGGGCTTAATGGACCTTTGGTCTAACCCAGTATCACAGCTGCCATGTTACCCATTTTAGAGGGGGAGACTTTTTGGTCAGTCCTGGTTTTCAACTTACTGTATATCAAAGCAGTGTAGTATTCATAGTCCATGATTCTATCCATTGAAATCAGTGCTGCTGCAAATCCCATAATGCACCAGGATGAGGTTAGAAGAAATCCAGGACCGGCCAAATTAAAATCTCCGTCCTGGAATGGGCAACTTGGCAGCTCTGCAGCATGGCACATGTTATGTTCTTGCATAGCTGCCAAGTTACCCAGTTCCAGGCTGCAGGACGTTTTGTCCAAAGCCATGTGGGATTTGTTAGCTTCTGATTCTGTCCTTTGAAATCAGTGCTGCAGGTTCCATAATGCACCAGGATGGGGTGGTCAGAAATCCAGAACTGGTCTAAAAGCTCCCTCCTGGAATGGGGTAACTTGGATGCTCTGCTCTTGTGTTCTTAAGTGTGCATAAGACAGAGGGGTAGAAAGGTGTGTGTGCCTGGATTTCTGTCTATTAAAGTGTATTATTATGTATTGTGTTGGCATTGTAAGGAGTATACTATTCCATAGTGATTATTGTTATATGAGTATTTTTACTGTTACAATTATTGCTTATGTTTGACTTATTCTTTCAAAAAGGCGGCAAAGAAATCCTAATCAATCAACCCTGGAAAGCCAAAAACCAGTCTGGGTTCAGGCTATCTGTAATGAATGTGCATGAGAAATATTGGAATGCAATGAAGGCAATGTGTAAAAATACATCTCATGCATATTCATTAGGGATAGCCTGAAAATCTGACTAGTTTGCAGCCCTACAGGACTGATTGATTTATCTATACAATTTATTTACCACATTTTTGAAGGAATTCACTCAAGGCGGTATACAGCAAGAATAAGCCAAACATAAGCAATAGACAATTACAGCATTAAAAATATGGTATTCTTCTAATATAATAATTTGCTCCTCCAACATTCTAATGTGTCTCACTGGGATCGTAACCACCTGCTGACATCACTCCTCCAACGTTCTCCATCCCCCCTCCCTCCCAGTTCCTTGGGACCCTGGAACTGGGAGGGAGGGACGGAGGGACAGAGGGAGGGGGGACCCTGGAAATGGGAGGGAGGGGGACACTGGAACTCGGAGAGGGGGGAGGGGGCCTGGAACTCGGAGGGAGGTGGAGGGGGCAGGGGAGAGATGCTGCACATGGATGGATGGAGGGGGCAGGGCACAGAGGACTTTGCCTGCATATGGATGAATGCAGGGGAGAGAGCATAATGCAGGGGAGGGAGGGGACCCTGAAACTCGGAGGGAGGCAGGGAGGGGACAACTCTGGGGCAGGGAGGGAGGGAGGGGACGACCCTGGAACTCGGAGGGAGGGAGGGGGACAACAACCCTGGAACTCGGAGGGAGGGAGGGGGACGACCCTGGAACTCGGAGGGAGGGAGGGAGGGGGGACGACCCTGGAACTCAGAGGGCAGGAGGGAGAGAGGACCCTGGAACTCAGAGGGAGGGGGGGGCCCTGGCACACACTCTCATGCTTACACACACACTCGCACCCAGTCTCACTCTCTATCTGTCACACACACACAACTAGCACATTCACTCTCTCTCTCTCACACAGTCACTCTCACACACACTCTCAAACATACACACTCCGAGGAAAACCTTGCTAGCGCCCGTTTCATTTGTGTCAGAAATGGGCCTTTTTTACTAGTAACATGATAAATACACAATGCACATTAAAACATCTTAATACATAGCAAAGAGGGTAAACAGAGGTGGAACACAGAGACAGATAAGATAGAGTAACAGGAGTTAGAGAATAAGGGGACTTGTTTAAAGAACGTTGCACATGAAGTCAGAAAGGTGCTTGAATATGATCCCAGCTAGGGTAGGAGAGGGATGAGCCAGTCCTCGACTCCCCTCCCCAGCCTACCTTCTTTTTGTTGTTGTTGTTTTCAAAAGTCGGTGGCAGCAGGCAATCCCCATACACTGCCCTGCCGCCGGCACTGGCTTGTCTGCTGTACTGTAGGCCACCTCTCTGATGTAACTTCCTGTTTCCTCAGAGGTGGACTGCGGTACAGAGGAGACGCCAGTGCCAGCAGCAGGGCAGTTCCCAGTGCGTTTTCAAGGCAGCCTGCTTCGCACCAGGAACTGTTTCTGTCTTCAGTCAGAGCGGATTTTCATTGTGATGAGTTAATGCATTGTGAGCACATACTCAAGTATTTATTGTTGCATGGTTGAATTGACCTAGGGTTACCATATGGCTCCAGATAAAGGAGATACCATGCAATACTTGGAACCAAGACTAAATATGCTGTGATATAAATTATTAAAAATAATAATAAAGCTTCTTTTCTTTATACTTTTTTCATTTTCCATTGCTGTTTATAAAAGAGTGCCCTCAGTATAAAACCACTGTTCAAGGCAATACATTTCTTTAATATAGTGCTTAAACTACTAAATAACTCAAAACGTGAACTTATCTCTTAACGTTCTTGCGTTGTGCACTGCGTTGTGCACAGAGAAAGGGCCGACGAGAGTGAAGTGATAAGCTGAGAAACACTCAGCTTATCACTTCACTCTCGTCGGCCCTTTCTCTGACCGAATCTGGCTTCCCCTGAACGCGGGGTTTCAACACCTCTTTCATCAGGGACTTGGGTTAAAGCCGAACAGGAACTCAATGTGAAGTCTTCACTTCCTTTTTGAGCAATATGCAGTGCACTGCATGTTGTTGCTCAAAAAGGAAATGAAGACTTCACATTGAGTTCCTGTTCGGCTTTAACTACTACTACTTATCACTTCTATAGCGCTACTAGATGTACGCAGCGCTGTACACTTGAACATGAAGAGACAGTCCCTGCTCGACAGAGCTTACAATCTAATTAGGACAGACAAACAGGACAAACAAGAGATAAGGGAATATTGACGTGAGGATGATAAAATAAGGGTTCTGAACAAGTGAATAGGGGTTAGGAGTTAAAAGGAGCTTTTAGCTTAGATTTGAAGACAGTCAGAGATGTTCCCGATGAAAGAGGTGTTGAAACCCCGCGTTCAGGGGAAGCCAGATTCGGTCAGAGAAAGGGCCGACGAGAGTGAAGTGATAAGCTGAGAAACACAGTGCACAACGCAAGAACGTTAAGAGATAAGTTCACGTTTTGAGTTATTTAGTAGTTTAAGCACTATATTAAAGAAATGTATTGCCTTGAACAGTGGTTTTATACTGAGGGCACTCTTTTATAAACAGCAATGGAAAATGAAAAAAGTATAAAGAAAAGAAGCTTTATTATTATTTTTTATAAGGTTGGTAGCCTAATTTATATCACAGCATATTTAGTCTTGGTTCCAGTATTGCATGGTATCATCATTTTCCAAAGACTGTGGGATTTGATATATTTCCAGAAAAAGGAGAAATCTAGACTGCCTCAATCTTGATTGACTGCACTTTTTGTCCTTTAGATTGTAAGCTCCTTTGAGCAGGGACTGTCCTTCTTTGTTAATTGTACAGCGCTGCGCAACCCTGGTAGCGCTTTAGAAATGTTAAATAGTAGTAGTAGTAGTACTTTCGTTGCTTTCAATGGAAGCAAAACCCAGACTGGATCAATGTGTCCTCCTTTATCTGGAGCCATATGGTAACCCTAAATTGACCCCTGAGGTTATGCTGAAACACGGCCGTGTCGGGTCACCAATAAAAGTAGACTTCTCCCACACTGGAGAACTCTTTCTGCTTCTTTTTGGACCACTTTAAGAACTCTGATTAGGTGCAGACCTTAAATTTAGCCCTGTATCGTACTGGAAACCAGTGACTGAAAGTTTGACAGCTCCAACCAAGGTGCTCCAATTGTCTCCCAGTCCAGGTCATGTCTGATTTTCCAAGGAAATTGGGAGGGGGGGGGGTTGAGGAACAGCAAACCCTCAAATCTGTCCTGTGTGTGTTTAAGAGTGAGATGCTGACAAATGACCTTGTTCTTTCTGGTCTCCCTGAGCTGTGTGTAAAGAAGGGATTAGCAGTTATGTGGTGCTTCGCTGAGTGACACTGCAGGTCTGCAGACGTTCGTGATGCGCTGGAAGGGACCCACAGGCTCCCTGTTCTAATCGAGCCTGTTCTGAATCCGGTCCATAATTCACTGAGGAGGTGCTGGGCTTGGACATTGTTGCTTCTTCTGCTCCAGTTCCAGGGCTGAACACCCATCTTAAACACTAAATAATAACATTATACACGATCTGTACAAAACCGAACTCCTATCACATGACTGACTAACCTCTTTGCTATGAATAATCAAGCACAATCCAATTTCTTACTCAGGAACCTTCAAGACCACAATGGACTCTTCTTTACAATGTATGTATGCACATGGTATATATATATATATACCAGGATCTGTTCCATATATGCCATGTTCCATGTATGTTACATGTATGTATTGTAATTCTGTTACCCGGAAATGGCAACCGTCATTACGGCAAATGTAAGCCACATTGAGCCTGCAAATTGGTGGGAAAATGTGGGATACAAATGCTACAAATAAATAAATAAAATAAATAAATCACTTTTGACCTATGCTCAGAACGAGCACCTTCGGATCGGAAACGTCCTGATGTTCAGATGAAAAATATGATAACCTCTTATTGCCGGGGGTGGGGGTGGGGGGTAGTGGGGTGACTGCTGCGTGACTGAAAGACTCATCTTCAGTTAATGAGAGCGTGAGATGATTCAAGGGGGAAAGGCAGAGACAGAATTAATTTGCAATGACCCATGAAAGATAAATAATGCAAAGGCAGGTTTTACAAGTCACGTTTCCAACCACTGACCTAGTTATCGGCATTTTCTGAAGAATCACTCCCGGGTTATAAGGAATCGTTACTAGTTAGAGATCTACTATGCTAACTTGTGCAGTGCTGAGCTCACAGAGGACACCTAAATCGCCCACTTCCACTTCCATCCTGCGATGCACCAAAGCTCTGAAAAACGGTCCCATCAGTTGCCAAGCAAAACCAGCTAAAATGAGACTCCAAAGCCACAAACTGCAACAGTTACTAGTACAGAAGAGGCAGAGAGAAGGATTTACCCGAATGATACATTAAACACCACAAAGTCACTTCTGCACACTCCCTGCTATCTCATGGCGTAGTGAGTTACAGGAACACTCAGTCCTCCTATGCAGTCCCTGCTGTCTCAAGATGTGTTACAGGGACAGGCAGCTCTACAATGTCTTTTGAGTGCTGCAGAGATCTCATTGCGATGAAGTGTCCTACCACAGTGCAAATGACTTCTTAGGAAGATCCCAGAGCCCCCCTTCTCCTTCCATCATCCCCTTACCTTTCCCTCCCCCTTCTCTTTCAGCTTTTCCTGACCAGTCTTCTTTATGGAGAGGGCATTGCAGGGTTCAAAGAACTTTGGATGCATTTCATTGAAATATGTAGACAGAGATATACACACTCTATAATCTCCAAAGATTACCCTTAGGAGGTGCAGAATTGTATAAACACACCCAGAACCCCCAACCAAGACCCCCCCCCCCCTCAGGGCCCTTTCCTGAAGTAGGCTATGGGGCTCATTTTCCAAAGAGAAAAACATGCAAAAAAAAAGTGTCATAAAGCAGCATATGGATGAATTTCTTCTCAAAACATCCAAATCAGTATTTTCAAAACCTCTTTTGCAGACATTTAGCTATGCAATTCATCTGCAGTGCACCCAAATCACAAGGGGGCTTGTTGGGGGCAGGCATAGGGTGGGCTTAGGGTGCCCCTTGGACGTTTTACAGCCATAATGGAACATAACAAAAAGGTCAAGGGCTACAACTTCAATGTTTTGGTCTAGACCTGTTTTTATAATGCATAAGGCATAAGAAGGTGCCCTAAATGACCAGATGGCCACTGGAGAGAATCAGGGATGGTTCCCTCTTACTCCCCCCTCCTCCTTCCCCCAAAGCTGTGCATAAAAACAGTACATACCAGGCTGTATGACAGCTTCAGGTGTTATAGCCAGTTCTGTTAGAGCAGCAAGCAGGTCCCTAGAGTACTCTAGTGGTGGGTGCACTGCACTGCAGACAGGTGAACCCAAGCCCATACCTCCCCCCCCCCCCCCCCACTACCTTACACTTGTGGTGAGCCCTCCAAAACTCACCAGAAATCCACTATACCCATATATAGGTGTTCCTGTCACCCAAAAGGGCTATTACAGTGGGTTTGGGGGGAGCTCAGCAGACAAAATAAGGGAGCAATGGTGAGATGAAGGGAGAAGGAGGAGATTGGGTGGCAATGCTGGTAATTGGGAAGTGAAACCGGTGCTGGGTAGACTTCTACAGTCTACGCCCTGATTGTGACTGAATAGATAGGGATGGGCTGGAGTGTAAATTTTAAGGGGCTTCGACGTTAGCTTCAGAACTTAGACCCAGATGCATCAATCAAACGTTAAAAAAACCTAAAACGTAAAAGTCCTAACGAATTTGAAAAAACGTAGAATGCACCAAAAAAACAAGTTGCACACATTCGGTGCGGTATTGAAAAGTACAATTTTATTTTATTTATTTTATTTTATTTTATTGCATTTGTATCCCACATTTTCCCACCTTTTTGCGGGTTCAGTGTGGCTTACAATATGGGTTAGATGTTGGATATACAATTTGTTACAGATTGGTTATGGATTACATTGTGCAGAGTTATGCGAAACAATTGAGGTGTCGTTAAGGAATGTAACAATGGAACACAAACATTGAAACTTTGGAAGGAAACAATGGGAGCTTAGAGGGCGATAAAAAGGCATGGTATATATCTTTCTGTGAGTAAAGGTATGAATGATGTGATAATACGGGAATGAAAGTTCAGAGGTGAATGTATGATGCATTAGTGAACAGCAAGTGTGGGCTTTATGTGTTTTGGTTCTTTCCGTAAAGTTTTTCAAAAAGATAGGTCTTCAATAGTCTGCAGAAGGAAGCTTGCTCGTTGATTGTTCTTAAGTTGCGTGGCAGTGTATTCCAAAACTGCGTGCTCATGTGAGAAAAGGTTGACGCGTGTAGCGCTTTGTATTTCAAGCCCTTGCAATTGGGGAAGTGGAGGTTAAGGAAGGTTCGGGATGATCTTTTGGCGTTTCTGGGTGGTAAGTCTATTAACTCAGACATGTAGGCTGGGGCTTCGCCGTGAATGATTTTGTGGACTAATGTACATACTTTAAAAGCGACGCGTTCCTTGAGTGGAAGCCAGTGCAGTTTCTCTGGTAATGGTTTTGCACTTTCATATTTTGGCTTTCCAAAGATGAGTCTGGCTGCCGTGTTCTGGGCTGTTTGAAGTTTTGTCATGTATTAAACATTCGTAATCCCCATCGGTAATTGGCCCCTAAAGCATGCGCAGAGCAGCCAAGCGTTATGATGGCTGCTCTGCGCATGCCACAAACGTCAAAACAAACAAACAAAAAAACCACAACACAAACACGTGGCTCCCCGCTTCCCCCTGCACTAGAAGAAAATAAAACAAAAATCGAAATAGATCGGGAGGGGGCAAAGGTGCTCGTCAGAAGGGTTCTGTATAGACGGCCTTGCCCCCCCCCCCCCTGCCCGAGATCTCCGCTGTTCCCCGCTTCCCCCTGCAAGAAAACTCCAAATTTTAGCAGCCCTGGCCCCCCTCCCTTCCGCTGTACTGTCCCAAGCTCCGCCTCCCGCCATCCTATGTAGTTACTTATGTCAGAAGGGGGCGGGCCTAGGCCAGGGAAGGAGAGACATCATGAAGACTCGGTGACAAACAGATCTTCTTCCTGCCCGTGCAGCGCCTTCAGACAGAGGTGAGAGGAGCTGCACGGGCCCGGTAATGCGGAGGGGAGTCCCGGTGGAGGGGGGGAGTGGCGTAGACGACCTCAGGGGGGGCGGAGCACGGGGGCGGAGGATGACGGGAGGTGGAGCTTTGGCAGAGAAGAGAGAAAGGAACAGGAAGGGAGGGGGACCGGGGCTGCTAAAATTTTGATTTTTTGTGCAGGGGGAAGCGGGGAGCAGAGGGGGGGGGGGTGGGCAAGGCTGTCCATACAGGATGCTCCTGACGAGTGCCCTTGCCCCTTCCCGATCCTATTTCAATTTTTGTTTTTAGTTTTCTATGGATGCAGGGGGAAGCCTAGGAAGTACTGCGGTAGCGTTTTTATTTAATCTCACTTTTAAACATGCCAGCTTGGATTTGTACGCTGCAGGGGGAGCGGGGAGTAGCGGCATGTCTGACAGCTCAGGCCTTAAGGACAGCTCTGACCACACGTAAAATATATCGCAGTAAATGATTCGGTGCAATCGTCAGTACGGTTAGTGCATCCTGAATCGTCCACATTACAATGGTAGTTATTCATTTGTATTCCATTTTCATTAGCTGCTAGCTTCATCGGAAAAAGGCCTTTAATGCATGCTAAGGTTTAAAATTTCCTCGTTAAAGGGTTGTTAAAGTTTTGTGCATCTGGGCCTTAGTACAAGACGAGTACTACGCCCTGATCATGACTGGATAGGGATGGGCTTGAGTGTAAATTTTAAGGGGCTTCGACGTTAGCTTCAGAACTTAGTACAAGAACAGTACTGGGCAGACTTCTACGGTCTGTGCCCTGAGAAAGGCAAGGACAAATCAAACTCGGGTATAAGGTATCACATACCATGTAAAATTAGTTTATCTTGTCAGTGCATTTTTTCTAGCGAAAAAGGTGCCGGTACTCAAATGCTAAGCCACTCTTCAGGGGTGGGGTTATCACTGAGGGACCCACCCCACAGCAGCCAGGCCCCCTGCAACCAGTCACAGAATCTATGAGAAGACAGAATTGGTGTGTAGAGCCTGAGCGCTTTCATTAAAACTTGGGGACCATGGGTCTGTTTTAGCAGACAATGGAAAAGGTGCTGGTACTCAGTACCCCCAAGTACCCCCTCAAAAAAAGCCCTGATCTTGTTGGGCAGACTGGATGGACTGTACAGGTCTTTATCTGCCGTCTACTATGCTACTATGTATGTTACTATGTGTACCTGGGAGCTTTTAAGTGAAGTCCACTGCAGTGCCCTCTAGGTGCCCCATTGCTGTCCTGGGATGTCTGTGTGGCCAGTCTGCTAAGAATGCTGGCTCCTCCTACATCCCCGATGGCTTGATTTTGGACATTTGTTTTTCTAAAATGGACCAAAAATATACAGAGACCGAGCACAAAAACATATAAAAAGGAACCATTTCTGGAAAAAAAAAAGATTTATTGCTGTTTCAAAAATGGCTGTATTTCCTATTCAGATTTGGGATGCTTAGTGCAAAATGTCCAAAGTCCAACTTAGATGTCATATCAAAAATGCCCCTCCACGTGTGACAGAAAAATTAGGAAGGGAATCAGCGTTCATTAGCCAAACTCATCCTTCTTGGAACGCTTGGCAAAAAAGAGGTTTAAGTCCCTCAGCCCAGGTGAAGGTCACCCCAGGCCATCTCAGCAACAGCGCAGGAGCAGTCACCACAGAAGCTGGGTCTGCCTTTTCTCAGAAGGGAGGAACGCCATGGACAGAGATTAACAGAATCCCACATCAGCACCAGCTGACCCTGGTAAATGGAAGAAGGTATTAGTACCCAGCTCATCCGTTATTAGCAAAGTGCTAAGTTTCAGCACAATTTAAAAGATCTCACAGCAGTGGTGGTGGCAGGGGGGAGGCTTTTAACATTTGTCTCTCAGACTTCCCTTCCCTAAACCAAAAGGCAACATCTGGCAGTGTGCCAACCCTCCCCTGGAAATTTTTATGAGGAGAGAGAATCAGAGGTGATGGTCTTATGTCTTTATTTTTTTTTTTTTTCACTCGAGACTTTTGACCTCTGTGCTGTTAGGGTTTGGGTTATGTTTAAGCTTATGCTTCAGAACAGCTGTCTCTCATCACACCCCTGTCCAGTATCACCTGATTCCATTCCATCAGCACAGACTAAGGACAGGGCTGGTTTTTACTCCATGGCAATGGGGGAGGGGCCTCAGAGAGGGCATGGAGGGAAGTCATGCAATTATAAATTTATTTAAGAAAACTACGATTTTTTAAATTTATTTTTAAACATTAATATTCCACTGTTCACGGCAGAGTACAATCAAACATAACACAGTTAAGAGCAACAACTTAAAATATTTTAATTATTTATTGGGATTTATTAACTGCCTTTATGAAGAGATTCACCCAAGGCGATGCAAAGCAGGTACAGTTTAACATAAAACAATAGTAAAATAACCAAGAAAAAACATAAATACAATAAATGAGATAAACTTGAAAACAGTAAATTGAAACCTAATAATAGAACTACTGTGAAACAGTATCAAAAATCTACATGTTTAACAGCACTGGAATTCAAAGACTAAAATATAATATAACATTAGCAGAATACTAATGATATACCAAATAAGCATTAGAACATTCAACTAGATGACAAGGAAAGGGACTGAGGGGAGGAAGATGGAGGATTAGCAGTAAAGAAGAAAAAGACAAAGCACGTCACATCACCAGAAAGTAAAATGTAAAAATGTAGCATAAAGCAACAAACTTCCCAACCAGGGACACATTAAATCCTTCTGGGCTGAATTAAGTGAACCGTTATTAGTTTGCTTTCTGAAATAATAAACCTTGAGATGTTTTCTAAATTGTAGAAGACAGTCAATTTTGTGTAAATCTAAAGATGATGAATTCCATAGCTTTGGCCCAATAACTTGAAAGATGGATGAGCGAAGGCCAAGAAAACTTCACTGTTCAAAAACTGGGAACGTCAAGTAAATATTTATTTATTGACTGGAGATTTTATATTGGTTTCTACAACCTTAGAGAAGCAGGTAAAATGGGCTCATTTTTAAAGGCTTTAAAGACAAGACTTTAATTTATGAGTTCCCAGACATGGGGGGTGGGGTGGGGGGTGGAGAGGACCAGGACCACAGCACAGCGAAAACCACAAACATATTAAAAATAAAAATACTTAACCTCATTGGGTCCAGAGCAAGCCAGTCTATGACCTTCTTTGCTACCAATGGACTCCCGATTTCAATCATTGGTCAAAAAACCTCCCAACAAAAATGTGATGCACTTTAATAAATTATATTCACTTTCTCTTTATAAATCTTCTTAGCTCTATGTTTTTAATTTTCTTTTTTAAACTTTTTTTATGTATGTAACAGTATTAGTCCAGATATTGTATATTTGGAGGGGCATAATTGAACGTGAACGCCCATCTCCATGGGTGTCTATCTCCGAGAACGGGTACGTGAAGGGGCGGGACTGTATTTTCGAAAAAAATGGGCGCCCATCTTTTTTTTTGATAATACGGTTCGTGCCGGGCAAATGCATCGGATTTGTGCGGATTTGAGCTGGGCGGTTTCGTTTTTCAGCGATAATGGAAACCAAAGGCATTGGGTCATGGGAGGGGCCAGGATTCGTAGTGCACTGGTCCCCCTCACATGCCAGGACACCAACCGGGCACCCTAGGGGGCATTTGTAACAATTAAAAAAAAAGTAAAATACCTCCCAAGTCCATAGCTCCCTTCCTTTGGGTGCTGAGCCCCTCAAATCCCCCCCAAACCCACTGCCCACTACTCTACACCATTAGCTATAGCCCTTATGGCTGAAGGGGGGCACCTAGATGTGGGTACAGTGGGTTTTGGGGGCGGTTTGGAGGGCTCCCATTTACCACCACAAGTGTAACAGGTAGGGGGGATGGGCCTGGGTCCACCTGGATGAAGTCCACTGCACCCACTAACAACTGCTCCAGGGACCTGCATACTGCTGTGATGGAGCTGGGTATGACATTTGAGGCTGGCATACAGGCTGGAAAAAAAGTTGTTAAAGTTGTTTTTTTTTTGGTGGGAGGGGTTAGTGACCACTGGGGGAGTCAGGGGTGGTCATCCCTGATTCCCTCTGGTGGTCATCCGGTCATTTAGGGCACATTTTTGGGACTTGTTCATGAAAAAAGGGTCCAAAAAAGTGACCTAAATTCACGGTAAAAACGCCTTTCTTTTTTCGATTATCAGCCGAGGGCGCCCATCTCTCCTTGGCCGATAAACATGCCCCAGTCCCGCCTTCACCATGCCTCCGACACGCCCCCGTCAACTTTGCCCATTTCCACAACAGATTGCAGTTGAAGACGCCCAAAATTGGCTTTCGATTATACCGATTTGGGCGCCTTTGCGAGATGGGCGCCCATCTCCCGACTTGGGTCGAAATATGGGCGCCCATCACTTTCAAAAATAAGGCCGATAGTAACACAGTAGATGATGGCAGATAAAGGCCTGTACGGTCCATCCAGTCTGCCCAACAAGATAAACTCATATGTGCTACTTTATATGTATACCTGACCTTGATTTATCCTTGCCATTTTTGGGGCATAGACCGTAGAAGTCTGCCCAGTACTAGCCCCGCCTCCCAACCACTAGCCCCGCCTCCCAACCACCAGTGCTGCCACCCAATCTTTGTTAAGCTTCTGAGGATCCATTCCTTCTGAACAGGATTCCTTTATATTTATCCCATGCATTTGATGCTTTTGGCTCTGTTTACTAAGGTGCATTAGTGTTTTTAGCATGCCTACACTTAGTGTACACGCTAACCATGTAGGTGCCTATAGGGATATTGTAGGCACGTACATGGTTAACGCGCGTTAAAAACATTAACGCACCTATAATGCTGCTTAGTAAAAATGGCCCTTTAAGTATAATTGCAGCTTATTGCTCATTCCTTATCTTTTTGAGATCAGAAGCACTTAGCTTGTATATTCTGATGAGGACCCCTCCCTTTCACTAGAGCTTACATAAGTACATAAGTGTTGCCATACTGGGACAGACCGAAGATCCATCAAGCCCAGCATCCTGTTTCCAACAGTGGCCAATCCAGGTCATAAATACCTGGCAAGATCCCCCAAAAAAGTACAAAACATTTTATGCTGCTTATCCCAGAAATAGTGGATTTTCCCAAGTCCAATTTAATAATGGTCTATGGACTTTTCCTTTAGGAAGCTGTCCAAACATTTTTTAAACTCTGCTAAGCTAACCTCCTTTACCACATTTTCTGTTAACGAATTCCAGAGTTGAATTACACGTTAAATGAAGAAACATTTTCTTCGATTAGTTTTAAATTTACTACTTTGTAATTTCATCGCATGCACCCTAGTCCTAGTATTTTTCAAAAGAGAAAAGAAATGATTCACGTCTACCTGTTCCACTCCACTCATTATTTTATAGACCTCTATCATATCTCCCCTCAGCTGCCTTTTCTCCATGCTGAAGAGCCCTAGCCACTTTAGCCTTTCCTCATATGGAAGGCGTCCCGTCCCCTTTATCATTTTTGTTGCCCTTCTCTGTACCTTTTCTAACTCCACTATATCTTTCTTGAGATGCGGTGACCAGAATTGCACACAGTGCGGTCACACCATGGACTGATACAATGGCATTATAACGTCTTCATTTTTGTTTTCCATTCCTTTCCTAATAATACCTAACATTCTATTTGCTTTCTTAGCTTCATCAGGGGAAATGAAAGCACCAGCATGGAAGTTACAATCCTCTTCAATATACGATGCTGCCTACATCCTCTTGATCCGTGATGCATCGTACGAAGGGTCACGACTTGATAAATGCCTCTTTTTACTGTGCCATCTCATGATACAGTACCATCACCTCTAACGTGTGCACGAGATCTGATTCTACTGGAGACTGTTTGAAAGACATAAGGACATAAGAATAGCCACATTGGGTCAGACCGATGAGCGACGACCCCCAACAGAAACCCTGCAACTCAAGTTCTGCAAACAGATGCTCACATATTCAAGACCTTTAACACTGGGTGCAACATCTTCCAGTGTGAAAACTTCGAAGAGAAAAGAGACACAGGTTTCCCAAAGCTGGCAAAGAAAATCAAATGTTCCCTTCAAAAGAAGGAGCAGCAACATATCCTGGGCAAAGAGGAGAAACAGCAGCTGGAGCAGCAAAATCTGTGGGATCTTGCTGCCGGGCCAGAAACGGAATTAGAGCCTAACCAAAACCCAGGAATCCTCTGTTCTCTAATGTATTTTGTAATTCCTGTCTTTGACTACCTCAAATGTTACTTTGACAACACACAGAGAAATTGTGAAACCAAGAAAGAATCTGGAGATGAAAAGAGGGAGCTGGCATAGGTCTGGGCACACACCAGCCTGGCAGTCACAAACCACAGGTGTTGTGTGGGTAGCAATTCCTGGCCAAATTTGGCAGAAGACTTGCAAACTTTGGCAAACCATCCCCAAGCAGACTTCTACAAATGGCAAGGATAAATCAAGAACAGGTGTACATACCATATATAATGCATTTATCTTTTTGGGCAGACTGGATGGACCGTACAGGTCTTTATCTGCCGACATCTACTATGTTACACATTACTAACCCTCAACAGATCACCATGGCTCCAATGTCTCCAGTCAGTTTGATCAGTTGCTGCAGAATGGAGGGTACATGGCTTAATTCCCCTCAACCACATCACCATCAAAACCACCATTACTAGGCTGTTGCTGTCTCTTGAGGGATGGACTGGCAGCTTTCTCCGAAAGCAGAAGGGGTGTATTGATTTTACTACCTGGTATGAGTTGGGGAGATTTGAGGGAGGACAGAGATATTATGAGTTGCCTTGGAGCAGACCACGGGGTCAACAGCAGATCTGGGGATTAGAACTCAATGTCCCAAGAGCTCTTGTGACTCATACTAGCTCTGCACTTTAATGGTATCCCTCCTTCCCATATCACATGACTTTATGAAATGGCTGGAGAAATCCGTCATGGACATGATATGAAACTGCAAGAAGCTAGAATCGAAAAGCAGTGTCAGGAAATATTTCTTCATGGAAAGGGCGGGGGATATCTGGAACACCCTCCTGGAGGAGGTGGTGGAGACTGAAATGGTGATGGGATTCAAAAAAGTGTGGGATCTCTGAATGAAGGTGGGATGGAAGACAAACACTGACCACATCAACTGAAAAGGGCATGAATTGACCTTTTACTACTTCTAAAAAGTGTGGGGAAGATCATTTACACAAAGCGGTGGCTAGTACCCCTTTACCCACACTAGAAGAGGCTAAAGGACCATCAAGCCCAGTATCTCCTCTCTGATGGTGGCCAGTTCATCTCATTAGGAAGTACTTGGCAAATCCCAAAGAGTATAGCTGCTCTTTGTTGCTTGCTGCCAGGGATAAGCAGTAGCTTTTCTACATCTACCTGGCTAATTATGGTTTATTGGCTTTTCTCCAGGAACTTGTCCAAACCCTTCTTCAACCCGGTTGTTTTAGACACCTCGTTCACATGCACTGGCAGCAAATTCTACAGTTTAATTGTACGTTGAGTGAAAAATATGCTTTCAAAAAAATTGCTACCCTTTTGTCATGGAGGGTCCCCTAACATAAGCAATATTTGAAAGGATTACAAACCATTTCCTATTCATTTCACTCACGTCCCTCGTATCCTCCCTTCTCCCTACCCTATTTAGTCCAGCCGGTATCTCCTCTTTATCGTTTTGGTCACTCTTCATTGATCCTTTTCTGGGAAGACCAGACCAACACACAGTACTCAAGGTGTAATTTGACCATGAAGTGATACAAAGATGCCATTTCTTTGTCCATTTTTTATTAGGATTTATTTACTGCTTTTTTGAAGAAATTATAACAATCCATGTTATTCTCTGCTCTTTCTGAATGATTCTTAACTTTCTATTTGCTTTTTTGACCACCGCTGCATGCTGAGGACTTCAATGTATTGTCCACGGTGATTCCAAAATCCTTTTCCTGGGGGGGGGGGGCGACTTCTAATATGAGTATTTAAAGGCAGGACTATTTTTCCCTCTGTGCATCTCTTTGCACTGGTCCATATTAAATTTCATTTCCCATTTGTTTAGCTTCCCAGTTTAGTAATATCTTTCCCACCCCTTATCTCCCTCCAAACTCATCACTTTCCCCAGCCCTGGAAGCAGGGGGAGGAAGGTTTATCTTATTTGAACTCCATTAATCCCTAGGACCCTGTGCTGGAAAAGCAAAGACAAACATATCTTCTTTTTTCTTGAGGAGATGGGATGGAAGGGAGGGGAGGAGGGCTTTGTACATAAGTTTGGGCCTCGGGAGGAAGAGCACTGGGCCTTCGGGGTCAAGAGGCCAACGTTAGTGAGGTTATCAGAGGCAGGGGTGGGGTGGCTAAGTGCCAAAGACTTATCGACATTGTGATGGCAATTTTCAAAAGCCATTTACCTGGGTAAATAAGTTATCTGAAAATTTCCCACCTTGTCCATATACAATATCACAGAAATATACTGTTCAAAGAAACAGCATCTTAGCCTACCCAAAGGACAGGTTCAAACTACACACATTTCTCTTCAAGGAAAGAAGTATCCACATAAAAAGGAGCTGTACCTTTTCCCTAGGCAGATTGTAAGAGAGAGTGCATGCTTGCTTTCCCTAGGCATCAGGATTCATTTGCTCCAATTATGTTCTAGCTGATTAGGTCAGAGCTACATTTTCATTCAGTACCTAATTAGCTAAAGTATATGATGCTAAGTTGAGAGGGGCGGTCACTCGACTGAAAATTTCCCTTTCCGTGTTCCCAGAAACTCCCTCAGTGATGGGGCAGAGCAGGACTAGGATGCTTTCCCTTACGACTAACCTTGCTAAAAGAATATATGAGTTCTGACATCAAGACAGCAACAGCGACACAAACTCCCTCCACTACCCAACTTTCTCTGACACAAAACCCTGCAAAAACCCCACTCAGCACCTATACATCAAACCTGCTACCCCATAACAGCCCTGAATGCCAGGACTCACACAGCAACAAGCCTACCTAAGAAAAGGCAGCCCTGCAAATATTAAACCGACCCTAGAACACCAATCACCTATTAGGAAAAGAGAACAAGTCAACTGAGACACTAGCTGAATCCCTCACCTTGATCAAACAGACACAGCATGGACAGAACATCACCAAATACAGAATAAGGGACAACAAACTGGAAAAAGAAACAAGCAGATAAAAATTGAAACCCCAGGAAGCCAGACTCTGTGCACAGTGCACACTGGAGAATCAGAACCCAGAAATGTTCTTTCCTGCTATACTGAGCAAAATGCAGAGAGAGAAGAGAGGGGGGGGGGGGGGGGGCAGAAAGGCTCACAGTACAGCCATGTGCTGATGTGTGAGTGAGTGGCTTCTAATGCAAGCGTAATACTTCAGCATGCAGGAAGCAAACTGCATGCAAATTTTATGTGTGACAAACCTGCGGCACATAGTAACATAGTAGATGATGGCAGAGAAAGACATGTGCGGTCCATCTAGTCTGCCCAACAAGATAAACTCATATGTGCTACTTTATGTGTATATCTGACTTTGATTTGTATCTGCCATTTTCAGGGAACAGACCGTAGAAGTCTGCCCGGCACTAGCCCCGCCTCCCAACCACTAGCCCCGCCTCCCACCACCGACTCTGCCACCCAATCTCCGCTAAGCTTCTGAGGATCCATTCCTTCTAAACAGGATTCCTGTGAGGGGAGTATGTGCATGCAGGTGCCCGAGGTGTCACAGTAAGTGTGGAATCTTGTGCGCACGTCCAAACCAAAAACTAAAAAGTCAGCACATGGTCTTCTGTACGTACGTATGAGCCTCATGCAAATTGTTTCCACTTGAAATTTTCAAGAAGCTCATATTAGGCACAGAAGAATTGGCGTTAATGTATGCTTTCACGTTCAGTTTAGTTCAGACAAGCACATGCGTTTGTTACTCACTATCTGCCTTTAAATCTTGCACGAGTTCCCTTCCGCCTGTGTAACAAGACAAACCCAGGACTTAAATGTGAAATACAGATGAAAAATCCTCTCCGCAAAACTTTCCATGCTATCCCAGACCCTCGTGAAAAAATTCTCGCTTTGTGCACGTATTAAAAGTGGGCAGCATACAACTCTCTGCATACCGCGGAAAACCTAAATGATCTCATCAGCATACATTTTAATACAACTTGCGGCTGTGTCTTCCCCACGAGTTAACACCTGCGTACAAGTCCTTTCTGCGTTCCTTGGCACGTACAACTGACGTCCAACCCTCAGTAGCCCTGCAGCTAAACCCCTGATTGTTTTATGCATCAGCCTCAAAGACTTCCCAAAGAACAAACAGGAAAAGACGCCTTATAATCCTGGGGAAAGAGGAGAAACAGAAACAGAAATGCATTTGTTCCTGTACTGAGCAATATCTAAAGAGAGAGACGATTAAAGACATAAGTACATAAGTATTGCCATACTGGGAAAGACCAAAGGCCCATCAAGCCCAGCATCCTGTTTCCAACAGTGGCCAATCCAGGTCACAAATACCTGGCAAGATCCCAAAAAAGTACAAAACATTTTATACTGCTTACCCCAGAAATAGTGGATTTTCCCCAAGTCCATTTAATAACAGTCTGTGGATTTTTCCTTTAGGAAACCGTCCAAGCCTTTTTTAAATTCTGCTAAGCTAACCACCTTTTCCACATTCTCTGGCAACGAATTCCAGAGTTTAATTACACGTTGAGTGAAGAAAAATTTTCTCCGATTTGTTTTAAACTTACTACAATGTAGCTTCATCACATGCCCCCTAGTCCTAGTATTTTTGGAAAGCGTGAACAGACGCTTCACATCTACCCGTTCAACTCCACTCATTATTTTATAGACCTCTATCATATCTCCCCTCAGCCGCCTTTTCTCCAAGCTGAAGAGCCCTAGCCACAAAGAACAACCAGGAAAAATAGTATAATCCTGTGGGAAAGAGAAGAAACAGAAATGCATTTCCTCCTATACTGAGCAAAATGCAAAGAGAGAAGAGAGAGAAAAATCAAAGACTTCCCAGCAAAGAATGAGCAGGAATTTAAAAAAAAAAAAAAGAATGAACAGGAAAACTCTGCATAATTCTGGGGAAAAGGGAGAAATAGAAACAGAAATGCATTCCTTCCTCTTCTGACCTAAATGCAAAGATAGAAGAGAGAGAGAAAATCAAAGACTTCCCAAAGAACGAGGAGAAAAAACTCCGTATAATCCTGTGGAAAGAGGAGAAACAGCAGCAAAATCTCTGGGATTCTGCCACCAGGCCTGAAACTGGATCTGATCAGGGATAATTCGAACCAGCACCAGAACCACCCTTGAGACTTTTTCCTGTACTTTGCAACTCTTTCCTTTCACCCTTTTTCTTTTTACTTGTGCGACACAAACTGTCAGACCAGGAAAGGTTCCTGAATGTGACTGACACTTGGCATCCACTGGAGAGACAGAAACATGATTTTAATCTTTTTCTCCTATTCTTCTGATGAACAAAGGCAAAAAAAAACATGTCTTGCCCCTCATGAGCCTGACTGGTAGGGAGAGCACACAGAGCCCTGTGCATCACCAGCTGAAAAGAAGAAAAAAAAAAGTCTGACAAGGCAACAGAGATTAAACAAAAGCAAAATCTAATTAGACAATTATACTGGGAAGTAACTAATACCCCAGGCGCTGTCTGAGCACGCTTGGCAGCTAAAGTGTATGAATAAAATTCACTTTGCACATTCAGCCTCCCCCACACCTCCTAAAAAAAATCTACTCACCTTCTCAAAACAATTATAGAGGAAAATCTTCTAAATTTAAAAAAAATGAAAACCCCTCCTCTCCTGACATCTTGACGTATCTTTCACTTGCTTCAAGACACAGCCCAGTGACTGTTGAACAGGTCAAGGATACACGGTTCCCATATGTACAGCTTCAATGCAGCAAGGAGAACATACATAAAGGAGAGAATAGCAGTCACCTCTCCCCTTCCCCTTTATTAAATACTTCTCTAAGTCTTTAGAAAATATGCTAGACCCAGATGGAGCCCATGGCTACTGATCAGACAGAAAAAAAGCCACAAGCTGCAGTGCTGATCTCCCACTGGATGGCGCTATATTCACCTTGGAAGCTGTAGGGAGCTCTGGAGGGTTGAGGTAATCTCCACTGGATGGCACTGTATTCACTGACTCCCTCACCTTGGAAGCTGTAGGGAGCTCTAGAGGGTTGAGATAATCTCCACTGGATGGCACTGTATTCACTGACTCCCTCACCTTGGAAGCTGTAGGGAGCTCAGGAAGGTTGAGGTAATCTCCACTGGATGGCGCTGTATTCACTGACTCCCTCACCTTGGAAGCTCTAGGGAGCTCTGGAGGGTTGAAGTAATCTCCACTTGATGGTGCTGTATTCACTGACTCCTTCACCTTGGAAGCTCTAGGGAGCTCTGAACGGTTGAGTTGATCTCCCACTGGATGGCACTATATTCACCTTGGAAGCTGTAGGGAGCTCTGGAGAGTTGAGGTAATCTCCACTGGATGGCGCTGTATTCACGGACTCCCTCACCTTGGAAGCTGTAGGGAGTTCTGGGGGTTGAGTTGATCTCTACTGGAAGGCACTGTATCCACTGAATCCCTTCCCCTGGGAATGCCCCTGACCCTCCCATGCACCTCGCATGGCTACACCCCTTTTGCGTTGTATGATGGGATTTGGGTGTACATTTAGAAAACAGTGCATAGCAAGATTTGCGTGGAAATTCAAATTAGTGCCAATTAGCAGCCATTGGCACTAATTGACTCAGCCAATTTAGTTGGGTGCACATCTTGGAACAGTGCCCAAATATCAGCGTCCAACCACATATGGAACTTGGAAGCCATTGGACACATAGAAAAATATCCAGAATGGGGATTCAAGCTCTAGGCAAGGAGGCAAAGAAAGACAGGAGACAGCCAAGAAGTGAGAAAGGGAAATAAGAGGCTTCAATAAATAGGAAAAGAAAGATAAACTTTGGAGAGTGAGGAAGTCATCTAATGGTTGCAGCAGCGAGCTGAGAACCAGGGAAACCAAATCCCCCTGTAGTTCCTTATGGCCTTGATCCATAAGGTCTATAATGCAGTGTCTTCTTGTGGATGCTCTGATGCAACTCAGGAAGCTCCAGTTCTATCACAGAATCAGGGCACCCTGATTTCATTATAGAATATTAATGCAAACCCACATGGGTGGCCTTAAAGGATTCGAAGCAGTAGGGAAGGGATATAGAGCAAACCAAACATACTGATCTTCAGAGGCTGATTGCAGCATAATTGAAATTGATTGAGACATTTTAGAGTTTCGTTGGTTTGGTCTATCTTTACTAATTATTATAATAACAGATATTTTACAGATATTTGAGTCCTGAGGTAGGCAATTTTTTGCCAAAACACGGATCGTGTTGAGTCTGTAATATCTGGTTTCTCAATCAATTTCAGTTCTACTACAATCAACTCCTTCAGTTTTTTCAGTTCTCTTGTAGGGGGCCGCTCCTTGATTCGTCAGCTGTTGGCCCTAAAGGAAGGCATCCCTTTTATGCCAAGTCATAAGTGAGCATCCCTCATGAACATGGACCACCCAGACCCCCTTTGCAGTACCTTACAAAATAGTGCATACTACATTACCATACAGGTACTGTCTTGCCTGCACAAGGAATGAGTACCCACTGTGCACAATTTGCAGAATTGCTTTTCTGTAAGTCTTCTAGGGACTGGAAAATATCTGTCTAAATGTAACTAGCTCTGAGCTATCACTGAAAGCAAAAAAAGATAGTAATGTTACTACCGTGCAGGGGAGCGATAGAAGTGGGAATGAGCACCTGGTGGAAAGAGGTAGCTCAGAAAAGCCCCTTTTACTAGGCTTACGGTTACCACCAACAGAGGATTTGGGAGGGGGCAGTAAATCAGTAGACTTTCTCTCTGAAGCAATGAGGGAGGGGGGTCTTTGTTTTGTGCAGAGCGCCTTTGGGTCAAGGTAAACTGAATTGTCTTACTATTATATATATAATAGTAAGACAATTCAGTTTACCTTGACCCAAAGGCGCTCTGCACAAAACAAAGACCCACCCCCCCTCCCTCATTGCTTCAGAGAGAAAGTCTACTGATTTACTGCCCCCTCCCAAATCCTCTGTTGGTGGTAACCGTAAGCCTAGTAAGCCTAAGCCTAGTAAAACTGTACTTTGCATTGGAGGAGAGAGGTGTTTTTGACTCGATTGAGCAGTTTATAATTTTTATAACTAAATTGAATTAGCTTTTTCTAAATTTAATCACATTAAAATTTGCAAACTGCATTACAGTCTCAGCTTCACTGACTGTCATAATGCATATTCATATGTTCAAATGAGAGCTGAAAACATGAAAATCTTGAACAAAATGTGCCCTAACAATGTAAACTCATCAAATGTGTCTCATAACCAACTCCCGTCCCTTCTGGATCCTGGGCAGAAACCAGAGAAGCTCTCTATTTATTTACCACCACCCCTCCCCCTACCACCACCACCAAAAAAAAAAACCCACTTATTGCCATCTTTGCTTCTAGGTTACTGTCTTTTCACTACCTTCCTCAAAAAATAATCCCTGAGACCAAGGGACTGGGATCGGAACTTGGGTGGTAACCCAGCAGCACTCAGCAGAAAGACAACCAGCCCTATGACTCTGAGCAAGTCACTTAAGCCTCCTTTGCCCCAGGTACAAAATAAGTACCTGTATATACTATGTAAACCGCTTTGATTGTAACCACAGAAAGGGGTATATCAAGTCCCATTCCCTTTCCCTCCTGCACTTACAGTGACACCTAGTGGTCAGCCAAGGAACAGCACTGGAGACATGCAAGGAATGAGCAGCTACAGGGCTGTGCTGCTGCTGCAAAGATAATAATAGGGGGAGGGGGAATTAAAAACAGAACTGCATGCTGGCTCTCTGATGAGATGTAAGACATAAGAGGAGAGGCTTATATGGTGGTAGGATAAAAATGTTTTAAAAATCTGTTACCTGTTAGAATCAAAAACATTCAGGGGAACTTGTTGATTACATTGCATAGATTAAACAGATATAAAAAGATTTGGAATTTGGATGTAGTGAACATTTTCTCTCAGTCAGAGTTAGAACAAAGGTCAGTAAACTTTTCAGACTATTAGTCAGATAAAAGCAGTTCATCTACAACTGACCTGAAACCTTTATTGATCTAACACAGCCGTATTGACGTTATTCACCTTCTCTCTCACATATATAAGGCTCTTCTCTAGCTGAAACTTTAAATCCCAATAAATAAATAAATAAACCTGTCATCACACCCATCAGTCCACAGCACCTCTGGAGATCGGCCAGGATAGAAAAGTACCCAGGGCTGTTTAATGTGGACCATTAGCAGCTCCTGCATGGTCTGCCTCAGTTTCCAAGACCACAGGGCTGCTGGCAGCTTCATAGCCAAGTAAAATCAATCCTCAGGAATAAGGCCCTGAGCCTTCACCTCTCCAGCATCTTCTCAAATCCCAGCCCTGTTGCATCCGTTCTGCACACACTTCACACTTTTTCTATTCCAGGGGTTGTTCCCTCAGAAGTTGGGTGCCCTGACCCCCCCCCCCCCCCACCACCTTCCAGTGTGTTTCACAGACATCCCTCCAATCCTCCCTAAAAGATAAACACACATGGGAATTTCTTTTGGAAAGTAGCTGGGCATATTTGCTATCAGCATGAATTTAGCCCTCCCTTATGTACAAAAGTCCCTATGGAAGCAGGGGTCAGAGTATAAATTACCCCCCATCTCCCTCATTTTGCAGATTCTCAGTCTCCAAAGGGACAGGAAGGCACCCTTCACAGCAAGACTCAGACCTCATGCTTGATCTTAGCCAAAAAGCTGGGAGAGAGACTGGGGGAAAAGCTGTCCACTTTTTTTTTTATTAAGTGTAATCCCACTAATGCTAGTTTAAAACCTCAAGTGCTTGTATAGCTCTTCCAACTTCAACTAGCTCATAAGAATGGACTAAGGATCAGGCTTAGGATAGGGGTATTCTGATGAAAATCGTGTGAGAAGGATGAGTGAAGGACGTGCAAGATGACTCCATGATGAGAACAGCAGTGCTCTGAGTAAAGAGAGAGAAGTTGCAGCTTGGGCTTCCTGCTGAGGAAGACGTAGAAGAGACACATTCTTCACTGATCATGCAATTAAAATAAATAAACGGAAAGAACAATGCATTAAATTCCTATTGATTTAGATTTTTTTGTGAGCGAGATTTATTTTGTGTTGTACTCTGAAGTGAAAGGTGCCTGATTAAATAAAACCTGGTTAATTCACTGCTGGCATCCGGGAGCCATTACTCTGATTATCCCTCATCTTCTTACTGGGTCCAACAATAGACCAGGATCACTACTAATGGGATGCAAAACTGAGAAGCAGCAACAGGTTTAGGCCTTGTCCTGTGCCAGAGGTGCAGAAAATGTTCTTCTGTTGGATTCAGGCGATAAACAAATGTACTGACCAAGCTGTGGGCCTCAGTTAAAGTGGTGAGTAATTCATATATTTAGGATAACAAAGAAGTGAGAAAAAAAAATCGTAGAAGTCATGGAAGCACAGACAAAAGCTGCATGTCCTGTCCTCATTACAGGGCGTTGTCCAGCCGGCAGCTTGGAGGGGGTAGAGAACCGGGCGCTTTCCCAAGAGTTAGTGCTGAAAAGGATCTGAGGCAGCTCTTCAGCACCATCTCTGGCTGGATAGCACCCCGGGGTTTGAGGGTCACAAGGATAATTTCTTGATTCTCCCTTACCCTCTTAGCTTGAACCCTGGTAAAGAAGAGAAAATAACCTTCTGAGCCACAAACTCCAGGGCGCTGCCCAGCTGGAGATGGTGAAAAATAACCTTCTGACCCTCAAACCCCAGGGCGCTGTCCAGTTGGTGAGAAAATAACATTCTGAGCCTCAAACCCCAGGCTGTGCAGCTGGAAGTGGTGAAAAATAACTTTACTACTACTACTACTACTATTTAGCATTTCTATAGCGCTACAAGGTGTATGCAGCGCTGCACAAACATAGAAGAAAGACAGTCCCTGCTCAAAGAGCTTACAATCTAATAGACAAAAAATAAAGTTGATTTGCTTACTTTATTTTTTGTCTATTAGATTGTAAGCTCTTGATTTGCTTAATCAATTAATGTGTACAGGAAGGAGGAGAGGAGGGTAGGTGGAGGCGAGTGGTTACAAGTGGTTACGAGTTAAAAGCAATGTTAAAGAGGTGGGCTTTCAGTCTAGATTTAAAGGTGGCCAAGGATGGGGCAAGACATAGGGGCTCAGGAAGTTTATTCCAGGTGTAGGGTGCAGCGAGACAGAAGGCGCGAAGTCTGGAGTTGGCAGTAGTGGAGAAGAGAACAGATAAGAAGGATTTATCCATGGAGCGGAGTGCACGGGAAGGGGTGTAGGGAAGGACAAGTGTGGAGAGATACTGGGGAGCAGCAGAGTGAGTACATTTATAGGTTAGTAGAAGAAGTTTGAACAGGATGCGAAAATGGATAGGGAGCCAGTGAAGCGACTTGAGGAGAGGGGTAGTATGAGTAAAGCACCCCAGCCTCAAACCCTGGGGTGCTGTCCAGCTGGCCATGGTGAAAAATAACCTTCTGAGCCTCAAACCCCAGGGCGCTGTCCAGGTGGAAATGATGCTGAAAAGCTGCCTCAGATATTTTTTAGCACCAGCTCTTGGGACAGCACCTTGGCTCTCTACTGCCCCCCCTGCCCCCCCACAGGCAGCACCCACTGGACAACAAAAACACCCCTTACCCTCTTGGTCCTAGTGGAAGTAACTTCATAGGGCTTCACTGCTTTAACTGTTATAACTTTCATACTGTGGTGTTTGGTGAGATAGGGGGAAAGGGCTGTGAAGATTCTGGAAGAGCCAAATAAACAATAAGAGGTTAGTTTTAGCCTTGACTTCCCACAACTGCCAGCATAAAATGAAAGTCAATTTACACTGTGTGTTTGAGTCAGAGCAAAGCTAATGCAGAGAGAAAGAGATCAAAAAGGAATCAACAGGAGGAAAGAAAATGTTATTAGGCTGGTGAAGGTTTTAGAACCTCAGTGCTGTATTCCGTGAATTATCTGAGGGGTGTGTGTGTGTGTGTGTGTGTGTGTGTGTGTGTGTGTGTGTGTGTGTGTGTGTGAGAGAGAGAGAGAGAGAGAGATGGGGAGGGGGGGTCTCAGTACTGGAATAGTAGAGACTGCTACAGGGCAGAGTGAGGTGCAATGACAGAGGTGTGTGTGTATGAGAGAGAGAGAGAGAAGGGGGAGGGAGATCATCAATACTGGAGTAGGAAGAGATGCTCCAGAGCAGGAACGAGGAGCATTGGCAGAACTGTGTGTGTATTAGGGTGTCAGCACTAGAAAAGCAAGGGGTGCTGTAGGGCAGTAGAGAGGTGCATTGGTAGAGCTGTGGGGGGGGGGGGTCAATACTAGAATAAGAGGAGATGCTGCAGAGCAGGAATGAGGTGTATTGGCAGAACTGTGTGTGTGAAGGTTAGTACTGGAATAGCAGAGGGTGCTGCAAGCAAGAGTAAAGTGCATTGGCAGAAGTGTGCGAGTGTGAGGGTCTCAGTAATGGAATAGCAGGGGGTGCTGCAGAGCAGGAGTAAGGTGTATCAATGTGACTATAAATAGAAGATACACAAATCTCTGTTCTGTTCTGTTTTGAGCAATAGCTAATCACTGAGCTCAAAGGAAGTAACTCAACAAGATCATTTTCCAGGTCCTGTCCTTGCCTGGGATATGCTGTATTGCAGACAGGGAACTAAGCACTGGCACCAGCAAGCAGATCACGCCAGACTCAGTTCCTGGATTATAATCACCCTGCAGGCCAGGAACAGTGCATTCAATTCAATTCAAGAGCAAGTAATAGGTAGTCGAAGGCTACGAGCAACCACCAGGAGAAAATAAGAAATCAGAGAGGCAATACAGTGAAACACAGAGCTTTAGTTCCTTACCAAGCTACTCAGATTTTTCTGCCCAGCATCCATCAGCCCTCAGTACTTCACCTTGTGTGCCAGCCCCCACCCCAATACCTCACTATCCCCCTTCTGACCAGGCAGAGGAAGAACAGTTCCTGCTTACGGCTGCCAATAACTAATTTGCCAGATGGATGGAGAAGATGATCTCAACCTCAGCCCCAGAAGTACCCCATGGTGGGAGGAGAAGGCTGCTGTGGGGCTGCAGGAGAGAGAGAGGAATGGAGGCATAGGGATGAGATGAGTGGGGAACTTCAGATCATGATCCCCCTTTAATAAGGCACAGACAGCAGATTTACAAAGTATCTTTCATTCAATATCTAATCCCACCTTGACAACCTTGAATTTTATTTCTTAAGGGGACTTGTTTTAACTTTCATAGTCCAGAATCATTGCAGCCATGAATTACAAAATACACATCTGTTTGTACCACCAAAAATGATCATTATTGGTTTCTGTATCATATTACATCCAGCCACATACTGTCTTCAGCTGCAACCTATACGCGGTGTCCAGAAAAAATGGGGCCCCAACATTTTTCCAAATAAGCCACAAAATTAAAAAATTATTAGTGTTATTGACAGGTGTTACTGCAAGATGCTGTAAAAAAAAACTGGACGATCCCTGTTTTCAAAATGACGTTATTCAGAAAATGACCATTAAGATCCGTTTTAGCAAAATAGTGTTTAGTGAAGAAGATAAAGTTGCGATTAAATAAGACATACAGCACAGGCTATTTTGTTGTGTGCCCCATTATAATAATGAAAACATATTTCCCATAAATAAGACATATGGCACAAAGCATAGTAACATAGTAAATGACGGCAGATAAAGACCTGTACGGTCCACCCAGTCTGCCCAACAAGATAAACTCATTTTACATGGTATGTGATACCCGAGTTTGATTTGTCCTTGTCTTTCTCAGGGCACAGACCGTAGAAGTCTGCCCAGTACTCTTATTGTACTAAGTTCTGAAGCTAACGTCGAAGCCCCTTAAAATTTACACTCCAGCCCTTCCCTATCTATTCAGTCATGATCAGGGCAAAGACCGTAGAAGTCTGCCCAGCTCCCATTTTGTTTCCCAAGGGAGTTTCCTAATAAATGTTGGACTAATGTATTTTCAAAGATTATACTGAGGGCCTCTTTTATCAAGCCGCACTAGTTGTTTCTGCATGGCAATGCCGAAGGAGCCCGCTCAAAGTGAATGGGCTTTGTCAGCATTACTGCACCGGGAGCCAATAGCACAGCATGAAAAAAGAGACCCTAAAAGTTTAACCAATTGCAAAGTATTTTGAAACTATGTAAGGGGTCCACGTTTTTTCTGGACATCATGTGACGAAAATATACAGCCTAGCCACCCAACTCACAAGCCCACTGGGGATTGATCCCATGAGGTTATGGTATGGGAGCAACTTCCAAGTCAGCACCATGGACAGGGACAGGTCCAACTCTTTTAGGGGGAAATCTCTATAGGTCGTCTAAATGTGTGCTAAGCATGAATTTTGTCACAGTAATTGCATGTGCAATAATCATTATAGAAATACTAACATAAATCCACAATTCCACGCCAAACTTTAGACTCAAAAGCTGGTGTAAATGCTTGTGCTTAACTGCTGTCAGTCAGGCACATATAACCTGCATGTGTACGTACTAGGCTCAACCTTGACCCATCCATGCCCCTCCCAGGTCCACGTCCCCATGCGGTTGTGCACTATGGAATCCCAGCTACACTCAGAATGGTTATTTAGTGATAATTAGCACTAATTACAGCCAATAATTAGTAGTTAAAGTCAACTATCAGCTCTAAGGAATGTGCACAACTGACACCAGTCTATAACTTGCACCTGCAACTTTGCGCAATAAGCTTAAACTTGTGCACAATTTATAGAATTAGGAATTAGTGGCCATTAGTACAGGAAGACCTGGAGTGAGGAGATGGAATTTTCCTCAATGAATGTGTCTCTAAGAATACGTTAGATAAACTCTGGAGGCAAATGATAAAACAGAAAACCTCTTTTAAACCTCTTGAGACCAGTTTCCCTCATCCTCCAACGCTGGATGACATGAGGGGGCTTCCAGTGCCCTCTTTTGCCAGTATTAGGTGTCCCCCCCGAGCCTCCTCTGTCTCTCGCAGGTGGCCTCTCAAACATCTTCCCAACAGGATTAAACAACTTCCAAGATCCCATGTCCTCAGTAGCAGGGGTGGGCTAAAAATATCTCTGGAGAGAGATCAGAGCCCAGATGGCATGAGCTGTCAGCTGTCAGAGAGATGTGTTTTCAATAACAGCCATCTGAAAATGGTTATTTATAGATGCAGGAGAGAATAATGGAGGAATAATGGACTTTGTCATCTAATTCAAGACAAAACAGCAGCTGGGAAACCCTTCCTAGGTTGTGCTGCTAATATGCTTTTTCTGTTTATCTGTTATTTATCTTTCTATTAAAGGAGGAAGGGAACAGAATGGTAAAAACCTGGAGATACATACATTGCACTGCTCCGCCAGAGGAGATGTATATCACAGGGAGAATACAGACACACAAATACACACCACCCCATCACAGGACAGGCACACACAGTGCAGCAGTGTGTAAGGAATGCTCTGGGGTTGACACATTGAGACACAGCTGTCCCACACCAGGCTTTACTGCACATCTGACTATGGTACAGACAGAAGGATGGACTGGCCGGACTCTCTAAAGAGAGGTGACGGCAGCTCCAGCCACTGCCCTCGGTACCAGTCTATAATATATTACTATGTCTGTGTAACTCAGTTGAGCTAATGGGAGACCAGAGCGTATGGTCTGTGAATACAGATGAGGGAGGGGGCAGGTAACCCACACTCCTCTCCTCACTCCTCCAAGCCCGGGAACCTTCAGCAGAAATTTTCAGCTGCACACGATCATTTCTCTTGGGAAACCCTAAATCAGGGGCCAGCACAGGACAGAAAACTGACTGCCAATGCCCCAATCCTTCCACTTCAACTCACTTCCCTACTCACATCGAAAAGCACACTATTCACAGGATTTTGTGCTTTCTGCCTTTGAGCACTGGGTTCCTCAGTTCACTTCTTTGAACCTTTAGTAGGGCTGAGGGCGATTTCTTTTCACTGAAGTTTTGAAAATACAATTTTCAAGAAGAATAAAGGAAAAACATACAAATTGCCAAAAATAATAAACATCATAGAAGAAGCAAAATTAAATCAGCATGAAGCGCTAGAACACATGAAGAGAAGAGAAAGGCATGAATTAAAACATCATGAAACACCTCTGAGCTCATCTTCTCTTAAAACAATTAAACAGCGTTATCTATCAAAAATGTGTCGAATTCAAAGGGAACAAGAAAAACATACTGAACACCATTCAAAGAAATAAAAAAACGTATAAAAGGTAACTCCATTTGCCAGAATTTTTGATTTTAAATTCAAAAAGGATTTTCATCTAACTTGTGTGGCCTGAGCCACGTCTGGAAGAACTTGGATCTTCTGACCACAAAAGAGGGTCTGTTTTTGAAAAATGATCTCTAGATTTATCATCGATTTATCTTTCTCCATGGAGCACATGATCAGAAGTATGGCTCTTGTATTAATATCATGTGAGAAGGCTTCCGAGTGCTTAAATTTACACTCAAAATTCACTAAACTCCTAAATTTAAGAGCATTATAAAGTGGGTGGCAACAGGGAACAGATTTAAGATGGGGGATGTTAGGATTGTAGCACTGATTTTCAATGCTAGGCTCATAAAATCAGGCAACTCAATAGCAGGACTAAATTTATCAGCATAACTTTTACGTTTCTAAATTAAGATGAATTTTTGGGTTATTAGGAAAAAAATCTAGGAGCCCAGCTTTTCTGGAATATCAGGAACACAGCACTACAATCTGACAGATCCCACACTCAGTATCTGAGCTGAGCTCTCCCCAGTTCTACAGCCTGACAAATCCCACATTCAGTCCCTGAGCTGAGTTCTCCCCAGTACTACAGTCTGACAAATCCTACACTCAGTCCATGAACTGAGTTCTCCCAGTACTACAGTCTGACAAATCCCACACTCGGTATCTGAGCTGAGCTCTCCCTAGTTCTACAGTCTGACAAATCGCTGAATTATCCCCAGTACTATAGTCTGACAAATCCCACACTCAGTCCCTGAGCTGAGTTCTCCCCAGTACTACAGTCTGACAAATCCCACACTCAGTATCTGAGCTGAGCTCTTCCTAGTTCTACAGTCTGACAAATCCTATACTCAGTCCCTGAGCTGAGCTCTCCCCAATACTACAGTCTGACAAATCCCACACAGTCCCTGAGCTGAGTTCTCCCCAGTACTACAGTCTGACAAATCCTGAGCTCAGTCCCTGAGCTTTCTCCCCAGTACTACAGTCTGACAAATCCCACACTCAGTCCTTGAGCTGAATTATCCCCAGTGCTATAGTCTGACAAATCCCACACTCAGTTACTACAGTCTGACAAATCCTACACTCAGTCCCTGAGCTGAGCTCTCCCCAATACTACAGTCTGACAAATCCCACACAGTCCCTGAGCTGAGTTCTCCCCAGTTCTACAGCCTGACAAATCCCACATTCAGTCCCTGAGCTGAGTTCTCCCCAGTACTACAGTCTGACAAATCCCACACTCAGTATCTGAGCTGAGCTCTTCCTAGTTCTACAGTCTGACAAATCCTACACTCAGTCCCTGAGCTGAGCTCTCCCCAATACTACAGTCTGACAAATCCCACACAGTCCCTGAGCTGAGTTCTCCCCAGTACTACAGTCTGACAAATCCTGAGCTCAGTCCCTGAGCTTTCTCCCCAGTACTACAGTCTGACAAATCCCACACTCAGTCCTTGAGCTGAATTATCCCCAGTGCTATAGTCTGACAAATCCCACACTCAGTTACTACAGTCTGACAAATCCTACACTCAGTCCCTGAGCTGAGCTCTCCCCAATACTACAGTCTGACAAATCCCACACAGTCCCTGAGCTGAGTTCTCCCCAGTACTACAGTCTGACAAATCCTGAGCTCAGTCCCTGAGCTTTCTCCCCAGTACTACAGTCTGACAAATCCCACACTCAGTTACTACAGTCTGACAAATCCCACACTCAGTCCTTGAGCTGAATTATCCCCAGTGCTATAGTCTGACAAATCCCACACTCAGTTACTACAGTCTGACAAATCCTACACTCAGTCCCTGAGCTGAGCTCTCCCCAATACTACAGTCTGACAGATCCCACACTCAGTATCTGAGCTGAGCTCTCCCCAGTTCTACAGCCTGACAAATCCCACATTCAGTCCCTGAGCTGAGTTCTCCCCAGTACTACAGTCTGATAAATCCTACACTCAGTCCATGAACTGAGTTCTCCCAGTACTACAGTCTGACAAATCCCACACTCGGTATCTGAGCTGAGCTCTCCCTAGTTCTACAGTCTGACAAATCGCTGAATTATCCCCAGTACTATAGTCTGACAAACCCCACACTCAGTCCCTGAGCTGAGTTCTCCCCAGTACTACAGTCTGACAAATCCCACACTCAGTATCTGAGCTGAGCTCTCCCTAGTTCTACAGTCTGACAAATCGCTGAATTCTCCCCAGTACTACAGTCTGACAAATCCCACACTCAGTATCTGAGCTGAGCTCTCCCTAGTTCTACAGTCTGACAAATCGCTGAATTATCCCCAGTACTATAGTCTGACAAATCCCACACTCAGTCCCTGAGCTGAGTTCTCCCCAGTACTACAGTCTGACAAATCCCACACTCAGTATCTGAGCTGAGCTCTTCCTAGTTCTACAGTCTGACAAATCCTACACTCAATTCCTGAGCTCAGCTCTCCCCACTACTACAGTCTGACAAATCCACACTCAGTCCCTGAGCTTTCTCCCCAGTACTACAGTCTGACAAATCCCACACTCAGTTACTACAATCTGACAAATCCTACACTCAGTCTCTGAGCTGAGCTCTCCCCAATACTACAGTCTGACAAATCTCACACAGTCCCTGAGCTGAGTTCTCCACAGTACTACAGTCTGACAAATCCTGAGCTCAGTCCCTGAGCTTTCTCCCCAGTACTACAGTCTGACAAATCCCACACTCAGTTACTACAGTCTGACAAATCCCACACTCAGTCCATGAACTGAGTTCTCCCAGTACTACAGTCTGACAAATCCCACACTCGGTATCTGAGCTGAGCTCTCCCTAGTTCTACAGTCTGACAAATCGCTGAATTATCCCCAGTACTATAGTCTGACAAATCCCACACTCAGTCCCTGAGCTGAGTTCTCCCCAGTACTACAGTCTGACAAATCCCACACTCAGTATCTGAGCTGAGCTCTTCCTAGTTCTACAGTCTGACAAATCCTACACTCAATTCCTGAGCTCAGCTCTCCCCACTACTACAGTCTGACAAATCCACACTCAGTCCCTGAGCTTTCTCCCCAGTACTACAGTCTGACAAATCCTACACTCAGTCCCTGAGCTGAGCTCTCCCCAATACTACAGTCTGACAAATCCTGAGCTCAGTCCCTGAGCTTTCTCCCCAGTACTACAGTCTGACAAATCCCACACTCAGTTACTACAGTCTGACAAATCCCACACTCAGTCCTTGAGCTGAATTATCCCCAGTGCTATAGTCTGACAAATCCCACACTCAGTTACTACAGTCTGACAAATCCCACACTCAGTCCCTGAGCTGAGCTCTCCCAGTAGGACAGGTTTATGGGTCCCTGAGGCCAGGCTCTGGGCTGACATCTCTCCATGGAAACCTGGTCATTTCCTGAGTGGTAGAGCCGCTGCCCTGATGGTGCTGATCTCAGACAGAATAAATATTGATTTCTCTGCTCCTCACTGGAGGAGGAGGGGGAGGAGAGGCAGGGACGTGCAGTAACAGTATATGGGGTGTCAGATCTGGGGATTACAAATGTGGAATCACACAGACACAATTATCTCACCAAACAGACAGGATCATATGGGCAGAAACACACACATGCACAGACAAAGATCACAGCTGCACACATACAAGGATCACAAATACATACACATACAGTTAGTTATACATACACACACACAAACAGATCAGTGATGCACATGCACCTGCTGCTGACAGATAGCTGTGATCACACATACTCATGTATTTAGTAACACAGAAAAACCATTGTCACAGACACACAGATACATAAACAGATCATTGATACACACAACACACAACAAAGATCCCAAATACATACACACACAGATCATAGATACACCTTTGTCACATGTGCACACACACATGCACACACATACAGAACTCATGGAAGTGCAGGGGGAATGTGCTTTCGTATTTCCTTGATCCCCACTCATCATTGCTTTAGTGATGGCAGCTGGTCTCTGGGTGGTCTTCCTAGTGCCCACTCTGTCCTTGTGCCAGTTTGGCATTGCACTGAGAGCCTTCCTGATGGTGCACACTCCAGTTTTCTCATCAGTTAGTGACACTTGTCACTGTACCAGCACTTAACCCCCCCCCCCCCCCCTTGGTACTGGTCCAACTGCAGCTAGAAATCTCTCCAAATGAGCTATGAATATTTACAAGAAGCACAAGGCAAGAGATCAGACACTGGCAGCCCTTCCCCCCTTCCCTCCCTCTGCGCAAGAGGCTCAAACCATTGCCTCCTTGACAAATTCTGTCTTAGCCCCTCTGAAGCAGAGAAAAGGTCGGTGAGGCTCAGTCCAAGGTGTCAGGATGCGGAGAATTTTTTTTTTCATTTGTTTTCATGGTAGACATGGAATCAGACCCTCTGAAAGTTCCTGAACAGCTGTCAGTGAGCCTCAAGGCTCAGCTACATTCAAGCCATATAAACACTGTAGCTGCAATAGCAGAAACCAATGTCTCAACTTAGATAATGTGTTACTGATTAGGCTGAAATTCTCCTCATAGTCCCCATCCTTTCTCACTCCTCAGCTCGGCCAATGTGCCTCACTCCATTCCTGCAGCACCCCATGCTGTTCCAGTACTGAGACCCTCACACGCACACACTTCTATCAATGCACCTCACTCCTGCCCTGCAGCATCCCCTGCTGTTCCAGTGCTGAGACCCTCACTCTCTCTCTCACACACACACACACCTTGCTCCTGTGCTGTTTAAGTTTTTGCTGGGGTCTGAGGGTACCAAACAGGTGTACTAGGAAGGGCGGAGGTTAACACTGCCTCTGTTTGCCTTCTTGATGGCCCCTATTACATGCCACTGACTGGGTGAACCTGACTCCAAAATGGTGGGGTCACAGCTCTCCCAGGCCCACTGTGGCTATGCCCCTACCCTGCGATATTCCTTAATATTCCAGTACTGAGACTCCCAGAGAGAACTCTGCCAATGCACCTCATTCCTGCTGTGCAATACCCCCTGCTCTTCCAGTGCTGAGACCCTCTCACCCTCACCCCCACACATAGTAGCACTCCCTTCTTTTCCAGTGTTGAGAGCCTATACCTCATTCATCCCCTACTATTGCAGTACTGAGCCTGCAAGAAAATGATAGGCAACATTTCTATGGGTGAAAATAAATCTCCCCCCCCCCCCCCCCCCCCCACACACACACACACAATCAGCTCTGAGTAAAGTGGAATTAAAGGATGCTGTCTTCAGTGCTGTTACTCAGTATGAGCCCAGGAACCTTTCACGTCTCATAAGTACATAAGTACATAAGTACATAAGTAGTGCCATACTGGGAAAGACCAAAGGTCCATCTAGCCCAGCATCCTGTCACCGACAGTGGCCAATCCAGGTCAAGGGCACCTGGCACGCTCCCCAAACGTAAAAACATTCCAGACAAGTTATACCTAAAAATGAGGAATTTTTCCAGTCCATTTAATAGCGGTCTATGGACTTGTCCTTTAGGAATCTATCTAACCCCTTTTTAAACTCCGTCAAGCTAACCGCCCGTACCACGTTCTCCGGCAATGAATTCCAGAGTCTAATTACACGTTGGGTGAAGAAAAATTTTCTCCGATTCGTTTTAAATTTACCACACTGTAGCTTCAACTCATGCCCTCTAGTCCTAGTATTTTTGGATAGCGTGAACAGTCGCTTCACATCCACCCGATCCATTCCACTCATTATTTTATACACTTCTATCATATCTCCCCTCAGCCGTCTCTTCTCCAAGCTGAAAAGCCCTAGCCTTCTCAGCCTCTCTTCATAGGAAAGTCGTCCCATCCCCACTATCATTTTCGTCGCCCTTCGCTGTACCTTTTCCAATTCTACTATATCTTTTTTGAGATACGGAGACCAGTACTGAACACAATACTCCAGGTGCGGTCGCACCATGGAGCGATACAACGGCATTATAACATCCGCACACCTGGACTCCATACCCTTCCTAATAACACCCAACATTCTATTCGCTTTCCTAGCCGCAGCAGCACACTGAGCAGAAGGTTTCAGCGTATCATCGACGACGACACCCAGATCCCTTTCTTGATCCGTAACTCCTAACGCGGAACCTTGCAAGACGTAGCTATAATTCGGGTTCCTCTTACCCACATGCATCACTTTGCACTTGTCAACATTGAACTTCATCTGCCACTTGCACGCCCATTCTCCCAGTCTCGCAAGGTCCTCCTGTAATCGTTCACATTCCTCCTGCGACTTGACGACCCTGAATAATTTTGTGTCATCGGCGAATTTAATTACCTCACTAGTTATTCCCATCTCTAGGTCATTTATAAATACATTAAAAAGCAACGGACCCAGCACAGACCCCTGCGGGACCCCACTAACTACCCTCCTCCACTGAGAATACTGGCCACGCAATCCTACTCTCTGCTTCCTATCTTTCAACCAGTTCTTAATCCATAATAATACCCTACCTCCGATTCCATGACTCTGCAATTTCTTCAGGAGTCTTTCGTGCGGCACTTTGTCAAACGCCTTCTGAAAATCCAGATATACAATATCAACCGGCTCCCCATTGTCCACATGTTTGCTTACCCCCTCAAAAAAATGCATTAGATTGGTGAGGCAAGACTTCCCTTCACTAAATCCGTGCTGACTTTGTCTCATCAGTCCATGTTTTTGTATATGCTCTGCAATTTTATTCTTAATAATAGCCTCCACCATCTTGCCCGGCACCGACGTCAGACTCACCGGTCTATAATTTCCCGGATCTCCTCTGGAACCTTTCTTAAAAATCGGAGTAACATTGGCTACCCTCCAGTCTTCCGGTATTACACTCGATTTTAGGGACAGATTGCATATTTCTAACAGTAGCTCCGCAAGTTCATTTTTTAGTTCTATTAATACTCTGGGATGAATACCATCAGGTCCCGGTGATTTACTACTCTTCAGCTTGCTGAACTGACCCATTACATCCTCCAAGGTTACAGAGAATTTGTTTAGTTTCTCCGACTCCCCCGCTTCAAATATTCTTTCCGGCACCGGTGTCCCCCCCAAATCCTCCTCGGTGAAGACCGAAGCAAAGAATTCATTTAATTTCTCCGCTACGGCTTTGTCCTCCTTGATTGCCCCTTTAACACCATTTTCGTCCAGCGGCCCAACCGACTCTTTGGCCGGTTTCCTGCTTTTAATGTATCTAAAAAAGTTTTTACTATGTATTTTTGCTTCCAACGCTAATTTCTTCTCAAAGTCCTTTTTTGCCCTCCTTATCTCCGCTTTGCATTTGGCTTGGCATTCCTTATGATCTATCCTGTTACTTTCAGTTGGTTCTCTTCTCCACTTTCTGAAGGATTGTTTTTTGGCTCTAATGATTTCCTTTATCTTACTGTTTAGCCACGCCGGCTGACGTTTAGTCTTTTTTCCCTTTTTTCTAATACGTGGAATATATTTGTCCTGAACCTCCAGGATGGTGTTTTTAAACAGCATCCACGCCTGATGCAAGTTTTTTACTCTGCGAGCTGCTCCTTTCAGTCTTTTTTTCACCATTTTTCTCATTTTGTCGTAATCACCTTTTCTATAGTTAAACGCTAGCGTACTTGATTTCCTAGTTTCACTTCCTTCAATGCCAATATCAAAACCGATCATATTATGATCACTGTTATCAAGCGGCCCTCGTATCGTTACCCCCTGCACTAGATCATGAGCACCACTAAGGACTAAGTCTAGTATTTTTCCTTCTCTTGTCGGCTCCTGAACTAGCTGTTCCATGAAGCTGTCCTTGATTTCATCAAGAAATCTTATGTCCCTTGCGTGTACAGATGTTACATTAACCCAGTCTATATGCGGGTAATTGAAATCCCCCATTATTATTGTGTTGCCCAGTTTGTTTGCGTCCCTGATTTCCTTTAACATTTCCGCATCCGTCTGTTCGTCCTGGCCAGGCGGACGGTAGTACACTCCTATCACTATCCTTTTCCCCTTTGCACATGGAATTTCAATCCACAGTGATTCCAAGGAGTGTTTTGCTTCCTGCAGAATTTTCAATCTATTTGATTCAAGGCTCTCGTTAATATACAATGCTACCCCTCCACCAATCCGATTCACCCTATCACTACGATATAATTTGTACCCCGGTATGACAGTGTCCCACTGGTTATCCTCCTTCCACCAGGTCTCAGAGATGCCTATTATATCTAATTTTTCATTTAGTGCAATATATTCTAACTCCCCCATCTTATTTCTTAGGCTCCTGGCATTCGCATATAGACATTTCAAACTATGTTTGTTGTTCCTAAGTACATCATGCTTAGTACTTGACAGTATTAATTGGCAATCTTTTGTCTGATTTTTATTGTTATTTAAAGATACCCGATCTACTACAATCTCTTTTGCAACCTCACTATCAGGATACTCTATCTTCCCTGTTATGGTGATATCTTTGAAAGATACCTTATCCCGAACCATGCTCTTTTGAGCGACTGTCGGCCTTCCCCCCATTTCTAGTTTAAAAGCTGCTCTATCTCCTTCTTAAACGCCGATGCCAGCAGCCTGGTCCCACTCTGGTTAAGATGGAGCCCATCCTTTCGGAATAGGCTCCCCCTTCCCCAGAATGTTGCCCAGTTCCTAACAAATCTAAAGCCCTCCTCCCTGCACCATCGTCTCATCCACGCATTGAGACTCTGGAGCTCTGCCTGTCTCTTGGGCCCTGCGCGTGGCACAGGTAGCATTTCAGAAAATGCTACCCTGGAGGATCTGGATTTCAGCTTTCTACCTAAGAGCCTAAATTTTGCTTCCAGAACCTCTCTCCCACATTTTCCTATGTCATTGGTACCCACATGTACCAAGACAGCGGACTCCTCCCCAGCACTATCTAGAATCCTATCTAGGTGACACGTGAGGTCCGCCACCTTCGCACCAGGCAGCTGCCTCCCAGGGCTGCCCTCAGCCTTCCTCATTTGCTGCAAAAGAGCAGGGCTTGAATGGCCACCAATGTTGAGCTGAGACTGGGGTCACAATCTGAGCCCTACATTCCTGCATGTAAAGGGGTGCACCCCACCCTGAGTCTGATCCAGTGTATACAGTCTACCTAGGAAGAAATAAGAGGAATTATAGTTAATCTCTGGAACTCGTTGCCAGAGGATGTGGTAACAACAGTTAGCGATCTGGGTTTAAGAAAAGTTTGGACAAGTTCCTGGAGGAAAAGTCCATAAACTGGAGAAATCCAGTGTTTATCCCTGGTGCTCAGTAATATAGATTCTTGCTACTTTTTACAGTTCCACCAGGACTTGAGACCTGGACTGGCCACTGCTGGAAGCAGGATACTGGGCTAGATGGACTCTCAGTCTGACCCAATATGGCTATTCTTATGTATTTATATTTTAATCTGCCAGGAAGCAGGGGCAGAAGTCTGGGGCTCTGCAAAGTGGAGGCACAGAACTGAAGAAAGCCTGTGATAAGCTCAGAATGGCAGAGTTTACCTGGACTCTGCAACACTGCACCTGGAAATGAATGCATTCATTTGCATGTGTTACCCCCCCCCCCCCCCCCCCCCCCACCCTTTTCCAACAGACTCCTGCAAACAAATCTACATCCCATTTCACATGTACAGCAGCACACCCTTCCTTCAAACCTCCCCCCTGCCCCCCCCCCCAGCCTGCCTTAAGAATCAGGCTTTCAGCTGTTTCATTAAACTGGGTCTCAGGGTCCTTTTCTTCTGGCTGTTGCAACTGACATCCAGGTGGCCCTTGAGAGGGATCTCCTCCCAAGGCGACGGCAGCAGACACAGGGCACTGACAGCTGCCTCAGGGGGGCTCCCCTGTGGAGCTCCAGATAATTCTGCTCCTAGAGATGTGATGGCATCCCTCCAACAGTAAGATCCTTCCCCTAGAAGGTCTTCATTAACCCCAGATGCTTGCAGAGGAAAACAACAATGTAAAGGTCTGCCCTTAGAAAATATTGCCACGCAGATGTCGAGAACAATTAACGTCTTGTAGGGATGAAGAGAGAGAACGACACAAGCAGGAGAGCTGATTCCAGCTCAAATTATGCGTAGGCATCGGTTTAAGAGCCCCAAAGAGGCACAGGTCAAGGCTTGTTTTGAGTGTTAGAAGGGGGAGGGGGAATTAGTCTCAAGACCTGTTCTGTAGGGGCAGTGTAAATTAACTGGTTCTGAGTTTGAAAAGACAAGAGCGCCACTGCTTTCAAAGCCTAGCTGGAGTTAGCTGCAGAAAATAACGCCTCCCTGCCCCAGACAGTTGGGATGTCCTGTTTATCCAGATCGTCCTTTCTACAGAGTTTGTCTGGCTTTGTTTTGAGGCCTCGTGCATTGTCTATGACATCATAGTATTCAATTATGACATCACAAGTTTAGACTAGATCCAATGGCCAGACTGAATTTAGGCCAGAGATCAGCTGCCCGACCCCACCCCTGCCAGTTCCCTGAAGCCTGTACTGAGCTCTGGGGTTACACCCCATCTGTTCCTCATCCTTTCACTTGAAAGTTTCCCTGATCCTCATTGCTGTCCCTTTTCTGGATTTCCTACATCCCTTGAGAGATGGGGGCCATCAGAACCTCAGTAAAGATCACAGATCGAATCTATGACATCATAGACCTTAACTATGACATCATATCCTCGACACTGCAGACCTCTGTGTGACATCACAGACCATGTCTATGACATCACATACCTTGTGCAAGGTTCTGCTGAGTCATGGTGGCTGTAGTGCCACTACACCTCCACTGTCAAGGCTGGGCACAGTAGAAACCCAATTTTAAGCCTGGCACTGCCAAACACTAGGGCACCCAAAATCCAGAGAACCCTGTCTGGGAGACCTGTATTCTGGAACCAGAGCAAACTGCTAATGTTTCTTCTGTATCTGCCTCGCTATGCCTGCCAGGACTAAAACATGAAGGTTTCCGCTTTGATGCCCTCAGGTATTCCGGGGGAGAGGGAATGGGGGGATAGCTCTGACACCCTCCACATAGCCTGTAAACGTTCTGCCAGAAAAGTCCAACCTGGAGCCTGGAGTAAATATAAACATCCCCCCCCCCCCCACCCACCCAAATGCCAAGAAGACTATTACAGACACTTCTAGAGAGACAGACAAAACACACAAACCCAGAGACATTTCATACAGCAAAATGGGGAGGGGGTCCTATACAGAAAGACTAACCCCTCCTTTTTTATATCATAGTTTACCTCGGCCTCTGTTCAGAAGAGGACAATAATATATGGCAATCTCCACCCCCCCCCCCCCCCAACCATACAGCAAGTCCAGTTACCCCTTCAACAGGTCCAGTTTTCCCCTGCAACAGGTCCACACCCTACACACACAACATAAGTCCAGTTTTTCCCTGCAAGAGGTCCAGACCCGACTCCCTGCAATAATTCCAGTTCTCTCTTGCAACAGGTGCAGATCTCCCATGCAACAGGTCCAGTCCCCCCCTTCCCCAATTTCTTCACACAGGGAACTTCGGGTTTCCTCTGGGAAAGTTTCTCAGTATAAGCAGCTCCCCCCCCCCCCCTCCCTCAGTCAGTGCAGGTACTAGAAATACTGAGACACAGCAATAAGGGGCATCTGAACCAGTATTCAGGTACCAGAACAGATACCAGAGCTGTACTCAGGTATCAGCACCTGCCCTTCTGCCTCTTTATGAGTCCGCAGAGAGGATTTCATGCCCTGAGAGAGGTGAAGGGGGGGGGGGCTCCAGTCTCTCATTCACGTGGGGGGGGGGGGGTGTAAATAAGAGGCAGAGAACAAAGACACAGAAAAGCTTCAGAGCATCGTTGACAAAGCGAAAATCCCACCTCCCCCCCCCCCCCGGTACCCGAGGATCGAGACCCCCTTGCCCCGGGGTCCCCTACCTGTCGTCGGGCTGCCAGTCCCCCAGCAGCAGGTCCCTGAAGCGGTATCGTGGTGGCAGCGGTAAGACGTCCTTCTCCAGCTCCCCCATTGCTCCAAGCGGGCCATGCAGAGATTCCCCCACCGGGTTGGGGTGGGGGGCTCTTCACTCCTCCAGCATCTCCTCTCCCCACCCACAATCACAGCCCCAGCGGCTGCCGCTGTCTTTAACTTGCATTTCCCCTGCTCTGCTCCAATAATCTCTTTGCAACAGCTCCTGCCTCCTCCAAAAAAAGAAAAAGAAGCCCCCCCCCCCCTCCCTCCTCCTCCTCCTCCTCCCCCTGCAAGTTTACAGCGGATCCCTGTCCTCTTTCTCAGAAATGAGCAGCCCGGGCTGAAGGCTAGATTTGTGCTGGAAAACCCAGTAAAAGCAGCAAGAAATAACAGTGTCTGCTCCTTCCCTGCTGCCTGTCACAGGCAGGAGCTCCAGCTCCCCCCCCCCCCTTCCCTATCTACTGTTCCTTTTCACAGATGATGCCCTTTCGCTTTAGACACCCCCCACCTCCTCCCACCCTCATTTCTGGCTAAAAAGACAAGGGAGGTGGACAAGGCAGGCAGACCCCGGTCTCTCACAAGATTCACAGGTTAGCAGACTTCTAGGGAAAACAGAAATGATAATCTAGGTAGCCTGGCGATGGTCTCTCAGACAGAATAAAAGAAGGGCGAGGAGAATGGGCTCCCAGCAGCAGGGCTGCAATAAGTTTGAGATCATTAAGTGCTCCTTTCTGGTTTAGAGGCTGAAGGGTGATGCTGTGCTTTTTGCCATCAGTTAACCTCATGCAGGTGGCAAACTAAGAGGGAAAATCGATGAGTACAGCACAGACTGCTGAAAACCAGTCTTGGTCAGAAAGAGCACTGCATGGACTGCTGAAGAATGGATAAGTACATAATTATTGCCCTACTGGGACAGACCAAAGGTCCATCAAGCCCAGCATCCTATTTCCAACAGTGGCCAATCCAGGTCACAAATACCTGGCAAGATCCCAAAAAAGTACAAAACATTTTATGCTGCTTATCCCAGAAATACGCAGTGGATTTTCCCAAGTCCATTTTAATAATGGCCTATGGACTTTTCCTTTAGGAAGCTGTCCAAACCTTTTTTAAACCCCGCTAAGCTAACGCCTTTACCACATTCTCTGGCAACAAATTCTGATCTTCATCGGAGCCCCAGGCAGACATCACACTCATAGAATACAGCACAGACGACTGAAGAGTAGGTCTTTATCAGACAGAGCCCTATGGAGGCATCACACCCAGTTACATAAAGCAGAATACAGCACAAACAGCTGAAGAACATATCTTAATCAGAGGCCTGTGTAGGCACCACACTGATACAAAAGCATGAACACAGCACTGACAGCTGAAGAGCAGATGTTCATCAGGCTCCTGCAAGTATCATACTGAGGTAAAGACTTTTCTTGCTAAACAGGCTACAACATTGATGAAAAGTGCAATCTTTACAATTGTAAAAGATGTTGAATTAAAAATATATATTTGGACAAAAAATAAAGGCAACCTATGAATTAGAACCAAATCTAACAGAGTCAAAACCACAGATATTGATATTTTGGGACTCTGATGGCTGTTAATGAAATAAATAAAGAGCTTTCTGTCAGTAGCTGTAGACTAAGTCCTTTCTGAATAAATGTAAATGGCACAGTGTGGGGCAGGGGTGTTAGACCTTCCAGTGTTGGAAGAGGAATACCGGAGTCAGGAATGCTTCCTCAGGAATATGAGCAGGGTTACCTCTTATACTGGGAAGAGCACATCATTCGACTGTCCTGATGCAGTGCTTGGAAGAGGGTGGTGGGTAGGGACTTAAAACATGTAGAATACAGGAGCTAAAATTACCAGAGAAGGAAGGGGAAATCAAAATCTTGGCTTTTTTTTAAATCACAGGTCTGTAGAAATGTCCCTTTCCTATGGATTTGCTCAGTCCAATTTTGTTTCACCAGTGGGGTAGGGTGGAGGGTGTTTAGCTGCTTTTCCCTCTCATATTCTGCATATTTTTGACTTCAGAAGCTAAGAATGGTCTGTCCCTGGCTCGAGGCTCAGACTTTTATGTTTCTTCTTGGCCAGAGCTAAATGTTTTGCCATTCCCTGACCAGGCAGAAGACATGAAGAAAAACAGCTACCACGGACAGCTCCATCCACTCCACTGATTCTGAACCCTGTCCTCTAACCACTAGAAGGATTAGGTCTTCAAAGGATGCAACAAGGTGCAACGGCAGAGGTGGTTTGCAAGGCAGGACTGAGGTGCACTGGCAGAGTTGGTGCATGGAGGCATGACCTAGTGATTAAAGCAAAAGGGAAGCCAGGGTTCAAATTCCACCGCCGATGTTATTTCACTTTCCATTGTGTTAGGAGCTCAGCTAACCTAGATTGTAAGCCCTCTAGGGAAGGGACCTACCTTCTACACCTCATCTTAAGATCAGGTTTGAAAAGGTAACTAATTACATTCAAAATCTATGGCCAAATTAATACTGGAATAGCAAGGGATCCTGCAAGACAGTTGTGAGTTATCCTAGCAGAGGAGTGTGTTTGGGGTAAGGGGGTGTTCCTGCAGGGCAGGAATAGGGTGCATTGGTAAGGCTGAATGGGGTCACAGTATTGGAATAGCAGGGGGTGCTGCAGGGCAGGAATGAGGTACTTAAGTAAGTTTGCACAGCACCCAAATACCCCATGCCTGGGAACTGTTAATCATTCAGCTTCATAACCATTGATGAAAAAATGATAATTCAGTGCTCTAACATTCTCTTTCAGTTTTGTACAGCCTGTATGTATGCAGAGAACCTGCAACCACTTCAGTCAGAGGGAGGTAGAAATCAGTCAAGTGAGGCTTCTTTATTTCTTTCTTTTATAAAATTTGTAGTCCACATCATCTACAATCCTGAGCGGGTAACAACATACAATCATAATTTTAAACGTAGAACACATAACACGGACATAATAAAATTATCCAAAATCAGAGACAGCACATTTGGCATGCCTGTGATCTGTTAACAAAGATTTTGAACACCTACAGGTTTAACGAGGCAGGCAGGTTTCCAAGTCCCAGTGCTGCAGGCAGGGAAAGATATTTCCATACCTCAAAGATGGGAAGCAGGTGGACAAAACGCACCAGAACATGACCTCAAAGCTCTCTGGTGCCCTCTGTCTGCCATTCCCAGTAATGTTGAAGGAGTAACATCAGAGCCATGTGCCCAAGCTCTATCCAGGCCCAGGATGTTTAGGTCCAATTCCCTCCCAGGGCCTTCTGCTCTTTGTTATTCTTAGCAGCTGGTTCCTACCATGCCCTGCATCAGAATCTGGACCCAGATGCCCAGCCCCCACACTTTCCAGGGAAGGGGTTTTTCACAGTATTTCCCTGGCAGCGTTTTCCTGCCTTCAAGCAAGCTGCTCCTCGCTTTCTGCCAAAGAAAGCAGAAACCCAGCTGGCTCAGTTGCTGCGGATAAAATGCCCACATTTATGGACTTAGGATCCCTGAAAGTTTCCCCAGGCTCATCTCCAAATCCCATGGGCAGATGCAGTGGAAAGTGACAGACCACGGCCACTGCTGGGTGTTTACAGTGGTGAGTGGGGGCAGAAGAATGATCTGCCCCTAAGGGCAATGGATTCCTGCCCACCGCCTGGGACTTTTTTCCTGGGTACTGCCATGTGCTTGCTCACTGCATCCTAGATATAGGACCATCTTCCTTTTCTTTAATGTGGTGGCCATACCCTTGTCTTGCACACAGGCCAGGAGGGCAAAAACCTGTGGATTAAGGATAAGAGGTTTTTTTCCTTGAACTGCTCCTAGGCCCATCACGTCACATTGACAAGCTGCCTTTTGCACAAGAAGCCTGTAGGCATGTTCAAAGAATTGTACTCACTTTTTTCTCCAAGTGCATATGGGGAATGAATTGTATGCTAATAAAGTAAGATCAAAGTAAGATTTTTTTTCTTTGGGATGGCAGATGCTTGCTAAAATGTGGAAGCCAGGGTTTCTGTCGCTCCTTCACACAGGAAGTTACTTGTTCAGGTTCCCAGGATCTCTGCATGGTGAAAAACTCGGGGTGGAGGTAGGAGGCAACCTGTTTATAAGTAAATGGTACTGCACCCCTGGAAAGCAGGTGTTAGCCACCCCCCAAGACAAGCCACTACATCCCCTCCCTTACATTGCAATGGGAGAGCAGCTGTGCACAGTTCTTAAAAAGTCCCTTGTACCAATCTGCCTGGTTCGTTGCCTTTCATCGGTCCCAGCATATCACCACCGATTTGGTGATAAGGAATGCTACAGTAAAAATATTCTAATTTCTTTTTTATTCATATTATATGAGAGATTACTGCCCAGTACAAAACTGGGCAATCCTAGCTAACAGTGAAACCTTCAGCTTTTATAAAAGTGTATGTGATTGATGTTTTATTTTAACACCTCACCTGAACACCAAAGCTGGAATAATTTATAACACAACAGCTTTCCCTGATAAACCCCATCTCTGGCACTTACTGCTACATAAAAGGCTTTTGTGACACCACGTTTACTGCTGATTAGGCACCGCGGCCTGCCTCCTACGCTAATTCATATCACCCTGAAAGGGAGGTGAGTGACAGTCAGTGTTGCTGGGAGAGAGGGAGGTGAGTGGAAGCACTTCAGAGGACTAGAAGTCACACAGAGAGCACAAGGCAACTATAAATGTCCTGTCCAGAGGGAAGAAAGGGGAGATATTCAAATATCCAGAAGGAAGCACTGCCCAGAGTGAAAATCTCAAGGGATGCAAAGTCATTGCATGAGGCTGACAGAAGGGAGAGTCAGAGGGAAAACACCTTTATATGGATACCTGGAGCAGACTCCAACTGAGGCCAAAACCTGTGGCAGCCTTTGAGAATGTGTGAGACGGGGAACTGGGACCTTAGAAGCAGGGAGAATGTCACACAAATGGCTGAGCGAGTGGGCCAATCATCCTGTGTAACATATCTAGGATCAGATAGATCTGGGATGCCTGTCTCTCACGGACTGTGCTGTGGGATCTCCCTGTGCCATGAAACATGCATGCTTTGCAAAGCCCCAGGGCTGAAGGAAGGCAGAGGATGCTGGAGATTTACAGGTAGGAAGGGAAAAGTAGAGGAAGAGAGCCTGGACTGGGCCAGAGGAAGGAGGGGATGGGGGACAGGTATCTACCAAATCTTCACACACATACAAAACTGGGAATACCAAACAGTGCATTTTCTAAGGCTTCATGGTGCATCTTTCAACTTTTCAGTATGAAACAAAGATCCAACGTCAGGTTTTTTATAAATCACAGAATCTACTCCAGGCAAGGAATCCTATATAATAATTCTCACCACCAATGTTCTAAAGTAGCTGCCTGTGTCCGTGGCTCCTGGAGTTGCTGAGCTAGGCTCCGTAGCCAGGCTGACGTCACTCACTGCTGATTCCCAGGCAGGGGGAGGAGTAGGGAAACACGCGGAGCAAGTTGCTCCACGTGTTTCCCTACTCCTCCCCCTGCCTGGGAATCAGTGTGCCGCTCAAACACCCCCTCGGTACATCACCCAAGCCCCCCCCCCCCCCCCGGCACATCAAACACCCCCCGCCACCCGTGCCACTGGTAACACTGTCTGGCCGCTGCTACTTTTCCTGTTGAGCAGCAGTGGCCGCTACAAAAAGAAAAAAAGCCATAAATGTTTTTAAACATCAAGCGCGGAACCGCAGACAGCCATCAGGCATTGGCTGTCGGCTCTGCAGCCGCTCCTCCTCTTGTCTCCATGTCACTGCCCCTGGAGTAAGACGCCGGAGGAGCGCAGTGATGTGAGAGGCGAGAGGAGCAGCTGCAGAGCCGACAGCCAATGCCTGATGGCTGTCTGCAGTTCCGCGCTTGATGTTTAAAAACATTTATGGGCCGCTGAACATGGATAACTGGAGGGGGGCAGAGGAAAGGGAGGAGGGGAGGGGGTCCTGAGACCAGAGAGGTGGGGAGGGGGGCCCTGCAAGAGGGGGGGGCACACACTGTTTCTCACATACACTCTGACACTCTCTATCACACTCTACCTCTCTGTCACACACACACAGTCTCACGCACACACCCTCCGTCTCTCACACAAACACACAGCACTCTGTCTCGCTCTCATTCTCTCTCTGACACACACACTCCATCTCTCACACACACTCTCTCTCTCTCTCTCTCTCTCATACACACTCAGAGGAAAACCTTGCTAGCGCCCGTTTCATTTGTCAGAAACGGGCCTTTTTTACTAGTTATAAATAATGTGAATCAGTATCTGACCCTGCCCTCTTTTTGCCAGCCTCTTGTTCAGATTACCGCTGCCTGTCTCTATTCTTTCAGCAGTATGACCTCCAGAACTGAACACAAAACTCCAGGTGAGGAGTTTCCACAAAGCTGAAAGATCAGGTTCACCATACTAGTTCCCAAACTCTAAAACAGCATTAACTATGAACTCTTTTCTCTCTCTCTGCCTATAACAGAGAGGCGCAGTGCCCCCTTGGGTGCACAGAGCCGAAGATAACGTGGCACCGTGCACCGAGGGGGCATGAGCGTTCCGGCCCAGCGGGGTGCCCAGGCCAGGTACAAGGTGGCCGCATGCCCAACGCGAAAGGGGCACCCCGCTGAGGGAGGAGAGAAAACGGGGGATAAAAGCCCCAGGGAGGAGCCCGGACGCCCTCTTTAGCGTCCAGGCTCCAGGTGCACCCTGCCCTCCCTCCCCAAGTTATGCAATGTTTACTGTACATTGTTCTATACTGTCACAGCTTTGGCGGGGTACCCAAGCCTGATGGTGTAAGCTAGGCAGCTGGGGCAGCTGCGAGTAAGGTGGAGCTCCCTTGCTAGACGGCAGGGAGCTCAGGTTACGATTGGTCAGTCCTGCTAGGACGGCGGACTGCGGATGGACATTGAGCCAGAGGCTGTGGGAGGCTTGGGTATACCCATATGTGAGATGTTTGTATATAAATAAAGCTGCGGCCGAGTTATACCAGATTAAATACATTGTGTTTTGTGATGATTAATGCTGTTACTGCTATAAAAATTGTAAACCGAGGTCTCTCGGCTGCCTATGTTAGGACACCAGCATGAAGACAGGGCAGGACTTTGGAAAACATCCCTACATCCAACCCCTCCAGTGCCGCTGTTCAGAAAGTCAGGGGTTCATTTATTCATGTTTGGTGCAGGATTACCCTGTCCCAGACTGCTCGCACCCACTTGGCTACTGTGGCACCATTTCTGAGGGGTCTTTCCACCTCTCAAACCTGCAACAGCCCAAGCTATCCGCATTCAGGTGCTAGTGAGGTAAACCCTAGGCCTTGGTGAAAATGAGGTAATGATTGCTGACCAGGGCTTGCCCAGTGCTTGATTTGCATCTCATTAAAATAGGATTTTGCAGAGGTGTTTAGGAAAAGGAGGGGTAAAATAGGAGACAAAAACATTCTCCTGGAGTTATTTCATGAAATAGGTTAATTTTTAGTCTCTAAACAATAAATATCATTAGCCAGTGCTAGAACTAGAAACACTGAAAGAATAAACACAAAAGACCAATTGAATATTTTATTTAAAGAAGGTTTTGAATATTTGGAAATTGCACTTAAAGTTATGGTTTATACCTTACAAACCAGTGATTCCCAACCTTTTTACTATGGTGGAGCCCCTAAAATATGTTTTTCATACACCGAGGAACCCTCAATTTATGTAAACATATGCACGCTTATACAAATAGATTCAACAATCTAATTTCTTGAGGAACCCCTGAAGAGAGTTCATGGAAGCCAGTTTGGAAATCAGTGCTATAATTTTTATTCTCATTAGAATGCTGTGTCGGATTTATAGGTCAGTTTGAGGACTACATTAGACAGAGCCTTTATTTTTACCATGACACAAATAAATCTCATCCCATGTCAGGGCCTGTGGGAGATGATCTCAGTCCCTCAGGTTCGCTGATGATGCTTGTTTCAAAGTGAACCTCCTTCTGGACGTTTGTAAGATGTGATATGCAGAGTCAAAAAACAGTAGAGGAACAAAACAGAAACCTCGCACAGATGGTGTCCAAAAAGCTTTATTTCAGTAAACTTCAAGAATAAAGGAGACCTGACATGACTCGTGTTTCGGCCCTACTGGCCTGCATCAGGGGTTTAGGAATTTGTGCTATCTTACATATTCCCAGAAAAGTTCATTAAAAAAAAAAAAGTCTCCACTTGGTAAACACTGAAAAAATAGAACAGCAATGCACTGATAAAACTGGAAATATGTAAGATATGACGAATTCCGAGACCCCTGATGCAGGCCAGTAGGGCCGAAACACGAGTCGTGTCAGGTCTCCTTGATTGTTCTTGAAGTTTACCGAAAATAAACCTTTTTGGACAGCATCTGTGAGGTTTCTTTTTTGTTCCTCTACTGTTTTTTTGCCTGGTGCATCCCATCCACACAGTTTTTCTTCTGTTTGTGACGTGATATGCACAGACAGCATCAGCAAAAGCGTTCGGAAATTCTTTTTATTGAGGCCTCTGCAGCCCAACTCCACTGGGGCAAGTTCTGTATCTTTCTGCCACATCTCCTCAGTCTCTGATTGCATTTCTCAGTACTGGAAGATCTTTGCTTTGCCCACACATAGGACAGGACAGTCCCTCGGTACTGACACTTCTATGAGTAGTGCGATTTCTGTGCATTTCTCATTTACCACAACTTGTGGGACTGGGGACGTCCCAGACGATCAAACGTCTTTATTCTCCGCAGATCTGACAGGATCACGGGGCCGGTGTGTTTCTGGGACAGTGATAACCTGTTTGCAGAGCTTATGGTGAATGAGACATGTTATCTAATATATCGTTGTCTTGTTTTTCAGAGATCAGCACGTCGCATCCAGGAATGAGTTGTGTTCGGTGCTACAAAATTTGTATTTGTCTGTTTTCCTGGTTGTTCCTGTGTTGGCTGTGAGCCAATCCTCTTCATATTGCACTATCCTGTACTGCAATTATCTGTCTCTCATCTTTAGGTTTCAGTCCACCTCTCCTTTAACCATTCATGTGTTGTGGTTGCTGAAATAACTTTGTGCTTAAGCCAGTTGCTTTGTCATGTTTGCTGGTCCTGCTGTTTAAGAGCTTTTCTCTTCCTTCTTGCCCCAAGACTGACTCTGGTCATTTGCTTTCATACCTCAGAGCTTTCTGAGTATTTGGGTGCCTGAAGACCTATAATGGTATCTCTAGGGAGATCTAATATAATAATTCGCACCTCCAACGTTCTGAAGCTGACTCCGTGGCAGTGAAGCCCTGAAGCCCTGTAGTGTTCGTAGGCTTCATAATGGCTCCACCCATGGTAACGCGACGTCAGAATCCCTCCCTCCCTCTGATTCCCACACCCCCCTCCAAGTTCCTGACCCATGGACCCCCCTGCCGCGACCCTCTCGAGCCCCCCTTCCCGCCGCCAACCCTTCCCTGCCGCCGTCGCATACCTGTACTGGCGGGGGACCCCAACCCCCGCCAGCCAAAGTTCTCTTCTCGACCGCGCGGCGTGGACGAATGATCTGATCAAGTTGCAATTTGTTTGTGTGCGTGCATCTGACGTCCTGCACACAGGACGTCAGACACAAGCACACAGATTCAAACTTGATCAGATCATTCGTCCACGCCGCGCGGTCGAGAAGAGAACTTTGGCTGGCGGGGGTTGGGGTCCCCCGCCAGTACAGGTATGCGACGGTGGCAGGGAAGGGTTGGCGGCGGGAAGGGGGTCTGGCCATCGGAGGGAAGGGGGTCTGGCCATCGGAGGGAAGCAGGGAGGTGGGGTCTGGAACTTGGGGGAGGGAGAGAGGGGGTCTGGAACTCAAGGGGGGAAGGAGGGAAGGAGGGGGTCTGGAACTCGGTGGAGGAGAGGGGTTTGGAACTCGTGGCAGGGGACGAGAGGGGAGGAGGGAGGGAATGCACCACCTGTACAAAAACTAAGAAAAAAAAAAGAAGAGGGATGACCCTGGAACACGGAGGAAGGGGTGACACTGGAACTGGGAGGGGCAGGGGCCCCTGGCACACACTCTCACACACACACTCTCTCTCTCCCAGACACACTCGCACCCAGTCTCAATCTCTCTCTGTCACACACACACACTCGCACAGTCACTCTCACACATACTCTCTCAAACATACACACTCCGAGGAAAACCTTGCTAGCGCCCGTTTCATTTGTGTCAGAAACGGGCCTGTTTTACTAGTAGTTATATAAATTGCACTTAGACGTTCATGCCACTTAGGCACATCACAGATGCAAATTATCGGTAACTAGTGCAACTGCGCACCAGGAGCTATTCTTTAAGGTAGCGGTTATGTGTTAGCGCACAACTGTAGAGGGAGAGGAGATGTGGGCAGAGTACGAACGTGTCTTCAACTGACACAAGTACATTATACAAAACTTATCGTACACTTCACTAGACATACGGAGGTTCAGTCACTGATACCTGCCATCAACATGACATAAATGACGCCTAAACAGAAGGCACATCCAGCCAACTTACACTACTCTTTAACAGCATTTGGTTGCACATTATAGAACTGGCCCCAAGCACATGGCATTCATGCACCTAAATGGAGGTGCCAGCTTCTAGACTTGCCTCCTACATGTATATACAACTGCAGCACATACTATTTCTTACATATTACCTGGTAGGCATGGAGGAGTTTTCTTGCTGTTACATCCAATTTTTCAAGATCAGTATGGGGCCAGCCTCCTATTCGCATCAGATAAATGCTGTTAGAGCACTTTTCAATATCAATTACAATCTTCTTTAGTATCTTTGCTGATCTTTTCTCCCTAAAATGAGTGCTGGATTGTTATATTTTGTTCCTACTCCTAAATATTTATATACACTTTCCAACTCAAGCTCTTTTGTATCATCTTTCTCTCAGACAGCTGTTTTCTCCCTCCCCTATCCCATCAAGGAAGGTTGGCTTCTCACATTCGTCTAGTCCAGAAGTCACCCTGATGTCATCTGAGAAACTCTTCCCTACTTAAGAGTTGTTCCGTCCAACGATAAGCACAGAAACTCAACAACTTCAAATCATCCCACAAACAGTGTGATGTTATATGAGGCTCAGCTGAGAGAAGGGGAGTAGGACAAGCTACAAAAACCACAAAAAGTGGAGGTGCTCAATCAGGCAAGGAACTCCCCTTCTCTCGTCTGATTGACTTTCGTAGGAATCTACAGCACCTCCACTTTTTGTGGTTTCTGTTCCATATGGGGCTCAGCACCATCTCTAGGCTATTGAGTTAACACCACTCAATGGATTCAGTACCAGACGCAATAAGAGCGGTGACAGGGACTCTTCATGGAAGACTTCTCTCTGGATCATGGTGTTAGGAATGACAAACTGTTCTTCCTCGTAATTCAGATGGAGTATGGTTTGCCACATTTTCACAGTGGCCTTTATGGACTCAATCAATCTATGATTCACTCTGTACGTTTCAAGGCAATTTATTATCCGAGAGCGTGGGACGCTATCAAAAACTCTTATAATTGATCCATGCCATACTGAGGTTTCTATATTTTTTTTACAGCTCATCATAATAGCTCTATTCAGCATCATATTCAGCATCAGCTGCTCTTCACAGCCATATGCTCCCCCTTCTGTTGGGTTTCTATTCTACTGCAATAACATTGTTCAAACCTCATGTTCTACCTACATCAATTGCAGTGAACAGCTTGTACATTGGATGTAAGAATGTTATTAGACAGTAGTTTCTGGGGATGTTGGTTGGGTCTCCCTTTGAAAGTAAAGTGGAGTGGAGGAGTGGCCTAGTGGTTAGAGCACTGGTCTTGCAATTCAGAGGTGGCCGGTTCAAATCCCACTGCTGCTCCTTATGATCTTGGGCAAGTCACTTAACCCTCCATTGCCTCAGGTACAAACTTAGATTGTGAGCCCTCCTGGGACAGAGAAAGATCCAGTGTACCTGGCAACACGGCTGCGCAGGCTTCTGTTTCTGTGAGTCTGACGTCCTGCACGTACGTGCAGGACGTCAGACTCACAGAAACAGAAGCCTGCGCTTGCAGATCAGCAATGATTCTGGAATCCTAAAGAGTGACAAGATTCCATGCAGAATCTCAAAGAGTAGCAACATTCCATGTAGAACCCTAAAGAATAACAAGTGGAGTGGTTAGAGCACCGCTCTTGCAACCCAGAGGTGGCCGGTTCAAATCCCACTGCTGCTCCTTGTGACCTTGGGCAAGTCACTTAACCCTCCATTGCCTCAGGTACAAACTTAGATTGTGAGCCCTCCTGGGACAGAGAAATATCCAGAGTACCTGAATGTAACTCACCTTGAGCTACTACTGAAAAAGGTGTGAGCAAAATCTAAATAAATAAAGGTGTTCTTCCAGTTATTAACCACTGTGGCATTAGGTCAGGCAGTTTGTTAGATCATAGTGGAGGACTGTTAAGTGTTCAAGACAAAAACTGGTTGCTCCTTCAGGACCAGGGCTTTCCTCAAGCTCCTTTCTTTAGCCTTTTCTATTTCTTTCAATTATTATGCTGGTTGACCCATTCTCTACTGTACTCCAGAGAGTTCTCATACAAGCTCATCCAGAAATTGTTGACATGTTTTAACTGCCCTAATTTTGTTCTCCAATTCACTATAGATTTAGCTTAGCTTCTGTCTAAATAATTTATTTTGGTATCTCTGTTCTGATTTTGTGCTTCCAGTGTATTATCGGAGGATGTGAATTTAAGGTCTTCTGTCAGTGCAGCAAGTTTTCAGCCTCAGGCTTTGAATCTCTCTCTCTCAATTTTAGGTGTTCTCAGTGCACAGAGGAACTCATTTATCACTGCATGCAGAAGTGTCAGCGATTTTAGCTTTTCTTTTATACATTTTTACCAGGGAGACATTATCTTTCTCCTTCCCTTCTGGCCTTTGCATCTCAGTAATTATTTTTGCAGTGCGATGTTGTATCCAGACGCATTTCTTTTATGAAGGTTACACCTTTATTAATCTTCCTTATGGGTGGGGTTTTTTTTGGCTTTAGGCGTTCAGTTTTTCCATCTGCTGAAAACAGCTCACACCTCTCCACCTGAAGAGCTCATCTCTATGTCTTTCCCCATCACTTGGCTTTCTGGCCTGTCTTACATTACTCTCCACCTCTTGCATGACCCAGTGCAGAATTATGCAACGGTCTGTTACGCCGAACAGCAATCGGACCCCTGGCCAGCTGCACCTGGTCTAAGCAGCGGCAGAGGGGTTATAAGTCTATGCTCCTCAGCCACCTCTCTCTTTTACAGCCAGATGTCATTTTAAATGAAAACTCACTGTACATAGCAAAACTGATATAAAAAGCTTATATTTGTAAAAATGTAGAAATAAAATCCATTGGAGAGGAAGTGACGTCACGGACCTGAATGGCTGCCTAGAGAGCTAGCTCCGTTGCCACCCTCCGTAATTGAGCAATAACAGCGTTCCTCTGCTTGTTTGACGAGCTAAATCAGCTATCGCAACGTTCCTCGTGGTGTGAGGAATCTAAAGCGATACTCCCTGCTGAAATAAATGGCGGCGTCTCGGAGGGATAGCGAACACACGTTGGAGAAGCCGGTGCTCCGGACCACGCGGCGCCATGTGCTTTCGTCCGCACCCGCCTCACATTCTGACTCAGATTCTGCTCCATCCCTGTGCGAATCGGGAAAATCAACCGGTAAGCGGGGATTGCCCAAAGACCTAACGCGTTTTTTAATGGAGATCCGCAAGGAAATTAAAGCGTCGAAGGAGGAAATCCTAGAAAAAATGGACGGGTTGAGCGTAGATCTCCGGGAGATGGGAGGCCGCGTGGAAGACTTGGAGGTGCGGGTGGACGAGAACGCGGAAAAATTGATCGAGACTGAAACCCGTCTTTCGAAAATACTCACCTCCTATGCCGAAATGCAGCTTAAATTGGATGACTTAGAAAATCGAGGGCGTCGTAACAACCTGCGTTTTCGTGGAGTCCCGGAGGTGGGGGACCATGAGGATGTTGGCGCCATTGTAAAGCTGCTCTGTAGCAAGTTGCTAGACTCTCTAGATATCACATTTGAGCGCGCACACAGAGCATTGGGGAGACGGACAGACAATAGACCGCGGGACATTGTGGTTTGCTTCACTACTTTCACTGCCAAGGAACAGTTGCTACAGAAAGCGCGCCAAGTACAGCACATTGAGTATAATGATGCACAAATTACAGTTTTTCAGGACTTGTCTGCTCACACTTTGTCCCTGAGGAAAGCGATGAAACCGGCACTGGAAGTATTAACAAAGAATAAAATCCCTTATAGATGGGCTTTTCCATTTGCCCTTTGCTTCACTACAGGTGGACGTATGCACCGAACCCGGACCCTAGAAGAAGTGTGGAAGATACTACGAACCGAGGGACTGGTGTCCACGGAAGGCCCACCAACTGAACTGGACCCGACCACGCGAGCTAAGCTGCAGAAATGGCAGAGAGTCCAGGGCAAGGGGAAAAAGGCCCGAACAGGCACCTGAAGTTATAAAATGAACTCGTGCTGTGCATTGCAGTGGAGAGTCGTATAAATATGTATGTGTTAAGTATGCTAAATAAGTAAGAGTGCTGGGAATGGGAAATCTTGAACTATGTAAAAGTAGTATTGGAATAAGATGCACCACTTCCACAGAGGGCGAAAGTTCTGTACTATTGAGGAGGGATTACAGCGTAAAAAGCAGGGGTAAGAAGGGAGGGGGGAGGGGGGAGGGGGCCTTGGGTAGCTGTTTGGGTTAATGGGCTCTTCCTTTTATATTCCTAGTCGAGGGACTAAGAACCTCGCTAGTGGTTTTCTGGGGCGGGGGGGATGGGAGGGAGGGAGTACAGGGGGGGAGGGGGAAGAGTGTTCCCTAGGGAATGAATGTACTATGAAGTATAGAATGGGGGATCAAGAACTACACTACTTGGTGAGAATCCGGAGAAGGGGTAAGAAGGGTGTGATACCAGAAGGTTTGATTGTTCCTCATACACTGTTTTATAGGGAGGATTTATTGAACAAGTTTAATGTCTGGCTTTAAGATACTTACTTACAATGTAAAAGGGCTCAATTCTCCATACAAACGCCACGCCCTTCAGCGAGAGTTACGCTTAATGTGCCCGAAGGTGGTGTTTTTACAGGAAACGCATATGTTACCAAAGCATGAGGGGCTATTGGCATCTAAAATGTACCCAGGGGTATACTGTGCCTCTGATGTTCAGGGGGGGAAAAAAAGAGGAGTGGCTATCTTGTTCCATAGAGATATCCAGGTACAGGTTCTCCACTTGAAGAGAGACGTAACGGGGAGGTATCTCTTTTTGCATGTGCAGCTTGAGAGGGAGGAGTTTACCCTGGCCAATATCTACGCCCCTAACGAAAACCAGGAGGGGTTTTTTAGACATCTCCATAGGGAATTACAATCGTTCTCCCGGGGGAGGGTATTCATGGCGGGAGACTTCAATGCAACCATGCAGCCTGGTCTGGACAGGTCAGCATCTCCTACTAAAGCTGACTATAACATTTCCCAAGCTTTGCGGAACTTAGTAGAAGAAATGGGCCTGTGTGATTGGTGGCGAGTGTGTCATCCGAGGGGGCGAGACTATACTTTCTATTCCCAAGTGCACCTGACTTACTCGAGACTAGACTACGTCTTTCTGGACAGAACCCTCTCGGAGGGGGGGGGGGAATCCGCTATTGGCCATATTACAATCTCAGACCATGCTCCGGCGTGGGTTGTGATCCCTTCGTTAGAGGGAGAGCGAAGAGAATGCAGGTGGTCATTTAATAACTGCCTGTTGCAGGATCCTCAGATAGTAGCGGATTTCCTACCGGTCCTGAGGGAGTACTTTGAAATAAATATGGATTCGGGGCCGGCATTGAGTACTGTGTGGGAAGCCTTTAAGGCGGTGGCACGAGGATACTTTATTAAATGTGCCAGTCACAGAAACAGGATCCACAGAGAGCGCTTGTTGAAATGTATGGCCCGCATAGGGGAACTAGAATCTAAATACAGGACTTCGGGTAGGGTGGCTGATTACCGTAAGCTACAGGATGTGAGATTGGAACTGACTGCGCTGCATGAGGAGAGCCTGAAGTTTGTGCACGCACGATTGAAACAGGTGTATTATGAAGGGACCAATAAGCCAGGGAGATTATTGGCTCGGAAATTGAGAAAGATGAGAGCTGATAGACATATTATACGAGTGAAAGCTGAGAATGGTACAATGCTGTATAAATCTGCCCAAATTAGAGAACGCTTTGCTCAGTTCTATGAGTCTCTGTATAGAGAAGATGCTGCCGTACAGGTTGGGGGGATAGACCAATATTTAGCAGATAGAGGGCTGGCTGTATTATCCGAACAGCAGAAAAAAGAATTGGATGACCCAGTGCAACTAAAAGAGGTATTGCAGGTTATTAGGGACTTACCAACGGGCAAGACACCAGGCTTGGATGGCTTTACTAATGAGTTCTTCAAGAAATTCGCACGAGAGTTGGCGCCCTGCTTAACATTGGTTATTAACTCAGTTAGAGACGGGCAGGCACTGCCTAGGACTATGTTAGAAGCCTGGGTAGCAGTAATACCTAAACCTCAAAAAGATGGAGCGGATTGTGCTTCTTACCGCCCCATATCAATCTTAAATACGGATGTTAAAATCCTGGCAAAAGTCCTTGCCAATCGGCTGGGGAGGTTCTTACCTACCTTGATTCACCCTGACCAGGTGGGATTTGTGCCAAAGAGACAGGCCATGGACAATGTGCGTAGAACTCTGGATTTGATGCACTGGGCTCGGTCGAGGACCTGTCCGTTGGTCTTGTTGGGGCTGGATGCGGAGAAGGCCTTCGACCGAGTCCATTGGGGATTCCTTGACAGGGTCCTGCACAGGCTCGGGATAGGGCCCTTATTTAGAGCTTGGACCCAATCGCTTTATACACGACCGCAGGCATGTGTTAGGATTAACGGAGGGAATTCGGGGATGTTCGCGCTGGGGAGGGGCACCCGACAGGGATGCCCGTTGTCCCCAATGCTGTTTGCCTTGACAATGGAGCCGTTGGCTGCTGCTATCCGGGAGAATGTGAATGTAACTGGGGTGGAGGTAAAGGGGCAGGAATACAAACTTGCATTGTTTGCAGACGACGTGTTATTATCGTTAACAAACCCATTAACCTCCTTGCCTAATCTACTAAAGGAAATAGAGAAATACTCGCGGGTCTCAGGTTATAAGCTTAACGCTAATAAGTCAGAAGGTCTGGTGGTGGGAGTGTCGCCACGAGTGTATGAGGCCTTGCAGGAGTCATTCGTCTTTAAATGGTCAACTAGATCCATACGATACCTGGGGGTACAGATTCCTGCGGATCAGTCGGAATTGTTCTCAGCTAACTACCCGGCGCTACAGAAAGAGATTTACAGAGATTTGGACAGGTGGTCCCTCATCGGACTCTCTTGGTTGGGCCGGATAGCGGCAATTAAGATGAACATCCTGCCTCGGTTAATGTATCTTTTTCAGGTTCTTCCCCTGAAGGTACCCCGGGTTTATTTGTCTAACTTGCAGGACCGTCTGATGCGCTTTATTTGGAATCAAAAAAGACCCCGCTTGGCACGGGCAATTCTGTACAGGAATAAAAATCAAGGAGGTCTAGCAGTGCCGAATCTGTGTTGGTACTATTGGGCGGCACAGGCTAGATCGGCGGTAGAGTGGTTCAGAGGGGAAGATCATAAGCTTTGGGTACAATTGGAACAATCCATGGTGGGATCCCGTAAGCTGGGTAACTTGATGTGGCTACCCAACAAATATAGAGGGAGGGTTGAGTGCTTTCCACCGGCGGTACAAGCCACCTTTTATTATTGGGATCGGATGTTTATTGATCGGCAACCGCCTGTTTCGGGCCTGGCGCCCATAATTGACAACCCGTTGTTTGACCCGAGTGTGGGGAACCCAGTGTTGGTACGCTGGGCTGAAGCCGGACTAGACTTGATGGGCCAATTGCATGTAGGAGGAGAGGTGGCTTCCTTTGAGGCTTTGAAGGAGGATTTTGGGGTACGGCAAAGTGACTTTTATGTTTATTTACAATTGAGACACTTTCTGAAAGGGTCTGTTTATGCAACTTGTCTTAAGAGGGAAACGCACCCAATGGAAGAAGTATGTGTGCGATATCACAGTACACGGGGGATGATCACCTATCTTTATGCAGTGCTAGCCGGGCACCAAAAGCCATCTTTGTTACATAGGAGAAAGTGGGAGCAGGAATTGGGGTTCACCCTAACGGACGAAAAGTGGTTACAGCTGGAAAAGGGGACAATGCGTGCAGCGAGATCAATACCTATGAAAGAGAACGCAATTAAGGTCTTCTTCCGCTGGTATCTTACTCCGGCGCGCCTGCACCATATGTATGGGCAGATCTCAGATAGATGTTGGAGGAGATGTGACGCTTTAGGTACAATGGGCCATATATGGTGGACCTGCCCAAAGGCTAGAGCGTATTGGAGAGCAGTCCAGGCGCGCATTCAAAGATGGATAGGGGGACCTGTGCGGTGGCATCCGTTAGTATACATATTGGGACAGCGACCAGTAGGTCTCAAAGAACATGAATGGCTTCTGACAAGGGGAGCCTTGCAGACAGCCAGAGCGAACCTGGCTCAGAGTTGGAAGTCACCATTGGTACCACCAATAGCACGCTGGCTTACCAAGTTACGATATGTGTGCGAGATGGAGAGATTGATTGCAGTTAAAGCCCAGGTCCTGCCTAAATGGGAGAGAATATGGGGCCCCTTTCTTGAAAACTGAGTAGGGGTAGTGTCACCGGAACGTCTCTAAAACAGGGCTTCATAGTAGATTACGGGGAGTGGGAGAAGGGGGGGGGAGTTGGAGGGATGGGTTGGTTGGGATGGGAGGGAGAGTTTTCTTTGTATAAAAATGAAAAAGTTGAAGTTACGTATAGAGTTCAGTTTGTTCTGATACAAATTCAGATCATAGTTTATCTTTGTATTTCTACTACTGCTATAATCTTGTAATGTTTTTAGCTGTTACTATTTTGTCATGTATCTGAATCAGTACAATAAAGACTTCTAAAAATTAAAAAAAAAAGAAATAAAATCCATTACATACTTTTTTCCCCCCCTCAGCCCACTGAATCCTGGGAAATGTAGTCTCACATTTTATTGAGGGCCTGAAACACAAAGAAAAGAGAGGCCTGGTCTTCCCCCTCCCCCCCGGAGAGGGGAGAGAGACCAGAGTGACTCCAGGAACAGCCTCCAGCTGTGCAGGGCTAAGCAGTGGCTGAGATTTTCGGAGAAATTCTTATGCAGTTATCAAAGTCTTTGAATGGGCCAGTGAAATGGGTTTGGCAGGAATACAGGTAGCACTTTTTAAAAGCAAACAGGCGCGTGTGAGCAAACCTGGCCCTGGACTACACCCATGGCAGTCATGTCTCCAGGACATCTGCAGGCTGGAGATTTATTTGCAAATCTCAGCTACTTAGCTTCAATCACAACCGAAACCTCTGCCGGTTTCAGTTTCTTCTTCAGGTTACCCGATGTTGAGAAGGAAGTTAGATGAAGTAACTTGAACCTCTTCGCTGAAGAAGAAAGCAAAACCTGGCCACGTCGGCAGAGAGGTTCCGATTGTGACTTGAAGCCAAGTAGCTTTATTTTTCACTGCAATTTAATTTAAAAAGAAATTTCTTAAAAATTAATTTGAATCAATGATGATTTACACTTTGCTGCTTAAGAAAAGTTGATTCTGCAGCATCTGCGTTATTACATCTGAAGATCCGTCTTTCAAAAAAATATGTTCTGATCTTTAGTGGATGTGTAAAGTTATGTGAGCTGTGTGTGATGCTGGGAATAGTTTTGTGTATTCTTTAAGGTCCCTGGCACATGAAGATTTAGTCCTATCTACTTGATAAGAGGCGACATGGAAACATCCAACACTTCCACCCCTGAGGACTGCTTTGATTGGAATGACCGCAAGCAGCGCTGTGATCTGGCGAGAAACACACCTTTCCAGTCTCTTCTGCAACTCAAAGAATTTCTTTCAACTTCAAAAACAGCATCAGAAGACGTGTTTCTACCTTCCAAAATTGGTTTCTTACTAAAATCGGCAGGCCTGTGTACAAATTCCAGCAGGATTTCTAAAAGGTAAAAAATGTAACCGAGTCCCCGGGATGCTTTAGGGATAAACTGAACTAAGTCCCCATCTACATCTGACAGTCACAGCGGCCCTGGAATTCAGGTCCCGTTTCTTTTCTCTTCCTGCTGAAGATCCAAGCTGCAGGACCCTGGCTTCATGCAGTCCCAGTCTTGCCGGCTGAAACAGAGGCCGTGGTGTCCGCTCTTCGGTTACTGGTTCTCTCTTCGGACACCGCAAGATCCTCACAAGATCTATGTGTTGTAAGGGACGGGTGGATCTGAGCGTCACTGTTCCTGCTACTCCAGTATAATGTTAACGGAAGCCAGCGCCTCCGTGGCCCAGGTGGGGTATTTCTCTTTGTTGACATACATAGTTTCCATGAACTGCTGGATGAACTGGGGGAATCTGCCTTGTAAGATGCTCTCTCGAATGGAACGCATCAAAGTCAGCTGCAAGAAAGGAGGAGGAGAGAAAAAACCCCAGCACCGGTTAGCAGAAAAACAGGCACGATCGCAGCACTGCTGTCTAGATGGAGAGGCTGCTTCCATTTCCAAATCATATACTTTCTCTTTAGGGCAGCCGGCAGCACTGACAGGCCCTGACAGCAGTGGCGTAGCCAAGGGTGGGCCCAGGCCCACCCAGTAGCAGCACACCTATGATGTGGCTGGCAAGGATTCCCAAGCCCCACCAGCCAAATTATCCCTCCTGCATACCTTGTACATAGCAGATCTTCGCCTGCAGCAAGCAGCAACTGATACATGCTATGGGGCCAACATGAGCAGTGTATATTAGTTGCTGCTTGCTGCCTGCAAAAATCTGCTATTTAAAAGGCATGCGATGGGGGGGGGGGGGGAGGGTTGAGAGACCATATGGCATGCAGGCGAGAGAGGAAGAGACCAAATCACTTGTGGGACAAGGCGGAGTTCTTCTGCCCACCCAAAATTGGGTGTCTGGCTACGCCCCTGCCTGACAGAGGCGAGGAGCATAATGCATGCAGGATGTTGGGTAGGGAGAGAAGAGACCATAAAAGTCCTCACAGTCTCTTTCCTGACCCAGAACCAGAGCTTGTGACAGGACCGGCCCCCACCCCAGTACTGACCTGATAAGTGATGTTATGTATAGTGATATGATATAGTGCCGTTGTCTCTTTCTTATACAGGGTGTTCAGGAAGGCACGAGTGTACCTGCAGGGAAGAGAAAGTCAGCACAGTGCAGGACTTGTAAAAGCATTCTGGACCTCCACAATGCCTCTCGCCTCACAGCGGGAGGGAAACAGAGAAAGAGGGCATAACTAGCACACCTCAAACAGTCACACAGGCATCCAAGCGCCTCGCACACACAACTGAATGATGGCTGTACACCTGCTGCCGCCCAACGTTGCTAATACACCGCATACCTCTTACACGTTGGGCACTCGCAGCTCTGGTCAATGGGATGGAAATCATTGGCGTATTGTTTGTTTTTGAGCTGCAGAACACCCCAGGGTACCAGGGCCGAGCCAAACCTCTGAAAGAGACCAGAAGGCGACATCAGAATGGACACCCCAACCATACCGTAACTCGCCACATAGTGTGTCTGGGGCACAGAGGAAAGCTGGGGAGCCCAGGACCGAGCCCTCAAGAAGGCTGGCGTGGTAGGAAGCTGTTCCTCATAAACCGCACAACTGCAGCCGAAATCTCTCCGCCGGGTTGTATCTGGATTAGACAGGGAGATAACACCCAAGCACAGCGGCATTCTTAATACTCGGTAACAGGCGTGAGGAGCATGTGATGGAGCCATCTTTCTTATTTTTCACACGTCTGCTATCCTGAGGGGGGCAGTATGCTTTCGGTCTCCATCTCTTCTTCCCCCAAGTTTCTTCTTTCTTTTGAAACTGAAATTTCTGTACCTTTCAGTATATTCTAGCTCTTGCTTCCCTACTTGCCTTTGCTCTGTTTATTTCCCTAGTTTTTAATTTACTATGTAAACTGCTAAGATACTCATAAAAATGAACTATGCAGCTTGGTTCCCAAAAACGTGACTGCCTGTCATACACAGCTCCCCTGTGCTCGGCAGCACTTTCACTCGCATAGTGACAGACACAAGGTCCCCTCCTCACTTCCACACCAACTACGACACTTCTGGCCCCCACAGCAGGGTTAAGACTTACCGCAGTCCTGGTTGGGAAGACGCAGTCGAACATGTCACAGCCAAGGGCTACACACACCACCAGGTCCGTCGCGTAGCTGTGGATTCAGGACAAGGTGAATTTCAGAATACTAAAACAGGCATCGAAGGGAAAAACGGGGGAGCTACAGCCGAGTCTGAAGGTCTCACCAAGGGAAAAGAATGGATCCTGTGGTACCAGGGATCTCTGATGCTACTGACTTAACTCTGTCATCAGCAGGCTGCACACCAGTCCTCGCCCATTGCACTTGCTGAATGCAGGATGAAAGAAAGGCAGCGCACTGCTTATGACGGCCACAGGCAAAGCAAACAAGCAAAGCAGAGGGGGAGGGAGGATGGATCAAGTACAACCAAAAGGCAGCAGAGAGGGGTATCTGTCATTTCCTCTTCCTGGCTCTAATTGCACCAAGTAATATGCAGGGGTCGAATTTTGCATAGGGAATAATCTCTGGGAAATGGGGTATCCTACCCTACGCCCATGAGGTAGCGAGGTTTCTCCCGGGGCAGGTGATCCGTGCTGAGCGTCACCATCTTCCAGAAGTGATTCTTCTCCTCTCCGCCACTGAGTCCTCCGATCGCAAACCCTGGAACATCACGTTTGGTCATCTCTGCAAGACATAATAAGTGGCCAAAGCTATCAGACCTCACTGTAGCCTTTCAGGAAGGGGGGGGGGGGGGGGAGAGACGCACAGGGATATGAATCAAGTCGGGAACTGAACTGAAGGTTCAGCTATTATCCACTATCAAATCTAAAACAACCAAAGTACTGAAAACTTCCCTCATGTTTGGTTATATCCCTCTGGGGAGCAAGTGGAAGGGGGGAGGAGGGCTACACCTGTTAGCGGAGCTTGCTTCACAGAACCATAGAAAATAAAGGCAGATAAAGACCGTATGGCCTATCCAGTCTGCTAATCCATGCCATCTATCCCTTCCTAGCCCTTAAGAGATCCTATGGGCTTGTCCCAAGCTTTTTTTACATTACGTTACATTAAAGGCTTATATTCCACAATGGAAGTATTCACAATAGAACTTGATCTAAATGCAAATCATTTCACGTATTTCCCAAACAAAACTGCCTTAAGCTGTTTCCGAAAAGATTGAAAGTGAGTTAAGGAACACACAAATAATGGGAAAGCGTTCCAAACTGTGATTAAAATAGTTATTTGCCCCCGTACTTGCTGTCTTTTTAATACAGAAAAAATTCCATCCAATAGGAAAGCATATTTCCTTGTAAAGTTTGATAAACCGTTGTACACAGCTTAAAATAACATCTCACTGAAACCGGAAGCCAGTGTAGTTTAAAATAATAAGGGGTGATAGATACAACCATCTTTAAAGAGAAAGTCACCCCTCTGGATTGTCTGCAATCTTTTCATTAGGTATTTGTTACATCAACACATATACCACATTGTAGTAATTCATTTTTGATAGCAACAAAGATTGAACTATAAGCCTGAAGGAAAACAATTCAAAATCCCTACAAATCAATCTTAACATTAAAAAGGAATGTTTTACAACCTCGTTGACTTCATTTTTCATAGTCAGCTGGCTATCAACTTCTATTCCCAGAATCCAGGCAGAAAATTCAAATTTAAATTGAGTATTATCAATAACAATCTTCCTTACCCTCAATCTCTTTTGGGGAACCAAGCTAAAGAAATGTTGTCTTGTCCTGATCTAGTTTTAATCTAAACTCCTTTGCCCAACTTTCAATAACATTAATACACTAGTAAAACATGCCCATTTCTGGAGCAAATGAAACGGGCGCTAGCAAGGTTTTCCTCCCGAACCCCCCCCCCCCTCCTTACCCACCCCTTCGGCGTTGTGAAGCCACTGACCGCCATTGTTCCGGAGCTCGTCAACGCATGCCACCTTCATCTCCCGAGTCCTTGTTGGTTGTAAAGCCACTGATGCCATTGCTCCGCCCTCGACGTCATCACTTTTGACGCGAGGGCGGAGCCCAGACACAGCGATTTCGGTGGCTTCACCACCACGAACCCTTCAAACCGGAAGGAAGTGCCCGCAGGTACTGACAGTGACGTCAGTGTCCTCAGAACGTTGAGGGTGAGTTTTATTATATAGGATTTCTGAATTTCACTCAGAGTATCCATATATACTTTTTGATGCTGGTAAGAGAATGCTAATATCAGGTGTTCCATAATTCTCCCCAATGGCTGTAGAATTAAACCGAATAGCACAGGGTAGAAGAGAGAAGCCTGTGGTACCCAACTATCCAACAGAACACCCTGCATTCCAAGAGGAAGTGACGTCACGCCAGCGAATGGCTGAATAAAATCGGAGCTCCCGTGATTCAGCCTGTAAACAGCAATAATAAGCCGTAAATCACAGCGAAACTCGACCACCGGATCGGGAACGAGAGGGCATAGTAAGTGCTCTGATTTGCGATGTCCGCGACCCAGCTCAAAGAGCCTAATCTATCGGCGTTTTCGTATCGGCAGAGGGCTGCAGAGACGCAGGGAGAAGAAAATGGCGCCCAAGCAGCCTCAGCGAGGCAAAAAACGTCTGACCCTCTCCAGCGGGAGCTGCTAGATGGCGGGAACGCGGCCACTCCAGAAATCTGGGCCAAACTCTGCGGCTGGATAGAAGAGATCAAAACGGGCATAACAGATATGCGCCAGGATTTTGCCCAGCTGGGAACAGACCTCAGAGCGGAAATAGCTGAAATGGGAGCACGTGTAGCAGAAACGGAGACTGGACTGGAGGAATGTGTTAATTCTGTCTCTGTGCTGGAGCAGCAAATGCAAGATCAGAAAGCGGAGACAAGATATCTCATGGATAAAGTGGAAGATCTCGAGAACAGGAGCCGTTGCGCAAATATCCGAATCCAAGGGGTACCAGAGCTCCCCGACTAAGACGACTGTGTGATGGTTACACAAGGGATAGTGGCTCAACTGTTATCCACTTTAGCGGTGCCATGTGCTCCAGCATCTATACGCCTAGAGAGAGCTCACAGGGCGTTGGGGATGAGGAAAACCAACCAGCCGCGGGATATAGTAGCCTGCTTCTCCGAATTTCAGCAAAGAGAGGCGGTAATGAAGAAAGCGAGAGCGGCTGCCCCGATAACATGGGAGAGCTACCCCGTTGAAATATATCAGGATCTATCCCCAGCAATATTGAAGAGAAGAAGCGAGCTGCGACCATTAACAGCAAAATTGAGAGATGAGGGGGTGCCATACAAATGGCAGTACCCCTTTGCCCTAACATTCATGCAAGAAGGCAAACAGCGCCGAGTGACTTCGATAGCGGAAGCCCAGGAATACCTGAGACAGCCGGGGGATGGTGAGATACCCCAAGAGAAGGAGCGATCAGCAATGGCGCCCGCCAGCAAGCCGAAATGGCAGAGAGTCTCCCAGGGGAGAGGCCGCCTGAGACGACAGCAATCAGGAAAGCAATTGGCGGAGCGCAATGGAAAATGAGGAGGGAGGATTAACACTCGACTGGACTTCCAAATGCATGGAGAGTAACGCATTGAATGAAGAAGGACTATCGCGAACACAAGAGATGAGCTGATGGAGAGCTGGAGACAACACTTCTTCTGCAAGAGACATGCCTCATGATGGTAATGGGGTCTGTCTTCACAGGACTGGGGAGGAGGGGGTTTGGGATGCAGGGGAAAGGGATACATGCCGGGTGGAGGCTGACCAGGGGGAAGCGGAATGACTGGAGGTTATGTAAATGTTTAAATGTGTTACGTTAAAGGTTTAAATACCCCTATAAAGCGTAAAAAATTGTTTAAAGATATGACAAGGTTGAAAGCTGATGTGATTATGATTCAAGAGACTCATTTGAGAAAAGCACATGAAAAACTAGTAACCCACAGGCGATACCCTTTACAGTTTCATGCAGCGAGCCTCAACTCGCAGAAAAAGAGGGGTGTATTAATGGCCTTCTCTGATGCCAATCCCCGGCAAATAAGGAAAACTATAGGGGATAAGAATGGCCGCTATCTTTTGGTGGTAGCATCCCTCTATAACAAGCTATACACCTTTCTTACTATATATGCCCCAAATGAGGGACAGGGGAGTTTTCTAGATGAGCTGGAGGGGCTACTACAGAAGCATGTACAAGGGCTACTGGTGATTGGGGGGGATTTCAACCTCACGGTGAATCCTACCTTAGATAATTCAACAGGAGGGGCAGGGTATGCAAAGAAGGATAGGTTGGCCTTGGGAAAATGTATGGCTAGGTGGAGGCTGGTAGATCTGTGGCGAGCAACACATACGCAAGAAAAAGACTACACCTATTCTTCAGCGTCCCACAACTCCTACTCTAGGATAGATACGCTACTGGGGGATGGGATAGTTGCAGGGGCGCTGCGAAAGATCCATATTGAACCGCGAACGTGGTCGGACCATGCCCCAGTGGTAATGGAGTTAGGGTTAGATAGGCGTCAAACTGGGACGAAATATTGGCGCCTGGACGAGGCTATCCTCCGGGAACCACAAAATGTACAAGAAGTTGAAAAGTATATAAGGGACTACATAGAATTCAATGATGTAGGGGGAATACATCCTTTGAAGACATTTCCCCTCAACGTAGCTTACAAAACAATCCTGATGAATCATACTACTCCGTACATCACCCAAACGCCCTAAAACACTTCGACATGACCTTGCCCAGTACCTTCTAATTAATTCCTCTTTTACTACAATTCACTACCAACTGTACCCAACTCTATGTAACGATCATACCAAATTCACATCCTGTAAGCCACATTGAGCCTGCAAAAAGGTGGGATAATGTGGGGTACAAATGCAATAAATAAATAAATAAATAAAGCTTATGGGAAGGGCTAAAAGTGGTACTGCGTGGTCAGTTGATAGCGCTGAGAGTACACTTGGGGAAGACAAGGGGGGCACAGGAGGAGTCAATTAGGGAGACTATAAAACAACTAGAAAAGTCTCATAAAGCAAATCCTTCTGATTCTAGGGTGAGGGAGCAACTACACCTGTGCAACCTGAGACTCAACAATTGCAGTTGGCGGAGATAGCAAATCAGTTAGAGCAAAAGAGACAAGAATATTATGAGTTTGGAGACAAAGCGAGCAGACTTTTAGCTAATAAACTCAAACAGCAGACGAGTCACACTTATATAGGAAGCCTCAAAAATCAGGCAGGCCGAACTGTGAATCAGAGGGAACAAATCCAAGAGTTGTTCTATAAATATTATTCTAAGCTATATGAGTCAGAACAGGTTGCCACAGGGCCTGAGATAGAGGAATATATCAAGGGAACAGAAATGCCTCACTTGACACTGGCAGAGCAGGAGATGCTATCGGAGCCTATCACATTAGAGGAGGTGGAGAGGGATATCAAGGAGCTTCTCCTCGCAAAGGCACCGGGCCCGGATGGGATCCCGGCGCAATTCTACAAGCTTTATAAGGCCTATTTGGCACCACTATTATGGAGACTCTTCCAATCATTTGAGCAGGAGCAGGAACTCCCGTACTCGTGGAGACTAGCAGCGATAACCCTAATTTTGAAGCCTGCAAAAGATTCGCAGGAATGCGGTTCCTATAGGCCGATTTCGCTGCTCAATGTCGATTATAAAATCCTATATAATAAAACGCACCTCCAACATTCTGAAGCTGACTGAGGTATTCCTGCTCTCTGTATCTATCTCCTGAATTAACATCATGTACTTCCTGGTTCGTCACAAGCAGAAGTGACCAACCACACGAGGTTTCTCGGCTTCAGAATGTTGGAGGTGCATTCTATTAAATAGGATTGGTCAGTTCCTTGAAGCACAGCCAGAGCTCAGAGAGTCCTGCACAGTAACGCTCAGACACCAGAGAGAGAGGGGGGGGCTGACACCAGAGGGGCGGGGGGAGATATCTCTGTCACACACACACTCTCTCACAGTCAGTCTTTCTCTCTCTCACTCTCACACTGTCTCTCACACACTCTATGTCTCACACTGTATCACATTCACTCTCTATGTGTCACATAGTCACTCACACACCCTCTTGGTCTCATACACTCAGTCTCACAGAGAGTCTGTGTCTCACACACATTGTATCTGTGTGAATCACACTCTCACTCACACTGTGTCTCATATACGCACTTGCACACTCTCATTCTCACACTCTCTCTCTCACAGACACACTCGCACCCAGACTCTCTCGCTCACACACACTCGCACATTCACTCTCTCTCTCACACACAGTCACTCTCACATACACTCTCTCAAACATACACTCTCCGAGGAAAACCTTGCTAGCGCCTGTTTCATTTGTGTCAGAAACGGGCCTTTTTTTACTAGTATTCACTAAAATATTAGCCAAGCGGTTGCAAACAGTGCTGCCTAAGCTCATCCATAGTGATCAAACGGGATTTATAGCAGGGCGGCAAGCTTTTGATAATATCATGTGCTTGCTCCATGTTATACAGCAGGTGAGGGAGGAGGAGTAACCGGCCTTGCTTCTCTCGATAGACACAGAGAAAGCATTTGATCGCGTGGAATGGGACCTTTTGTTCGTAGTGTTACGAGGGGTGGGAATAGGGGTAAACTACCTGAGATGGATTAGCCTAATCTACCAAGCCCTGCTAGCCACACTGAAAATTAATGGATCTTACACCAAGCCTATAGAACTACATAGAGGAACCAGACAGGGCTGTGCAGTTTCGCCTCTTTTGTTTGCCCTTTTTATGGAGTCTATGGCATGTGCAGTTAGGAGAGATTCTAGCATTCGGGGAGTGAGGAAAGGATTGAGAGAGCATAAACTAATGTTATTCGCTGATGATGTGCTCCTCACTCTGACGAGACTTGCAACCTTGATAAGGAGGGTAACGGAGGTAATGGAGCATTTTGGAACTCTTTCAGGCTTTAAGGTCAATACCAGTAAATCTGAAATATTGAACTTGACGGTCTCGCCTCAGGAGTCATCCCAGATGAGGGCAAACCTTCCTTTCGTGTGGGCGGTGAACTCCATTAGATACCTAGGGGTGCAGCTAACGTCAAAGATGGAAGAACTGTACCAGGCAAATTTCCCAAAGAAAGTGGCAGAACTGCTGGCAGAACTAGATAGATGGGAAGGGCTTAATGTATCCTGGATGGGAAGAATCCAAGCAATAAAAATGATGTTGCTCCCCAAAATGTTATATTTATTTATGGCACTCCCCATCCCAATCCCACATAGCTTTTTTGAACGGCTTCACCGCAAACTGTTTATATATATCTGGAGGAAACGCCCCCCAAGGGTGCGAAGAGCAATTATGTTTCAGCCACAAGGGAGGGGAGGGATGGGAGTCCCAAATTTCCTACTTTATTATAAGGCAGCGCAATTGAGGATCCTGGCTGATTGGAACCCATATACGAACAAGAAATGGCTACACTGGGAGAGGGTGTGGATGGGGACTCAAGCATTGGGAGATATATTATGGCTACCTGGTAGAGAGATGCTCGAAGTGGCACGCAGACTCCCGGTGGGGGTTACTCATATATTGACCACGTGGTTCCCGGAGCGAAAATACTACCTTCAGACATCTATATCTAGGGCTCCAGTGTTCAAATTGGGAGGTACAGAAAAAGTATATTGGGAATGGTCGCGGGCTGGGTTACATACCCTGGGCCAACTGTGGGAAAAGGGAAGAACAGTTAGCTTTGATAGGCTTCAGGAGGAATACGGGCTTCCCCCCAGAGATCAGGTTTTTTATTGCAGCGTCAGACATTATATACTAATGTGCGCCAGGGAGGAGCTAGAGTTAGAAGAAACAAAGATTGAAGGTGCATTGAGAAAAGGAGGGGGAAGGGGTAGTGTAACGCGGATATACCAGGCCTTACTACAGAGGGGGAACCCTCAGAGATACTATACAAATAGATGGGAGGACATTTTGCAATCCTCACATGCACAGCAACACTGGGTAAAATGTTATAGATTCCTATTTAAACCATCTTTAGCGCAATCCACGAGGGAGAATGGGTTCAAGATATATTATTGGTGGTACTACACACCGGATAGATTGCAACGCATATATGGGGGAACATCTGCTGACTGCTGGCGGGCGTGTGGTGCAAGGGGTACATTTTTACAGATATTTTGGGAGTGCCCAAAGGTGCAGGAATTCTGGAAAACAGTGTTGACTCAGATTAATAGGGTGGTGCAATGTGTATATCCCTGTAAGATAGAACACTATTTGCTGCACTTCCCTCCCACAGCGATTAAAACGATTCACCATAAGCTGACGACTCAATATTTGGTGGCAGCAAAGTTAGCAATAGCAAAAGCTTGGAAGCAGCCGAATTAGCCCGACATGAGCGTGGTAACCCATAAAGTGGGATATTTATACCAGATGTCAAAACTAACAGCATTGAAAAGGGGTAAAATGGAAACTTTTATGAAAATGTGGCAACCATATGAACAATATATAAATGGTGGTCAGCCTCACCAGGATGGGGGAGGGAAGGGTGGGGGGGCAGCAGTAGTAATATAATGTATCAGTATAGACGATCCAATTGTTGAGCATTTAGTAGAAATCAAGAGACTGTAACGCTAAACTTAGCAAGTGAACAAAGTTGGCATTTCTTGTTTGTAATTTGACATCTTTTCAATTATTAAAAAAACTCTCAAAAAAAAAAAAAAAAAAAAAAAAGAACACCCTGCATTCCTACTCCTCAGAAATCCCTTAAACCAGTGCATCACTGAACCAGCTATTCCAAAACTATCCAACAGGGCTATCAAGAAAGTATGATCTACAAAGTCAAAAGCAGAGATAAATCAAACTGAATGACACCAAATTTTGAGCTTTACTCAACAATGTGCCTCCCTTGGGTAATCAGTGATTTCTGTGCAATACCCTTTTCTAAACCCTGATTGACAGTAATGTAGAAGATCAAACCTAGACAAATAATCCTACAGCTGCAGCTATAAAACAACCCTCTATGAGCTCAGATTTCAACAATTTTTTATTGATGACACAGCATACAAAACAACCAGTGAAACAGTATACAATAACTAGAAACTTCCATAAAGCGTTATCAGACAGATTACAACATTAGTCATCATCAAACTCATTTACAGAAGTTTCCCTCCCTCCCCCCCACCAACCTCCCATCCCTCCCCTGCAAAACAGCCATGCTGAAATCATGTCTTAAAAGGCTAGGGAGGAAGAGGAAAAAAGAAAAAAAAGAGAAAAAAAGGGGGGGAGGGGAAGAAGCACACACCACTCCTCCTATACAGCACTTACCCTCCGAGTCCCCGAAATCATACCACCTTAACTGAAACTGAAAGGAGTCTCCCCGCACCACCACCAAGGCCCAAAACATCAATTAGAATTGAGAATCAAGCTCCTAACTCTATGTGGCATGGACCAAAGGTACACATCCCACACAACATGAAACTCCTTCAGGCACTTAGGTGAACACCCAGCATACGGAGTGGAGGAATGGCCTAGTGGTTAGAGCACCGGTCTTGCAATCCAGAGGTGGCCAGTTAAAATCCCACTGCTGCTCCTTGTGACCTTGGGCAAGTCACTTAACCCTCCATTGCCTCAGGTTCAAACTTAGATTGTGAGCCCTCCTGAGACAGAGAAATATCTAGTGTACCTGAATGTAACTCACCTTGAGCTACTACTGAAAAAGGTGTGAGCAAAATCTAAAATAAATAAATACTGATGTTCCAAAAGTATCAATGCGTGCATACGGTTTCTCCAGGCCCAAAATGAAAGAATCTCTCCCCCAACCCACACCCCCAGTACAATTCTCTTACCTATAGCTCCTGCTTTGCAGACAAACAGGGTCTGCGAGCGATTTGGAACACGGAAAACTTCATTTTTGTCTAGCAAGAAGCCAGTCAGAGAACAGGGCACACCGCACCCCAATAACCTTGTCAAATAACTAGCCACCGCAAGCCAGAACCTCTGTACCATCGGGCAACTCCAAAAGGCATGGCAAAATGTATTCTGTCCGTGTTTACACTTCTGACAAGTTGGGGACTCTAACGTCCCTATCTTAAAGAGTTGATCCTGCGACATATACGCCCTATGCAAGGTATTGGCACTCTTTAAGTTCCGCACTTATTGAGATCTCTGGTATACGTTTAACAACAGTAAGTGGGTCTCCCAAAGCCCTGGACCTTCCCAAGTCAAGACTCCATTTAGCAATAAGGTCCTCGTACTTCGGAGCTGGTAAGAGCGCCCGCACCGTCCTACATAAGGTCGATACAGACATTCCCCGGGGTTTTCATTTATTTATTTATTGCATTTGTATCCCACATTTTTCCACCTATTTGCAGGCTCAATGTGGCTTACAGAGTTTTGTTATGACAGTCATTCCAGGATATCAGATACAATAGGTAATGTCCAAAGATTAAGTAAGAAGCAAGAAGGAAGGTGTTAGGTAGGTTAGTATAGAAGGTGGGCTTTTATAACTGGGTGGTTGGTGAGGTAGTTTTGTAAGGCTAAGGGTTCTCTTTGTAGGCCTTGTTGAAGGGATAGGTGTTAAAACTATACGTCTCCCTAATTCTGGGAACAAAAATTTAACCAAGCTGACAAAAGAACAGGAGCACTTCTCATTAAACTATATGGACAGACATCATCAAGACAACAGGAGGATTTGGAATTAACACTGGAGCAGCCGTCTAGTCAAATCACAACCTATAGTATCAAATGGAGAAAATTAGGACTTACCTGATCATTTTCTTTCCACTAGTTCTTCCCACTATTCCAGAACCTGTGGGATAATTGTGTCATCCTGTTTACAAGTGGGGTCTGTTCGTTAGAGCATGAAAGCCCAACCTGTATACAGAGACTGTCAGCAGGCCAGGACCACTTGTCGGGCTGCCTAGTGAGTGAATCACTTACCCTCTAAACACTTCTTGCGCAGTTCGGGGCTTAAGCCACCCTGGATGATGGCAAATAGATTCTGCTTTTCTGGGTTCTTCTGGGCGGCGATGCAGCGATCCAGCCAGCGGACTGACCTACAATGAAAAAGGGCAACAAAGAGACTGTTACAAGTAGACCCAAGGACACAGGAAGATGACAGACCTGGAGCTATAACCCATCACCTACGACAAGCACCTACCTAAACGGGAGGAAGGAACGTTGGAGAAAATGCTAGAAGTCAGATATGACAGCTCTTGCTAATAGATATTGATTGGATTTGACATACTGTCCTATCTGGAACTTCCAATCAGAACGGTTAACAACTCAATATAAATATTTTGCTATTTAGTTCAATCACTAGTCATAAGCCGCTTTGACTACTGCAATGGAATATATGCAGGGTACAAAGATATGCTTCTAAAAAAAACTACAAACTGCCCAGAATACAGCTGCTAGGCTAATTTATGATACATCGAGATTCGAAAGTTCAAGACCACTGCGTGAAAAACTGCACTGACTTCCTGTCAAGGACCGAATCACTTTTAAAATTTGCACTCTGGTGCATAAAATCATTTACAGTGAAGCCCCAGCATACATGGACACCCTAATCAACTTGCCACCTAGGAACTCTCACAGATCAGCTGGTCCGTACCTAAATCTCCATTACCCAGTATATAGTGGCCTCAAGTACAAGACCACCTACGCATCCACCTTCTCCTATATCAGCGCTCATTTGTGGAATGGTCTACCTAAATTGGTGAAATTTACTCCTGATCACCCGACCTTCAAAAAACGCCTCAAGACCTTTTTATTTGGAAAAGCTTACGCTCAAATCCCGCCTAGCATCTCTTACTTCTGAACAGTCTCTGTCAAGGCGTCATATTGATCACCACTACTCTTTCTCTTCTTTGCTTTTACCCTTTCTCTCTTACACTTCTAAGAAATTGTTTGTTGAATTGATGTATGTTTTTTTTACAGAGTGTTGTAAGCCACATTCAGCCTGCCCGTGGGTGTGGGATATAAATGCTATAAATAAATAAATAAATAATATATATATATTATGAAAGGAATAACATCAGAACAATAACAACCTAGCCTACAATACATATCATGAAAGGAATAACATCAAAACAATGACAACCTAGCTATATTATCTGACCCCAGGATATTACATAAACATTAATGTTTTATATATTTTTATAATGTTTACATATTCCATTCTTTCTGTGACAGACCATCCCTAGACACACGAGCGCCCAACCAGATCAACCCAAAGGTGTTGGTCTAGTTCTAGCATTGTCCCACTGTGAGCATAGAGGGGTAGCTCCGATTTTCCTAAAAACAGTCAGATCATTGGGAACAAAGCAGGTCTATGTCATCTTCAGACTGAGGCCGAAGAGAGACGTTGCTATTTTGTGGGGGAGGGTGTACCAGAGATCTGAAGCTGATGCTTCGGGTAAACGGGGCTCAGACAGACCTGTGCATTGCCTCCTCCACTCGGGGGCCTGTGACTGTGCTGCTCACAACATCATCCAGCTGCATCATGATATCCGAGCCTAAGAAAGAAGTCAGAAAAAAATGAAAAACGTGAGAGAGAATGTGAACCTGCCGACTCTGTATCAGGAAGAGAGTCCAGAGTGGCAACTTTCATTTAGGGTGAGAAGCAAAGGATAATGAACACGTACCCAGGGCATTCTGTATTTCAATGGACTTCTCAGGAGTGAGCAAAATTTCTTTCCCATCGTATGGGGATTTAAACTTCACCCCTTCCTCTGTTACCTCGGACAGCTCCACCAGAGACACCATCTGGAATCCCCCACTGTCCTGCAAACCAAAAGTTTTGTTAACGGGGGATCCTCAAACAGCAGGATTGGGTATCATTTATTTATTTGTGGTTCATTTGTATTCCACATTTTCCCACACATGCAGGCACAATGTGGCTTACAGAAAAATTAGGAAACTTTACAATTTAGAAAGCAGTGTAAAGTTGTCAAAGAATAAACAGGGGGAGCAGTTGCTAACAATGGAGAACTAAGTAGGGAGGGGATCGAATGAGAATATCAATCAGCTGATTAGCTGCTCCGACCTAACTACTACTACTACTATTTAACATTTCTAAAGCGCTACTAGGGTTACGCAGCGCTGTACAATTTAACATAAAGGACAGTCCCTGCACAAAGAGCTTACAATCTAAAGGACAAGTGAACAGTCAGTCCGATAGGGGTAGTCAAATTGGGGCAGTCTGGATTTCCTGAAAGGTAAGAGTTAGGTGCCGAAGGCAGCATTGAAGAGGTGGGCTTTGAGCAAAGACTTGAAGATGGACAGGGGGGGGCTTGGCATAAGGGCTCAGGAAGGTTGTTCCAGGCATAGGGTGAGGCGAGGCAGAATGAGCGGAGCCTGGAGGTGGCGGTGGTGGAGAAGGGTACTGAGAGGAGGGATTTGTCCTGTGAACGGAGGTTTCGGGCGGGAACGTAAGGGGAGATGAGGGTAGAGAGGTAGTGAGGGGCAGCAGACTGTGCATTTGTAGGTAAGAAGTAGAAGCTTGAACTGAATGCGGTATCTGATTGGAAGCCAGTGAAGTGACCTGAGGAGAGGGGTGATATGAGTAGATCGGTTCTGGCGGAATATAAGACGTGCAGCAGAGTTCTGAACAGATTGAAGGGGGGATAGATGGCTAAGTGGGAGGCCGGTGAGGAGTAGGTTGCAGTAGTCAAGGCGAGAGGTAATGAGAGCGTGGACGAGAGTTCGGGTGGTGTGTTCAGAGAGGAAAGGGCGAATTTTGCTGATGTTGAACAGGAAGAAGCGACAGGTCTTGGCTATCTGCTGGATATGCGCGGAGAAGGAGAGGGAGGAGTCGAAGATGACTCCGAGGTTGCGGGCAGATGAGACGGGGAGGATGCGGGTGTTATCAACTGAGATAGAAAGTGGAGGAAGAGGAGAAGTGGGGTTTGGTGGAAAGACGATGAGCTCGGTCTTGGACATGTTCAGTTTCAGGTGGCAGTTGGACATCCAAGCAGCAATGTCGGATAAGCAGGCCGATACCTTTGCTTGGGTCTCCGCGGTGATGTCTGGTGTGGAGAGATACAGCTGGGTGTCATCAGCATAGAGATGATACTGGAAGCCATGAGATGAGATCAGGGAGCCCAGGGAAGAGGTGTAGATTGAGAAGAGAAGGGGTCCAAGGACAGATCCCTGAGGAACACCAACAGATAGCGGAATGGGGGTGGAGGAAGATCCATGACTGGTTAGTGGCGATATTTAGCATCACTACCTGGTTAAATACTGTTGAATGTTCTGCAGGGTTTAACCAAGCAGGGGCCTCTCCTGCCCCTTTTGAATACACTGACCCCTCTCTGCATTGGTTACTTTGAGCGCTGTAATTGTTGTTTGCACTGGAGAGAGTTGGTACTAATCATTTCTAAGTTTTAATGGTTTTTATTCCGGATCAGGATAACAATACAACCATCTGCGTAACAACATGACAACGCAAAATTCACAATGAAATATATGAGAACAGTCAAACAGTGACACATGAGCGAAGAAAGTTTCATAATGCAGAAAATACAAGAACCTATGTCCCTGATTTTATAAACAACTTTCTATTCTACTGCTATTACTTATCATTTCTATAGATACATAGTAACATAGTAGATGACGGCAGAAAAAGACCTGCATGGTCCATCCAGTCTGCCCAAGACAAACTCATATGTGTATACCTTACCTTGAATTTGTACCTGTCCTTTTCAGGGCACAGACCATATAAGTCTGCCCAGCAGTATTTCCCGCCTCCCAACCACCAGTCCCGCCTCCCATCAGCGGCTCTGGTACACACCGTATAAGTCTGCCCTCCCCTATCCTCGCCTCCCAACCACCACCCCCTCTTCCCCCCAACTGCTCCGCCACCCAATTTCAGCTAAGCTTCTGAGGATCCATTCCTTCTGCACAGGATTCCTCTATGCATATCCCACACATGTTTGAACTCCGTTACCGTTTTCATCTCCACCACCTCCCGCGGGAGGGCATTCCAAGCGTCCACCACCCTCTCCGTGAAAAAATACTTCCTGACATCTTTCCTGAGTCTGCCCCCCTTCAATCTCATTTCATGTCCTCTCGTTCTACCACCTTCCCATCTCCGGAAAAGATTCGTTTGCGGATTAATACCTTTCAAATATTTGAACGTCTGTATCATATCACCCCTGTTCCTCCTTTCCTCCAGGGTGTACATGTTCAGGTCAGCAAGCCTCTCTTCATACGTCTTGGAACGTAAATCCCATACCATCCTCGTAGCTTTTCTTTGCAACGCTTCCATTTTTTTAACATCCTTTGCAAGATACGGCCTCCAAAACTGAACACAATACTCCAGGTGGGGCCTCACCAACGTCTTATACAGGGGCATTAAAACCTCCTTTCTTCTGCTGGTCACTCCTCTCTCTATACAGCCTGGCAATCTTCTAGCTACTGCCACCGCCTTGTCGCACTGTTTCGTCGCCTTCAGGTCCTCAGATACTATCACCCCAAGATCCCTCTCCCCGTCCGTGCTTATCAGACTCTCCCTGCCTAACACATACGTCTCCCTTGGATTTCTACTCCCCAAGTGCATCACTTTGCATTTCTTCGCATTGAATTTTAATTGCCAAACGTTAGACCATTCTTCTAGCTTCTTCAGATCTTTTTTCATGTTTTCCACACCCTCCGGGGTGTCCACTCTGTGGAAATCTTGGTGTCATCCGCAAAAAGGCAAACCTTACCTTGTAACCCCTCTGCAATGTCACTCACAAATATATTGAACAGAATCGTCCCCAGCAACGATCCCTGAGGCACTCCACTACTCACCTTTCCCTCCTCCGAGCGAACTCCATTCACCACCACCCTCTGGCGTCTGTCTGTCAACCAGTTCCTAATCCAGTTCACCACTTCGGGTCCTATCTTCAGGCTGTCTAGTTTATTTAAGAGCCTCCTATGGGGAACCGTGTCGAAACCCTTGCTGAAATCTAAGTAGATGACGTCCATAGCACGTCCTTGATTTAATTCTCCTGTCACCCAGTCAAAGAATTCAATGAGATTCGTTTGGCACGATTTCCCTTTGGTGAAACCATGTTGTCTCAGATCTTGCAACTTATTGGCTTCCAGGAAATTCACTATCCTTTCCTTCAGCATGGCTTCCATTACTTTTCCAAGATCTACTAGATGTACACAGCGCTGTACACTGGACATGAAGAAACAGTCCCTGCTCGACAGAGCTTACAATCTAATCAGGCCAGACAAACAGGACAAATAAGGGATAAGGGAAGAGACGTACTAAAGGAGCGAATGGAAGAACATACCCCAAGGAGGCAGACCTACATATGTATCCAGAACACTGCCCCCAGGAATGAGGTGGAGATGTACACAGTCATAGAAACATGCACACATTTGGTTGGATAAAAAATATTAATGAGGACAGATGTGCACATCCTTTTATCCCCCATCCCCCTATCCCTCCTCATGGTCCTACATGAATGCAGCTGTGATGGCCTGTTGTGTGGACTCTTATGACTCCAGGATGTCTGTACATGGACAACTTCCCTTGGTACTAATAATTTCTAAAGCGATACTAGCACTGCGGAGACACAAATTAAATGTCCCTGCTCCACAGAACTTACAGTCTAATCAAAATATGCAGGACAAACGAGAGAGACTAAGAGAAGGTATTAGAGAAGCAGTAAAAATATAAAAGCAACTTCAAAAAGGTGAGTTTTTAGATCCAAAGAGTGGAGATGGGTATTAGCAATTTAGGAAAATAGCAGATGAGTGGAATTCACAAGGAAGCGAGCAGAAAGGTGCTGTAGGGTGATGGCATTTACAGATATGCAATAGAAGTTTGAACTGGATTTGGGAGTGGGAGGAGAGCCAAGGCAATGCCATGAGCATGGACAATACTCACAGTCAGCAGATTGTGCTTCCAGTTCATAAAGCTGTGCAGGCCACCTGCTTTCTTAATGAGCTCAGGACCCTGAAAAGGGGCAAAGAAGTGAGAATAGAAAGGCTCAGAATATTTATTTATTTATTGTTTGCATTTGTATCCCACATTTTCCCACCTCTTTGCGGGCTCAGTGTGGCTTACAATAAGATATGAATAATGAGAATACAGTTGTTACAAATTGGTTATGGGTTACATTGTACAAGTTATGCGAGATAATCGAATAATACATGTCTCTGCCAGCAGTCTCACTCTCCTTCAGCACAATAACAAATGTTCAACATCAGCCAAAATGCACCATACCTTCCTCTCCCCACCCTAGAAAAAAAAAAGGTGTCACAGTCTGTTCTCCCTCATGCCCACACCTCTGACTTCACTGCCCACCCCCCTTTCATGCAGCAAGCTCCACACTTTCCCTGGTCCTGCTCTCAGCTCTACAGGCATGCCAGACTGCAAGCCCGCCACCAATCCACTCTCCCTCCCCCACAACGTGCCACCCCATCTCAGGCTCCAAACATGCCTGCCCCTTCCCCTCCAAGTGCACATCAGGCTCCATGCCCCTGCCCTCCCATGTGCCCCAGACTCCATACCCACAACATTGCCCCCCCCCCCCCAAAAAAAAAAAAAAAAAAAAAAACAGGCTCTATACTAGTACCCCTCCCTTTTCACACACATGCTAGGCTGCACATTCTCCTTCCTCCAAACCACATGCACCCTGCCTACCCATCCACCCCCCCTCCCCTCCCCTCCCCTCCAGTGTGCCACAGACCACACCTCACCCCCCACTCCAGACCTACAGGAGACTCCAGCCTCCAAGGGGGTGGGGCCATGGGTAAGGGGCGTGGTTATGGCGTGTCCTATCACCTCCCCAGGCCCCTCCCCACATGCTATGCCTGCGCACTCACAGGCCTCATGCCCAAGTGGTAGGTGTTTCCCAGACAGATGCTGCAGCCCAGGTTCTGCAGCTGCTCTGTCGTCAGCCCTTTTATGGTGCCCTGCGTGCCCACGGGCATGAAGACGGGCGTGAGCACAGGGCCATGGGGCAGCCACAGTTCGCAAGCCCGAGCCTTGCTGCGCTCGCACTCGGCCAAGACCCGCAGGGAGAGCGACGGAACCGGCCGCGGCGTCGCCATTATCCGGCAAGGGGGAATGAAGCCGGAAGTGACGTCATAGGACTCCACCGAGGGGGCGGAAGTAATGTTCTTGGCTCCCGGGCCATCCCAGAGGAGGGCGGAAAAGGCGTCACAAGCTCATGCGCTACTGAGCTCAAGGAGGTTGGATTAATAGGACTCGGCATGACGTCAATAAGTTGAAGTCGGTTCTCCCAGCAGCAAGCATCTTGGTTTGTCCAACACAATCTCAAAGGCCACTGAAAATAGCAAACTAGATTTTGCTTTCTCTCTTGTTAGGAGGGATGGGGGGAAGTAAGGGGAGTTGGGGGAGCTTTCCAGGGGTCTGTGAAGGGTGGGGGGGGGGGGGAAGCAAACGAGCTACTGCCATCGCTGTCACCGAGCTGGACCGGGCTAGCCGCAAGGGGGCCGCATCCCCCTGCAGCCTGGCCCGGCTCGATGACAGTGGTGGCAGTAGTTCGTTTGCTTCCCTCCCCCCTTCACAGACCCGTCAAAAGTTCCCCAAACCACCCCAACTCCCTTCACAGCCCTCCCCAATCCCAACTCCCCCAAAAATGTACTTCTGGCTACATCCCTACTTTAAATATTTTATTTGTTACATTTGTATCCCACATTTCCCCACCTATTTGCAGGCTCAATGTGGCTTACATAATACCGGAGGGGCGTTCGCCAACTCCAGTATGAACAAAGTTGTGTTTTTGTATAAGCTTTTCAAAAATTGTTTGCACTTACATTTTTGAAAGCCTCATATTTAAGCGCAGAACAACAGGTGCCGATGTTTGCTTCCGCCTTCGGGTTAGCTCGGACTCATGCATGTTTGTTTCTCACTCTCAGCGCTTAAAATTTGCACGGGCTTCCTTCCACTTGCAAAAGCAGTTTGTGACAACTTGACAAAAAATCTTTTCCTAAAAACCTTTAACCCTACCCCCAAGCTGGCAGTAAGTTTTCAGCATTTGCTTCTGTGCATTGCAGCGCTTCCATTTGAGCCCAGGGAAGCGATATGACTAGCCTCATTTATATCCACTTAAATACAATCTGTGGCCATCTTTGGCACGCACATTAACACAGGAGCCCTCTGGGCATTCAGCACTTAACGAAACAAGACTGCTCAAAACACAGCAGCTAGGCTTATCTTTGGAAAAACGTGATTTGAAAGTGCAAAACCCCTTTGCGAAAAACTACACTGGCTCCCAATCAAAGATCACATTGCTTTCAAAATCTGCACTTTGGTTCACAAAATTATCTACGGTGAAGCTCCGGGATACATGACAGACTTGATCGACCTACCAATTAGAAACACATCCGAATCAACACGAACGTACCTAAATCTGCACTACCCAAGCTGCAAAGGACTCAAATACAAATCAACTTATGCGTCCAGTTTTTCCTACATAAGCACACAACTGTGGAACGCATTACCAAAAGCCTTGAAAACTAAGTACGACCACCTAAACTTCCAGAAAACACTAAAAACTAACCTGTTTAAAAAGGCATACCCTTCCGATCCAACATAAATGCCTGATCTTTGCAACACAACAAAGCTAAAGAACGTAATGGACATAACACAACTCTTCCGTTGCACGATTCTCTAGGTGGCTGTGCCACATGAACTTTATCTTACCACAACATCACTCTATTTGTTTACACCAGAGTCTGTAACACCTCTCCGGTACTATGTAAGCCACATTGAGCCTACAAATAGGTGGGAAAATGTGGGATAT